>NC_084588.1:14800053-15110678 GCF_033807715.1 Cololabis saira | reverse complement strand
AAAACCTTATCTTGACCCAGACACCTTAGCTAATTATAGAACAATTTCCAACCTTCCATTTGTATCTAAAATTCTAGAAAAGGCCGTTTCAAGCCAGTTATGTAGAAATGATCTGTTTGAAGTCTTTCAGTCAGGGTTCAGAATGCATCATAGCACAGAGACAGCACTGGTTCGAGTCACGGATGACCTTCTTATGGCCTCAGATGAGGGATTAGTGTCCATACTGGTTCTACTGGACCTCAGTGCCGCTTTTGACACTGTAGATCATGGCATTTTACTGCATAGGTTAGAGCATGTTGTTGGGATTAAAGGGACAGCTCTACGTTGGTTTAAATCATATCTATCTCACAGATTCCAGTTTGTTCATGTACATGAGATTCCTTCAGAACAGTCGAAGGTCTGTTATGGTGTTCCGCAGGGTTCAGTGCTAGGGCTAATCTTGTTCAGTTTATACATGCAGCCATTGGGAAGTATAATCCAGAATCAAGGCATACACTTTCATTGCTATGCTGATGATACACAACTCTATTTGTCTATGAAGCCAGATGAAACAGAACCGTTAGTTAAGCTTCAGGCATGTCTTATTTTTTATTTATTTTATTTATTTATTTAAATAGCACCAATTCATACATTACGAATGCAACACATGGTGCTTTACAGGAAGAATAAAATAAAAATCTAAAACACAATTTAAAACATCCCATACGACGCCACCCCCCACCCGCACACACACACTCACTCACACTCATACACATGTGCACACACTCACACGCCCACACACGCCCACACACACACACACACACACACACACACACACACACACACACACACACACACACACACACACACACACACACACACACACACAGTAAGTGGACTGGTGACATGGCTTAGCACTAACGATCCAGGTGAGGAAAAAACTACCTATGGGTGGCCGTCCACACTGAGAGGCATCACCGACCATGACCACAAGGAGCATCGCCACAGAGACCTCCCCAACCCAGACAGACCAGGGCAGACCCCACACAGAAGGTGGAGTCCCACCCCCAGCCACCCTGGCCTGAGGGACCCCCATGACGACACCCCCATGGGCAGAGCAGGCACACCTCTCAGTGTGGAGGACCCCCCTGAGGAAACACTGGAGCTAAAAACTAAAAGATTAAAAGAAAGTAAAAAATGCCTAAAAGTGTAAAATTTTTGAGAAATCTATACAAAACTTAATATGAATAATAAATAACATAAAATAAAATGAAAGTCATTAAAAATGGATTAAAGATTAAAAATAATAAAAGAGCTAAATAAATAAACACAATAAATAAATGAAAAGACTAGGTAAATGAGATCAGATAAAAGGTGGGACATCAAGGACTGGATGTCCGGAAATTTCTTGCTTCTTAATTCAGATAAAACAGAGGTTATCATTCTTGGTCCAGAGCATCTTAGGAAGGGATTAGATGGTGTTGCGATGGCTTCCAGTGCAACTTCGAGAAACCTTAGTGTTGTTTTCGATCAGGATTTGTCGTTTAAACCATATGTTAATCAGGTTTGTAAAATAGCATTTTTCCATCTCCGTAATATTGCAAAGATTAGGAAAATCCTCTCGCAGAGTGATACAGAAAAAACTAGTTAATGCGTTTGTATCTTTTAGACTAGATTACTGTAATGTGTTATTAGCAGGATGTCCAAGTAATTTTGCTGAACAGGCTCCAGCTGATCCAAAATGCAGCAGCGCGAGTGCTGACAGGAATCAGCAGGAGAGACCATATCTGTCCAGTGTTAGCGTCGCTCCATTGGCTACCCGTAAAATTCAGAATTCAATTTAAAATTTTATTACTTGCGTATAAAGCCCAAAACGGCTTAGCTCTGCATTATTTGCAAGACCTGATAGTGCCTTATGTTCCTGGCAGAGCTCTCCGTTCTCGGAGTGAAGGTTTACTCGTAGTTCCTATGGAACCAACTTCCAATCTGGGTTAAGGAGGCTGACACCACCTCCACCTTTATAACCAAACTTAAAACCTTTCTGTTTAGTAAAGCCTATAGTTAGTGTTTATTAAATGTCTAGCTGGTGTTGGTAAATCTGTAGGTAGTGTAAACTCTAGTGTGTTAGAGTCAGTAGTCATAGTTGGAGCTATAGAACAAGACTATAATAGTTAGTCTCAAATATAGCCTCTTGGTAGATATAATGCTATAGGCCTATGCTGCAGGGGGGCACCGACATGATCCACTGGGCGGTGCCTCTCACCCTTCTTCTCCTCTCCTCTTCCCTTCCTCTCTTCTCCATTTCCATTTTTATTTATTATAAATATCTCATAGCTATCATTTTTGTCCATCGTTCCTGTAGATTCTTGTGCTGGCCCCCTTTTTTCTCTTTTGTGCATGTTTGCAGGCCGGAGCTTCAGGAGCTGCGTGCTGGCCTGCGCCCGCTGAACAAAAATCAAGTTGTGATTTTATTTTCCCCCATGCCTAACAATCTAAAATGCTGAAGCCCCTCTATGGAGCTTTGAATACTTCCATCTAACCAAACTAACAAATAAAGCAAAGTCTGCATTCAGAGAGCAAAATAGTCTCCCATCCAATTGAACACTTTCATTCATAGTTGAACCCCCTCCGTCAAACTCTTCCAGACTCCGAAATGAAATGAAATGTCAAAATTGTCTGCATCAGATTTCTGTACCTAAAAGGGAAATTAATCCCCGAACGGCTCAAAACCAGGACACGCACCATCTCTTTTGGTACAGAAACGGATGTTTCCTGCTTTGACAGTTATTGCCGAAGACTGGAAACTGAATTGTCTTTTGTAGCCTGGGTGTTTGAATAATGGACTGGCCAGCTTTTTAATCCCCTCAAAACAGCAAACACTCTGTGAAGTCAAGGATTTTGTTATTTTCAGTAACTAAAGATAAAAATTAGGCCTTGTGATCATCCACTGCTACGAGACAATAGCGTCTAATCTGACAGCGTTCTCTCTCAGACTCGGCCTTTGAAACTAATTCTTTTTTTTTTAAGAATTGCTTTTGAACATGTGTGAGCACAACAGCTGGCAAATACCATTTTCTTTATTTCATGTATCTCTGCTGTATTTTTATTCCATTTTCACCTCCATCCACGGACATACAAGTTTAGTAAAATATAAGTAAACTGCGACTAACACACCTGGAAGTCCACTTCTACACAGACCTTTTCTTCTTTAGGGGTTGCCACAGTGAGTCCCCTCTATTTTTTACCCTGTTTTCTGCATCTTCAACCAACGTCATAGCTCTTTCCCCACATCTAGAAATCTCTTAGGTCTTCCTTTTCTCCTCCCGCCTTACAGCTCCATCTCCAGCATCCTTCTACTGGTTGTATTCACTATTTGGATGGCATCCAAACCATCTCAGTCTGACCTCCAACTTTGTCCCCAAGATATCCAACTCTGGCTGATCCTCTAATGTTCGCCTTTCTCCTTTGACATCTTCATCTATGCCACCTCCAGCTCTGTTTTCCTCTTGGTGCTTCCATCTCCATTCAGAGAAGATTTGGTCTAACTTTGGTAAACCTTTCCCTTTACTCTCACTTCTACTCTTCGGTCAAAACTCCTGAAGTTCTTCTCCACCCTGTCTGCAGTTGCATTCTCCAAGTATCTAAATTCCTGGACATACATTCAGCATCTAACTGAGGCTCATGTTGGCATTTCAGCGTGTCACACATTGATGATTTACCCGGCGTATGGCGACTCATTAAAATTCCTCTGAAATGCTGGTTTTCGCTGAACAATAATTTTGTTTTTTGGAGTCAAACCTGACCTTTTCATAACGAGTTGGACGCATACACAACATATTTCCTTATATAAAATGCTTCAATGACGTATAGGTGACTTATACCACTGAATGCTTTGCTAGTTGCGGGTGTTCACAACTTATGCCCAACGGAGATCTAAATTATCCATAGTGTGCAGCAGGACATCGCTGATGATCACCTGTCTTAACCTATAATAATGCTGCCGCTCAAAGCTGCACTAGACTTCACAGAAGCCGCAATATCGACATCACCATCAAACATCAAAGCACGCTGCCCAGAAGTCTCCTTGTGTGTGTATTAAAGAGTATTAATTATCATCCTCATGCTCACCCTCTGGAGATGATGCAGGTTTCAACACTGACTCAGCATTGTCAACATTGTCAGCATTGTCAGCGCCATCAGCGGCTGTGTCCGTGGCCTCCACCTCCTCTCAGCCAGCAGAGGTAAAGCTGGTTGTATATTTCAAACTGACAGCAGTACATTATACAGATACAGATACAGATACAGAGCACGTTACTCACCCTGTGTACGTTAGGCATCACCTCCACATATTTTGACCTACGAGTAATTTATAAATAACGTGTGTGAACAAGTGTCAGCGATCGCATAACTTCTGGCCCGTGTATACGGGACACCATACGCTGGCATACATTGAGACCAGGCTAAGTACAACATATGCCAGCGAGCTTCATCGTGCTCTGAACTGACCCAGACGAACGCCAGCAAAAATCGCCAAAATTTTCAAACGAGCAACACCTTGATCGTTTTTCTTTGTCAGCCATTTGTATTTAAATGTTTTATTTTTTTTTTTGCTGCATTTTTACACATTTTTTTTTTTTTTTACTACATTTTATACATTTGCGGTAATGTTTTTCCTCTCTTTTGCATGATGCATTTTCTGCCAAGTTTTGTGTGTTAGACGTTTGCATCTAGGATTCTCACAGAGGAGTTTGTGGTCAACTCGCTGGCTTCACGGCTTGAGAGGTAGTGCGAGGAGTTTGTGATGACATGTTTGTTTTCTTGCCATGGTGCTGCACATTATGACCAAGCATCTCCACTTTGATCCTGTGTGCTCCAGAGGTTGCCTGGCTGGATGTCTATAGTTTTATAACCGTTCCCAGAGTGATGTGCACCAATGTCTGCTTCTCCAAGATCATTCCTGATGACTGTCCTTCTTGGCATCGAGTTAACGCACAACCCGGTAAACTGCCAAAACCTCCACCACACTGTGAGCCTCATTCCTGCAAAGATTAAGATCGATATTTTCACATTGGAATTTGATGAATCATTTTAAAGCAGGTGCCAGACAGGATGCTATCCCCCTACATGCATCGCAGCTCACGTAAGGTACAGTTCTCTTAACACTTTTTTCCCCTCCTAAGTGCACCTTTGAGCTCATGGGTTTCCAGAGGTGCTTTTCATTATGCTAACACATGCGTCCTCACATTCCCTCTTTTCTCCTGTGACTTGGAAATCGCTTCCCCTCCACCATCACGGAGGATCTTCGAATCCCTTAAATGCACTTTGAAGGGAGCAGAAGTGGTTCCTCGAGGAGCTACAAAATACAAGTGAGCCATATGTGAAAGTCTGTTTCGAAAATGATGTAAGAAGTAGAGTTACTACCCCTCTTTTAATCTACTGTTTTTGGGGAGGGTGAAAAACATTATTTTAAAAGTCCTTTCATCATAAAATATGAATTATCATTAAGCACATGCAGCCACAGACAACAAGTGGGTAATACTAAGTATCCTTTCAAAGGATTTAGGAGAATAAGTTGCAGCCAAGTGTTGCTAGTGATTAACTCTTGATGAACTAATCCGCAGCAGGTGCGTTTACCTCCTATAAAAGATTTTATTTTTATTTTATTTTTTTGCACTTTGTTGATCAGCAGCATTCAAGTTTTGGAGTCATTGAGCCAACATTCACACCTCAACACAACGAAATGCCGTGGTAGTTGACAGAGCTGTGCATGAGAGAATAAAAACCTTCATGAAATGATATTTATAGTTTTCTTGAGGTTTTAGGAGAATTGTTTCATATCTGCGGCTGTGAACCGCAGCATTCTTCAAAGCTTCATCTGACGTGCTGCTGATGCTAGGACCCCTGTCAACACTGAGCTCTCAGACCAGCCGCGGGGTGTCGGACTCCAGTCCTCGAGGGCCGGTGTCCCTGCAGGTTTTAGATGTTTCCCTGCTTCATTGCACCATGATACAAGTGACTGTGTCATCAACAGAACTATCCAGACTTTGATGACAAGCTGGTGACAATGATTAATTAGAATCAGGTGTGTTAAAGCAGTGAAAAATCTAAAACATGCAGGACACCGGCCATTCTGGGATTCAGTTTGACACCTGTGCGTTAGAGGATGGCAGGTGTGCGAGAGTGTATGCCCCCTCGTCCTGGTTGATGATATCGCTTGCCTGCTTCTGGATTTCGATGGATGCTCTGATGTAGTGTTTGAGTTTGTTTGTCTGAAATGTAAGGATCTTTCTCTTGTCCCAGTCCATGACCTGGTTCATTCTCCAGCACTGATCTGTGATGGCTGATTTCTTGTTTTCCTGTCCTGCTTTGTCTCCTTGTGTGCTGTTGAATCGCCCTGCTGTCTCCTTTTTACATTGTCATTCTTGTTTCTGTGTATTATAATCCCTCTCTGTTTCCCCATACATCTATTTTGATTTACAGGATATTTGGTAGATGATACAGCACTTTGTATCCAGTTATATCCTGTCCTTTGGGTGCACTGGTAAGTGGTGTAGTTGGGTGTGTGGTTTTACTGATGCGTGCTATTGGTTCTGTTATCCCCCGGATGTATGGACTGCACAGTTATTATGCTCTTTTGATTATCGTCGCCTTCCTGTTTTAGCTTTGCTTTCTTTTGTTTTTGCCTTTTCTCTTTTAGTTTGGCTCGTTGTTTTCCTTTGTTACCTATGTTACGTATGTTTGTCTAAAACCTCAATCATCTGAAGAAAAGAAAACTGTAAATATTGTATCATAGAAGACAAAATTAACCTGTATCACATGAAGTCATTTATTTTTTTACTTGTCTACACACATATTAATGGTTAATACCATGCTGGTAAGAACCAGAAGGCATATTAATATATGTGCATTTTTAATATATTTATCTCATTAATATATATATATATACATATATATATATGCATACATACACATACACATACACATACATATATATATATATACATTTTTTTGGGGAAGGGGAAGGGTGGGGGGGTGACATCCGCTGCTAATCCTGGACGCGAGAACACAAATGGAGGCGCACGTCGAGCACTGGAAATCTGCAAAAAAAAAAAAAAAAACAGAACAGGCATGAAACAGGCACGGAAGTCATTTTAAGAAGAATGTGTTCAAGAATTTCTCCACAACCATGTGACCGAAAATAATTGTTAATCATTGGGGTTCCTTAGTATTGCCCTTTTTTCTGTATTGCCTCCATTTTTAAGCATTGTTAGTGTTTATTGTCATATGTACAGGTTTCTCTCTTGATTAGGAAATATGAATCCAATAGTTAAACAGAAGGAAATTACAAGTGGATTATTAAATAGTGGCATGATTAAGTTTAATACTAAGGTCACTTGATTTGTACCGTTTTATAGCCATACTAACCATTGCACATGTTAGCTGGACTCTGGACTGAGCCAAATAACTCTCATTCGGTGGCTTCAGCTCCTCCATCATCCTATCTCGCCCCCGCATCTGCCCACCAAGAGGACCAATGATGCGAGAAGCCTCATTAGCATAATTAAAAGCACGTCGGTGGCCATCTCTCCCCGTCTGTGATGACTTTACGCCGGTTGCCCCGTGGCCCTCAGCCGGCTGCCAGAAGCCGTGGGCTGGTCTCAGCACCGGGCCAGAGGAGCTAATGAAGCCATCAGAGGACAGAGGCGGGTAAAGGCCAATTATTAGTGTCAGAGTCGAGGCAGGATCGATGTGGAACCAAGAAAAAAAACGACTCCCACCAGCGCCTTAGAGGAATCGTCCTCCTCAAATCAATGGCAATAACCACTTCGCTCTCTTTCTTCTCTCCTCCACGAGCTCGATAAAGGGGGGGCCAACACTTCATCTCCCTCTGCCATGATTAGTCTCACACACGGAGAGCAATGATGGATCTGCCGTATGAGGTCTGAGGTGGTTATTGTCCTGTCTGTACTCTATTGATGCTGGACTTCTGGACCGTTTAGGATGTCCCACACCGGCTTCTGTAACTAACCAGAACTAAATAATGTAAGCAATAGCGATACAGTCTCGTTATTAATACCCTTTGTTGTAAGTAAAAGGGTAGAGGCAGCCTCTGGGGAAAAATGAAGCTACAGGAATCTTTTCAGAGAGTAAGATAGATTTGTCTCATTATGATAAACATTCTTAATTGCTTTGTTTGTATGTCACGATAAAAAAGAGTGTAGGTTTCCGGGATTATTTCAGTGTTAATTGAGTTGATGTCATTTAGAAATACAGAGCTAATTTGTTTCCTTCCAGAAGGGTCCACTGTTTCCTGTCGGTATGAGATGTGTGCTGGTCAGAGGATGGAATGACATCAGGACAGGAGACGAGCCCTGCTGCTTCATCACTAGAGACTCACGCGTTGTTAGCTGCATGAAATTCATACAGTGGTTTATTTCCACAGAGACAAACAGAAAAGGGGCGTCTCATTATCTTAGTATGTTTGTTGTATTCCTCAGGATTTATTTCAACAATTAGACCTCAACCTCAACCTCAAACCAGAGTGTTTGACCAAAGAGGGGGTAAACGGAGGAGGAGGACCTGAGAATTATTTCCTGTGAGAAGAGGAGGGAGTTAGAAATACCTGGAGGTTCTGCACAACAAAAGGATGACATACAACTCTGGAACTGTCAAGACACAAGGCAGATGGTTTGTATTTCTACAGGAAGCTTAGGTCCTTTGCAGCATTAAATTTAGCATATTTTCTATAAAAGTTTGTGGGGGAACGCTGCCCTTTAGAGCAGAGTGATGTTTACCGACGTGTATACTCCAACTTTGAATAACCCAGAAGACTAGTTGCTGAAAGTTATGGGGAGAGGCTGTCCTGATCTAGGATTGCAGTTGAGTTGTTGTGTTTTTGTGTCCTGATGCTCTAAAGGTTATAGCTGGTGAAAGTTCAGGACTAGAGCAGGGAAGTTCTGGACGAGAGCGGGACAGTCCTGGACTCCAGTGGCAGAGTAATGGAGTACTCCTGGACTAAGGAGGGACAATACTGGACTAGGCTATACCGGGACAGTTCTGGATTACTGCGGGACAGTAGTGGACTACGTTGGGACAGTACTGAACTACGGTAGTTCTGTACTATGGCGGGACAGTTCTAGACTAAGGCATTACAGTTGAAAAAAGCTGGTTTTTAAGACATTTTGTGTTCATCAGATTACAAAAAAATCTGCTAATATTTTTAATAAAATGATCAAATATCTCATCAGACATCTTAGGTTTTTATATATGTATTGGTTTCTTTAAGGTTTGTAAATAACTGCCATCTGTTTTGAGTGGCGTTTGAAATTGTTCATTGTTATTTTATAAACAGAAGTTATTTTCTTGGTTAAACTTTTTTGTCAATTATAATGTTATTGATGATTAACTTTAGTTCTTTTAAGTGACTTTTTATTTTTTTAATTGAATTATTCTAATTCCTGCAGTGCAAATTTAATGATTTAATCCTTGATCAGTCAAGCGAAGCAATTCGTGATGTTTGGAAAAGTAATGAATGAAATTAACATCATTGCTGTCATACATGGTTTTTAGATAATTGGATGTAACAGGTGAATAATAACAAGAACATTTCTTTATGCATTTTTGTTTCAAATTATATATATAAAAGACTTTCAAATGTAAAAGATGTTCACAATGTTTTTTTGGTTTACCTTGCACACCTTCAAGTCCACCAACAAAAGCAAACTATCTTTAATTTTTCAGATATCAAACTACATCCACGACTCAAACACTCTCCTCTACATCTTCTTCTACATCTATAATCAGATGCAAAACTTTTCCTATTATTTAACATTGGTGACACTAGCTTTACATCAGCTGATTTGTATTGTTTCACATTAACTGTCCTTTCTTCACATTAACTGTCCTTTCCTGATGAAAGGACGTTTGAAGGTCTCAGGTCTGAGACTCTTCCCCTCATTTCTGTCATCACGTGACTCGCAGCGAGGCGGCGGCGACGGCGGCGGTGTTTAATGAGGGTGAAGGGGCGAGAGCGCGTTTACACGATGGATTCATTAGAGAGACGTATCGCTGCATCTGGTAAATGAAGTCCAACCGGCGCGGTGTTGCCGCTCCGCAAAATCTGTGTCTCGTCGGTGGCCCCGAGTCTCCAATTACAGCCCGACCTCCTCATCTGGAACAGGGGCCGGAACACCTGCTCACCACATCTGCTGACTGCGGGAACTTTCTGGCCGTGTGTGTGTGTGTGTGTGTGTGTGTGTGTGTGTGTGTGTGTGTGTGTGTGTGTGTGTGTGTGTGTGTGTGTGTGTGTGTGTGTGTGTTCCTCTCAGCTTCAGGATGGAGGACCTGTCCGCTCCAGACAAGACATCTGTTTATGTTTCTTAACATTTCAATGGAACTCAACAAAATGCTAAACCTCCATGTAGTGGCCATTAACTGCTTATTGAACCTATAAAAGTCTGTAAAGACTTTTTTTTTTTAAATTTTAATCTAAATTAAAAGTACAGGCTCTAAATATTAGTTAGACAGGAGGTTTGGCAGTCAGGAGGGCGCTGATGTAATGGAGGCGGGAGATGGCCGGGACTTGGGTATGAATTTTTAGTGCCAAAATTAAATAAATAAATACATCATTAATAAATTAATTAATTATATGTTTCATGAATTAATTAAAATGGGAATTAAATATAATTAATTAATTAAATGTATCATGAATTAATTAAATGCCATCAATTAATTAAAATGGGAATGCAATATATCATTAATTAATTAAATGTAATTAATTCATTAAAATTGGAATTAAATATGTCATTCATCAATTAAAATACAATTCATTTTAAGTAAAAAATATATTTAACTATTACAGTATTTAATTAATTAATGACACATTTAATTAATAATTTAGTGTTGCGTGTGAATCATGAAATGTCAAACTGTCAGTTTCACACGTCCAACTCAGTGGGCGGATTCCAAACACCTCATTGGTTCCCCTGCACATCAAGTCAAGGCAAATCGAATCCACGTAATGGATTGTTGCAAGGCTTGGTGGGAAAGTGCAGAAATAACTCCAACAACTTCAATCAGTTCCTCTGCTTTACATGCTACATTCTCGGGGTCAGCAGGTCCTGCTTCCACATACTCTGCAAAGTTCACGAAAATCCTTTAAACACACAGCTGCCATGTTTAGAAAGGCTTCCTCTTCGATAGATTCGTGTGAATCCCGCCCACTGAGTTTGACGAGTGAAACTGACAGTTTGACATTTCATGATTCACACGCAACACAAAATCATTAATAAAATGTGTCATTAATTAATTAAATACTGAAGTAATTAAATATATCTTTTTACTTAAAATGACTTGTATGTTAATTAATTAATGACATATTTAATTCCAATTTTAATTAATTAATGACACATTTAATTAATGGATGATATATTTAATTCCCATTTTAATTAATTAATGATGTATTTATTTATTTATTTTTGGCACTAAAAAAAACCTCCATACCTGGGAAGTTCGGGATGATTTTATTTATGTTGGACAGGAATCGGCATGACAGGAATTGGCGTGACCGGATAACGGCGGTAAAGAAAAAGTCACGGTGTGTTTGTACGTGGGGTCACTGAGAGGAGCCCCCACTCCTGGTTGGAGAAGGAGAACGGGTCATCAGTCATGACAACCTGGGCTTTTCACCACACAGAAAAGGTGTGATATAACTACAAAGGCAGTGTTGACTTTGAAATCCTGGTGGACAGACTGATGGGCAGAAAGGACGTGTTTGATGCTGGTTTAAGTGCTTCTTAAAAAAGTTGGCTAGTAATTCTTCTAGTTTGGGCTTTGGATGCTTAAGTGGGTCAAAACTGAGCCAGTTGAGTAGTTTTCTTGCAATTTCATAACTAAGTCATGGTTTCATGTTCTGGCTATTCCTCTAAACATGTTATTGACATTTATCCTTTAATTTACTTTTTATACCATTTTTATGTTTTTGTAGCTAAAGATGACCTGCACTCATTTCCTGTAGTCCTTCATTTGACTTTGGCCGGGTTTCCCAGATCAGTTAAGTAGCTCTTAACAGCGAAAGACTTCTTTCAAACCTTCTTAAGGAGCCTGTGAAAGAAAATCGCGTTCCCAGAGTTGCTCTTAGCTTAAGTATCTCTTTCATTAAGAAGGAAATGAAAGATGCTGCTGACCCAGTCTTTACAACCATCTTAGTGAACAAAGACTCACAGATCCAGCTGCGTCAGGCAAATCAATATCACACCAAGCAATGAGATATTAAAACAATGCACCCCGCACAAATTTTGATCTATTTTATACTTTAGATTTATATTGTTTAGCATTTATTGGTGACAGCAAAGGGGAAAAAAAAGAAAAATAAGGAATAACAAGTGTGTTCCTGTATATGCTTTATGCATTACGCACAAATAAAACGATCATCATGAATATCATTTATTTGATAATTTGGCTGCTATACAGCATATTCTCGCTGCAAATCAACCGTGCGCGAAGCAGAACTGTTTTTATGAACGCATTCGTGCGTCAGCACTTCAGTCCCCTGGACGTGCTGTTGGACCGGGCTGTCCAGGCAGCCGTGACACTGATCCTCCTGCCCGAGCCCAAGCACCTCTATGTGTGATGACAGGGAATTAGTGCATTGAGGAGCAGCGCTGCGTCTCCACCAGTGCTAGTTACTGAAAAATAGTAACTAGTTACCGTTACTAGTTACTTCATTAAAAAGTAACTCAGTAACTCAGCTACTTAGACCAAAAAGTAATGCGTTACTATGAAAAGTAACTTTTTGGTTACTTTAAATAAAAACATTATTTCAAATGCTCCCATTTCATGCCCCTCTACCCTTCATTTCAGCAGGTACTGTATGGATTTGCATTGTGCATCGTGTTCTGCATTTTAAACAGTCTCCCCGCTTCTTCACTTCCTGTGTCAATAACGTTGGTTGCTTAGCAACAAGCTGAGAACGACCAATGAGCTTCAGCAGCAGCTGAAGAACAGGAGCCTTTGATGAATCGTTCATTACAGTTCTCAAATATAACCAATGGTAGCATGTCGGTTTATAAGAATCTTTTTGCCCAGAAGAAAAAAGAGCGAAGACAACGACCCATAACTATTTTCTTCTCTTGAAAAAACACACCTGCACCGCAGGCTTTAGGATAAAAAGACGCTACAGCGCGAGTCGGGATGCAGCGGCTCATAAGAGCAGGGAAATACGTGCGAGGCGGTGCTGATCTCTGCAATTTGAAGCCCTCTATAATTGTAAAAAGAATTTCACTTATCACGGGTTCTTTTTGGAACATAACCCCTGCGAAAAACCAGGGATTGCTGTAATTCCACGTTGCGAAACTCGCCTTCTCTTGGCTCTTGACCGCTCATGTAAAAACGCACACATGCGCCCACTACGTTTCCTCCGGTCTCCGCATGCGGGGAAAAAAAGCTTCACTGTATCCAGAAATAACGGAGTACCGCACCGTTTGGTAACGGTAATTGCGTGACTGAATTTAAAAAGTAAAAACAATACATTCCCTCATTATTCTCTTACCAAGACTACTCTTATTTAGTTGCAGTCTTGTTTTCATCATGAAAAAGGGTCATTGAATTATATTTACCGTATCATCTTAATTTTTCATTATAATGCACAGGCAGCAGGGAGTTAGTGCGTTAGGTAGCAGTGCTGCGTGTGAAAATGCGCTGATAGTGATCGGTGATCGATTTGCCTGACATCGATTATTTGGTTTCAGAACCGGACAGCTCCTCCAAAGAGCTTCTGAAAGAGCGAAACTAAAGGACGGTGTTAAGAAGTCATCTGGGAAACACCCGTATCTTAGGGTTCTCTCTTAGTTGAAACCTTCTTTGAACCTCTCTTAAATCCTTAAGAGAGGTTGGATCTGGGAAACCCAGCCTTTGACTGTCAAGAATTTTTTTTTTTTTTTATCATAGAAACTGTAAAATAACCTTAATGAGGTGACGTGTATCATATACGGACGGGTTTACACGGGAGACACCCAGGGAAGCAGTTTTAGGCTGCGTTTAGATGCATGGCGCCACCGCACTCGGTGGCATTCAGCATCACTACTGGGGCTGCATCGCCAGGATTTTTTAACTGGATTACAATAAACATGCGCTGAAGTTGTTTGTTTGCTTTGCTAAAAGCCCTGAGATGGTGTTTGTCGTGAGTTGGCGGTAATTAAAGAAACTGAATAGAGCTGACATTATGGAGCGATGAGCCTTCGCTGGAAACTAAGCCTCTTAAAATCAGCTTTCATAGCTTCTCTAAGTATCAGCAACGGAAAAAGAGAAAAAAAACAGTTTAATTACCGTACGTATGCATGCTCTCTGGTACCACTGTTCGCTTTACCAGACACGAGGTTTGACTTGCTCATGTTTTCTTTGTAATTCAAACTATTATTTTGCTGTTAATGCACTCCGAGGAGGATGTTCTGCTGAACTGAATAACTTTATTGCTTCACTTATAAGGAGTTACAGAAAAGCCAACATTTCTGACTGAGGTTCAGTAAAAGCTTATTCTGGCCAGGATCTAATGTAATGTGTTGTTAAAGACTGTTCATAAAACAGAACTGGACAAGCCTGCTGTGACATCATCCATACGTGATCTGAAGGGTGCTTTTAAAGCGTTGTTCTCTTCATACTGCCAGTTTCAAACGGTTGGAAGGAACAGGATATTAACGTGGAGGTCGATGGAGAGCGACTCACTTCTGGAGTCTGCCCCCAGTGGTTAGTTGATGAACTGAATTGTTGGTGCTTGCTTGTGGGCTGAAGAGAGGGATGATTTTGTATGTGTGTTTGTGTGTGTAAGAATGACTTTAAATATGCAACAGCACAATAAAACAACAAGGAGAGTTTTAGTAAAAAAAAAAAAAAAAAAAAGAATTGCCAGTCCATCCGAGCCACAAGACTTCCAGTACTGCAACCAGAACGGATCTGAGACTTAATTTTATCATCTCCAGGACTCAGTTGTCCTCCAGCTGGGGATTTTGGACGGGTAAAGTCCTTTTAGAGCCCACCCAGTTCCTAAACAACTGCTGTTAACACGTTTTCTAAATGTGAGACAACAGAATCTATAAATTTAACAGCTCTCCCGTTGGTTTGGTTACTTACAACCATGCCAGAGAAAAAAGGTCAGAATCACGGCATCCAAACCAGAACTGAAAAAAAATTGTTTGTTTTTTTTTAAATCACAGTAAAAGCCCAGTGGTAAATATCAAGAAGCACAAAGATGTAATGCAACAAACTTCTGCAGCGGGCTGAAGCTCTGGCTGCAGCGCCGCCTTGAAACCCACTGTTTTCTTCCACACGTGAAAAACAAAGTCAGTATTCAAAAGTTAATAAACAATTATATGAAAAAATCCACCAGAAACTAAAAAAAGAGGAGAGAGAAGGTTGGATTAAATTAACGATCGACCTCTGAAGTAAACAAGTGCACCTCCTGGCAGAATCCCACTGGGAAAGTGCATCGCTGAGCCATCACTCATCCAGCATCTCATAAAATGTGGCGCTGAAACATTTCTTTGGCTCCATCTTCTCCGGGTTGGTGAACGTCAGAGTAAAAGCTGCTTGAATTCTGTCCAGCAGCGCTGCGACGCGCTGCGAGCGCCGCCGGGGCCTCTGCTGTGAGTGGACGGCGACAGAGCTCGCTGCACTCGCTGCACTCCCAACAGCTTGCTCCCGCGGTCTCATCTGGACTCCTGGTTTCCAAGCCAACGGCGTGGGAACCATCCACCAAACCAACTGTGTCGTCTAAAATTGATTAACTCATTTGTATGCGTGCTCGCTGCTTCTGTTCAGCACAACAAGGGCAGCCGAGGAAGAATTCACCAACGGCGGTTTCTATATGTGAGCTGGAGTTAATGGTGCTCTTTTTACTGAGAAAATGAAAACCACACTGGAGTATGCTCAGATTACTTAAGAGGCTGTTAGGGTAAATAAATGTTGAGATGTTCTTATTAATTGCATCCTAACCTGATGCGGTGATGAAGCGGAGGCCGGACCACAGTCGGCGCTCCGCAGTCGGCAGTCTGCAGTCGTGACATCCCACCGGCTCCTCCCATTAGACTAATTGAGCAACAGAGCAACAACCAGCCAAAGGCACTTTAGTTCAACATCAGGCTCAGACTGGGGCGAGGAGCATCCACCGAAACAACGCACACACACAGGATATCACTGCGTTTGCTTGACATTAACTCATCCAGTGCTGGGAGTTTTGTCACTAAAGCATTCTCAAACTTTTGCTTGTGACTCATCTTCAAGATCGACTGTTTTCGGTGCCACGAAGCCAGTTCACTTCTCAATGAGTTCCATCACCATGGAAACTATTGCTGGGGAGGATTCATTTTAAGTCTTTGGTTTGTAAGTCAGATCTCTCTCATGAATATACATTTGAGTGAAAGTCAAGAGTTGATGTCTCTTTAAAGTGTGACAAAATACTTTTAGGTCAGGATATGAGTTCAAGATTTTATTTGCTTGGTTTTAGGAGGCGTCGTCTTTTTCTCGCCATCTCCTGTCCCAACTGTGAGCCAAACATCAGTACCTTTGGAGAGTTATCTCCTGCAATATCTCGTATGGTTTCACAGCACAGTGTCACACATCAGCGATGAAGGCAGCTCACAGAGCTACAGTGGGCATGGTAGCGGACGCGAGAAAGACACTCAGGAAAATACATAGAGAAGAGGAAACGAGAGAATGACTGTGAGCATCCTAGCTGGGCGTCATGTGATCAATGGGAGCAGGCAAGACACAAACTAAAGATACTTACTTCTCCTTTTTTTTAAATCAACCTTAAAGGGGACCTATTATGAAAAACACGTTTTTTCTTGTTTTAACATATATAAAGTGGTCTCCCCTCACCCTGCCAGCACAGGGGAGACAAAATACCATGAATTTCTGCAAGGTCTCTGACCCCCGCCGGACAGAGTCCCCCAGTGTCACGTGGTTTTTTTTTGAGCCGATTAGAATCTGCTCCCGTCGTGACGTCACCATAGGTTTGGCCTCCGCTGCTGAAACCACGCCCACAACCAGCTCTCTCCGCTGCTGGAGTGGTCCATCCTTCAGCCAGTCGGACGCGGCGCCGCGGCGGAGCGGATCCGGGTTAAATCATCCAGGTTCCCGGGTGGTTTGGGAGCTGGGTCCTCGGGGGTCTGTCCCAGGCTGGACCAGCTTCACCCTCCGAGATTTTCAGGCAAATCTGTCGGTTTGATCCCCGGTAACGGGCGATGCGCCGCGGATATGCTCCGGAGCCGCTCTGTGCGCCCGCCGTGCGGTTGCGGCGCCCGGCGCGCAGCATCCGCCGGGCAGATCCGGCTGAAATTCCGCTGGTCGGTCCCCGGGAGTCCCTGCTACCAGTCCAGGCGGGTTCCTGCGGTCCCGGCCGGTCGGAACCGGTCAGATTCCCCCGTTAAAGCCGCAGTGATGCGCGCTGCTCCAGCAGCGCTGCTCCCGGGCGCCCGGCGTGGCTCCGGGGCCAGCGTTCAGCATCCGCCGGGTAGATCCGGCTTAAATAGTGCATAAATGTTATTTATATACAACTCATATTTTATTTTTTTAACAATAAAGTTTCCATTTGTGAAAATTCAGTGTTTTATTTATTTACAGGCTCGGGCTGCTCTGGCGGAGCGAGGTTTATGCTCCTCCCCTGCTACACGTCATTCAGGGAGCCAATCAGCACAGAGCCTCATTATCATACCCCCCCTTCCCTAAAAATGAGGCGCAGAAAAAGAGGTTAGAAGCGGTAAAACTAGTGACAGGGCCCACAGGCTGGATTTATGATTTATGTAGAAAAAACAAGCTTTAGATTGTTTTTAAGACATTCAAGGCCTGTTTAAAATATACATTAAATGCCATAATAGGTCACCTTTAAATCTTATTGCAAGACTGAACTGCCACAGTATCAGCGATACTCCCGCCACTTCCATCGACTTCCGCCACCGCCACATGTCTGACACCCTGACCAAGGACGTCTTCACACTGAAACAGTCAATACTTCTTTCAAATACCAAATACACTGAACAGAAACATCGTAGGGAACAAGGTGACGATAGCGGCATTATTCCAGAAAAGAAATGTCCCGCCAATTTCTCTCCTTGCCACGCCCTCCAGGTCTCGTCGTGATTGTGTGGCGTCTCTGATTAACGGCCTGTGGCGAGGGAGAGGCGAGGAATGGTTCTAGAGTCAATCTGAACTGCTGCAGTGCAGCTGATGGGAGGGGCTTTTCCTACGGGTGTCCTTGTATCGCAGCATCTTTCCATGGCTTCCTCTTGTCTCTCAGAAAGACAGAAACCATAAGTGTGGACAATACGGAAGACAGCCGTACAGTTTCAACAAGAGTTAAAACGGCGAGCAGCAGAAAAAACTATAACTACAACTACATAATAACACGGAAACAGAAATAAGATTGCAGCAACTTCCAAACTTCCACACCTCCAGAAATGTGGGGATGATGTTTCTGCATTGACCACACCCACTTCAAATTCCTGACCAATCACAAAACAGGTCTCAGACACCACACGAGATGTTCTGCCCAGGTGATGTGTCTGGAAAAGCTTCAGAGGTCCACCTTCGCTGATGTCATGGAAGTGACACTGAACTTCTCCTCTCGCAGCATCTGTAGACACCTCAACCCCAGAAGTGAGGGAGTTTATGTGGATATGTGATGAACTTACTTAATCCCGGTCCAGGATGTGCCCCGCCTTTTTTTGCAGAAAACAGCTGGAAAACACTTAGGGCCAAATCCACAAAGAATAGATTGCGCCCGCAAATAGCGCTGTGAATTGCGCCGCATTTGCGCCCGCAATTTGCCCCGCTTTAAGGTCCTATTCACAAAAGATTTTGCTCTAATGATATACCGGCGTAAACACGCCCATAAAGTTTTGGAGCTGAGTGCAATTTGCACTTGTCTGAGTCGAGCGGAGCTGTTTCCAGTGTTCTCCATATTTCAGCACACAGATTGGTCCATAATGAAAACTGCAGAAATAAAAAATAAAGCGAGTGAAAATAAAACGCCGTGAGGCGCAAGGGCGCAATTTCCACTGGGAACAGGGGGGACATGCCCCCCCACTTTTCAAACTCATGCTTTTGTCCCCCCCCCCCCCCCCTTTTATTTTTACAGTTTAAGAACTAACGGTAGGCTCAGCCTGTAAATCCTCAAGACACTGCAAAGACGGGACGGGAGCCCCGCTCTCTCTCCTCCCTCCTCCCTCAGTGATGTTCAAGGCTGATTTATGGTTCCGCGTTAAATCGACGCAGAGCATACGGCGTAGGTTACGCGGCCCGCGCACCGTACAGTGCGCGTCGCCGCATCTTTCAGGCCCTTTTTGTGCGCAAGCAAGCTTTATAGATGAGGTCCCAGATCAGGATCTGACGGTAATTCATGTTCTGTGTTTTGCTACACACACCTACAGGTCAGCTGTTAAACACACACATTCTAGATTTATATGTTTATATGGTGGAATTGTTTGTAATAAAGCGGCCCCTACTGTATGGATGAATCCTGAGCTCCGTCCTGTTATTTTCATTTTTAAATCCGAGATAAGTCCACAACCCCACTTGATCTGACTGTGTACAGTCATGTCTGACTGTAGATTTCACCCTTAATATCATTCACACAGGCTTGAATGATATTGAAGAGAGAGAGAAACAGAGCCGCAGGGGGAGTGAGGAGTAAGTTTGCGCGCAGTTAATACACGCTTCGAAAAGACGGTATTTGCTCCACTATTTTTGCGTGTGGCAAATAGCGCTGGCCTTTGTGAATTAGACGGTTTTTGCAATGAGGCTTATTTGCATAGAAAGGGGGCAATTTTGCGCCGAATGTATGAATATTACCTAATTTACATGCATGCAAATGGCACAGGCGCACAATGCCACTATTTGCTTGGCAGCGCAGTTTGTGGTGCAATTCGCCCTTTGCGGCTGCTTTGTGAATTAGAGGCTCTCTTTTTGTGTCATTTGCACCGGTTTAGCGGCCGCAAAAGCCGCGCAATCCTTTTGTGGATTTGGCCCTTAGTTGGAGGAAAGTTGCAAGCTTAAACTGTGTTGCAGTAACATAGCTCTCTTAACTATGAAACGCTGATTTGTTTGTGTCATTTGTTCAGTCAACGATTCTTATGTGGCGCTGCAGTGTGATGGAGACTGAGGGGGCTGAGGGGGCTGAGGAGGGGGCCTGGAGGGGGTCTGGCGCGTTAGAGGTTCCCGTCTGGTGGGTTTACCCGCAACCGGAATGAGTCAAAGACTGCAAGTATTGTTTTCTCTCCGTTATATCATCTCGTAGACATCTAAAGAAATGTCAATAGTTTTAAAGCACTAGTACACATCTTTCAGTGGACAAATCATTTCCAAATAGTTTTTATAGGGTGATTTGCTTATCTGAAGTATGATCATCATAAATACTGCCGTTGCTGATCACAAGTTATGTGGAAGCAGGTTTGCAAACACTTTTGTTTTCTCCATTTGGCTCCAGTCGGCTTGAATAATTTAATTCAGCCTCTCTAAAGAATGTTGGATCCCTTCTGCATGTTGGACACCAACCCTGGACTTCTGCAAGTCCAGGGTTGAATTATGGCATGGCAGGATGGTGATTAGAAAAAAAACACCAAACATGAGGGTAATAATAAAGAGACAATTACTGTTGGGCTGGAAAATGGATTCCATTCCTGTAGGAGGCACATTTCATTGTTGCTCAGACAAAGAGTGACACAGTCACCATCCCTAATTAATCAATTAATCAGCATCCACCTCCATCCATCCAGCCTTCCTTCGCATCCTCCTCACTCTTCAGCTCTCCTTCAATTGTATCCGAGGCGGGCCTCATTTTTCTTGTTACTGCTGAGTGGCGCCTCTCCATTTTTTAATCAGTAACTTCAGCACAAAGAGACTGCTGCGCTTTAATGGAGTCAAAGAGCTTCGGCTGTGTCACTAAATTATTCTTGTATCAACTGTTAGTCTCTGTCATAAAGAATACAACTTACCGTTAAGAGATGTATTCTCATCTGGCGGATCGAAATGGGTGTGTACAAGACCAATGGCTCTGTCGACGTCCCGCCACCATCATCTCCGGCGTTTGCCAAGTATAACGTGATTGTCTGAGCCAAGGCAATTCGGTTTAAGAGCACTGTCAGGTGAAAATATGATGAACTGCCCTCATCCAGAAGATGAAAAGAAAATGAGTTTTCATCAGACCAAAGCACGAATGTATCATCCCAATCTGAGCCAACAAGAGCCAAAGTGGACCTGCAGGGCAAAGTGACCACAACCACCATTTGATAGGGCACCCATAGAAAAAAGAGGCTTGACATGAAAAGCTCAAGTCCAGTGACTTCAGTCCAGAAACATGTCTTCATGTCCCTTTTAGGTCAAAGAATAAGACAATGCGACAATAACGTAAAAAAAGGTAGAGAAAATGACAGAGCTGAGAGTGGCACTGAGATCCAAAGAAATTCATGGTCAGTCATGTATGTTTGTAAATGATGGGCTTTTAATTTGAAATGCAGCCATTGTTTATGAGAATAAATATGTGAACTGTAGCATCCTCATGGACAAACATTTCCAGTGGTCTGTGGATGAAGTGGGGTTGTCAGAAAATTAGATGAACATCTCATTTATCAATAGTTTGTTTTAATTTTAGGATGAGGTGTGTTGGATTAGGGATTTCCCAAAACGTAAGAGTACCGAATGATGGAGATGGTGTACCTCACACAATAGTTCCCACTAATAAATAAATGATGGCGATCATGTGTCTCACGCAATAGTTCCCACTAATAAATGATGGAGATCATGTACCTCACACTATACCCACTACTCAATGATGGACATGATGTGCCTCACATGAAAGTTCCTACTAATAAATGATGGAGATGACCACATCATGCCCATCCATCACATCATCACTCTTGTGTGTACAACTGTTTAAAACTGCTCATCTCCTGAATAATGTCAGGTTAATGAGGTCACTCTGACATCCTGTCGCTGTGTCACCTGCTGACGTGCACAGGAAAGTGGAATGGGATTGCTTCTGCAGACGTGCTTGTGGACACATGCACTTTCAGATCTGTCTCGTTGCCGTTTCCTGGATGTTGTGGTCTGATTGTGATGATAACAGCTCTCTGTCCGCAGAGAACCTGCACGACGCATTTATGCCTCTTATCACATCAGTCCTCCACGCACAGAAACGGAGACGCACACACACACACACATGCATGCTCGCAAACACACACACACACACACACACACATATCACAAAAGTAATAATAATTTCCAAATTTGTCCATGTTTCTGTCCTCTTCACATCTGCTTATTGCGAACTGTCAAAAGTCACAACATTCCTAGTTTTCTGATTCTTAAGGGAAATTGGTTAATAAAATAATAATAGATTTCATTTAAGTGCCTTTTTCACAGCACTGAAGGTCACCCTACAGAAAACATCGATTCAAAACATCATAATGACATCAAAATAAATACTGAACAAAAAATGACAGTGCGGTAAAAGTGAAATAAGTTATGTTGTTATTTGTCTGTAATTGTACTTGCTTCATAGTTCAAACCACTATGATCATATCATCTTCATTATGTTTATGTAAAAGTGAAGTGTTTATGTCATATTACTGCATAACTATATTTTTCTTTAAATTTCCTTCCAGCTGAAGCACAGATAAAAGATATGTTCTTGTTTTAAACATTGAAGTTTACCGTGTCATTCCTGCTCTACCAAGCCCCCCCAGTGATCCAGGTCCTGCTCAAGGACCTTCTTAAAGGGGAGGTTTTCTTTCCACTGTTTGGCTTAAGGTTTTTCTGAGATTTTTTACCTGCTGTTGTTGATGTAATAATTGCTCGGGTGCCATGTTCTGGGTCTCTGGAAAGCGCCTAGAGACAACTTGTGTTGTAATAGACGCTATATAAATAAAACTAAATGGAATTGAATTGACGTGTTTATTTCAGCAGCCTGTATCTACTAGGCCGTCAGTCTGCGGCAGTCAACAATTAATCGTGTGATTGCAATCATTTGAGAGGATGATGAGCATGGTAATCATCGTAATCATCTTCATTCACTTGTTTGAAAGCAGCTGAGGGAAAAGAACGAAAATGCAGGATTTTCCCGTTCACCACCAGATGTACAGTCCACTGACTCACCAATGTAGTTATCAGCCTTTTAACGTCATCTCATTGCAGCACTACTTCTCTTTGTTGTATTCATTTCCAGTAAGTGATTGTTACTCCTCGAACAGGTTTTTTGCTAAATTCTGTAACTATTAGAAGGTTTTTAGCACAACATTGGCCTAAAAATGAACCAAGACAATTGAATAATTAATTGGATGTATTTGTATGACAAGTAATTGCCTGCTAAAATATCATAGACCTTTGTTTTCCTTCACAAAGATCAAAAAACAGAAATCTTCCTGCTGAGGTCTCGGTTATTATTGTCCGTCCCCAATTATTCCTCCGCCAGGGCCGTGTCCCCGCTGCGTGGGCAGGACTTAATTGCATCCTGTCATAATTATTTTTCCTGCTTAAAAAAATGTATTTGATCATTTGCTCTCCAAAGTATTCTCATATATCTCATCAGTGTTTCGTGTTGTGCTCACCAGGTGAGATGAATGTGATGCTCTCTTTGGATTACCTCTGAGAAAACCCCCCTCATCTCTTTTTAAAATTAATAATCATCCCCACACACACACGCACACACACACACACACACACACGTTTGTTCTTCTGTGTGTGTGTTTGCGTGGCACCCTGCTGCGGTCCAACACAGTTATTGATTTGGCAATCTGAGCAGCAGCGGTAGGTGGAAAGTAAACAAGCTGCTTCGGGCCTGATGGAAGTCTCGTTATCCAGATTGTAGGGCGAGCCAAGAATCCCCGCCCAGATTTTTCCGCACTTCTCGAGTCGTCTGTGTGTCATGCGCCCTCGGAGAACACTGATGTGAAATGCCAATCAAAGGCTCTGATCAAAGAGCAGCTTGGCTTGTTGTGCTCTCTTTTCTTTCATCATTCTTTGCTCTGCTGTCTCATTTGTTCTGGAGCCGCCTCATTCACACACTCAGCTGGAGGTTTAATCGACTGGGGAGGCAGCGGACTAAAAGAGGTGGCGGAGACATGATTGTCAAAGGGACGGTGAGCAGAAACCAGCCTTGAGGAGTCTGTGCCTTTTGAGCCCAGATTATGATGTTTTTACGATCATTACCTCGTTTATATCCCAACTTCTCAATTGAGCAAGTGGAGCAAATGTACTTGAAATGAGCAGCTGAAGAGGATGTGGAGGTTACATTCAAATAACTTTAAAGTGTAATTCTTTTTTACTGGCACTCGGCCCATTTGTGTCTCTTTTGGTGCTCATCTCCTCTGCTGCCGACTCAGAGAGGAAAGGTCTTTGGTCAAACTATTTAGATGTGTGTATCCATCACTTCATGACCTTTTTGTTTGTAAACACGAACAGTAATCAGTTTCCTTAAAAACACTCTGAAATCACTATGCAGGTGGACAAACTTGCTGGTATCCTTCAATTACAAAAAGAAAAACCCATGATGGATACTGAAATAACTTGAAACTGACAAAATAATAATAAACAATATTTAAGTGAATATTGACAAATGAAAATCAAATAAAACGCAGACATGTTTGGTATCGTAGAGACAGCAGAGGGGACAGTTGTCTGAGGACATCAGGAAGAACCTTCTAGACCAGGGATCAGCTCTAGAGCCGCATGCGGCTCTTTAGCGCCGCCCTAGTGGCTCCTGGAGCTTTTTCAAAGAATTTTACATTTTATTTCCTTTTTTTCTTTTTTTTCCTTTTTTTCTCTTCTCTTTTTTTCCTTTTTTTCTCTTCATTTCTTCTTATTCTTTTTTTCTTATTTTTTCTTTTTTTTCTTCTTTTTTTTCCTTTTTTTCTCTTTTTATTCCTTTTTTCTCAACATTTCGACTTTTTTCTCGACATTTCGACTTTTTTCTCGACATTTCGACTTTTTTCTCAACATTTCGGCTTTTTTCTCGAAGTGCATAATGAAAAAAAAAATCTCCCCCAGTTATAACTAATATAGAAACATGCAGCATGTGTTGCCTTCATTCTAAGGCTGATACAAGACTTTTCATTTTTTGCGGCTCCAGACATATTTGTTTTTTGTGTTTTTGGTCCAATATGGCTCTTTCAACATTTTGGGTTGCCGACCCCTGTTCTAGACCAGCATGTTGAAGGTGAAGATCGTGTCCCCGCACTGTCATGGCCACACACATTTCTGGACAGACTAAACAACATTCTCATACCACCAGTGTATGAATGATGCAGACCATCAAAGAAACCGGTACGCTGGGACGAATGGGACAACTTGAGCGTCCATCATGCAGCCTCAGTCTGAAATTGGTTTCCTGACCACCCACCATGTCTCGTACACCATCCCCACCATACATTTTTCCTTTAGTAATCCCACGATGGGGAAATTCCTCTTCTGCATTTAACTCATCTCTAGTCAAACTCTGGGCAGTGGGGGCCGTTTTTGTACAGCGCCCGGGAGCAGTAAGCGTTAAGGGCCTTGCTCAGGGGCCCAAAGTGGTTGACTTCGGTTTATTGCCTGTGATGTGGATGAGTTGTGGCCAGTTGTGGCCAGACCCAGCTGTGTGGCAAGATGCTGCATGATGGTTTTTCTTTTTTTTCCCATGTATTTTTTTCTGTAATTTTCTTTTTCAGTTTACTGGTTTTCATGAGAATATTTTTGTTCCATTCAATGTAAATATATCTGCTGTGCATATGTTTCACTGACTTGTTTGGTGAAAAATAAAACAATAAATTAAAGTGTGTGTATCTGCAAATATTTTAAACTATTTTAGTATTATAGCAAAGCATACTAAAGATGAGTGTGCTTTTCATTATGCCCAACAGTGTGTAGTTGGTTAGACATAAATCTGGTAACATGAATGACGTGTGTCATCTGGGGCAAAAGTTTGATTCCGATAATTCTATGTATAGTTTTGGTTGCAGTGCTTCATTTTGCAGGATATATGAGGTATTTTGCAGTTTGGGTGTGTGGTTTTTGAGAATTGTGTGAAGTATTTTGATAAAACCAGCATACTTTGCAAAAATTGTGTTTTAGCAATGACAAAAAATTGTGAATGCATGTAAAATTTACTTTTTAAGTGCCACACGTCAAGAAATAATATACAACTAAACACTAATATAGGGTCATTAATGTTTGACTTTAATATGTTGATGCAGAACTTGTAAATCTGTTGCTTGAAGCTTTCAAACTATAAAAAAAACATACCATAAATGACTGTGGCCATGTGGGGCATGATGCCTATGTGTGTGCACGCGTGTGTAGGTTTACAGAGCTGTGTGTTTGTACGTGATCGGGAATGAGTTTTGGATGAGGCCCATTTGCAGCGCATCATTACTCCCTGGCTCCTGGCTCCGTCTCCTGACAGGCTGATCTATAAATACAACCGGGCTCGCTGCACGGCTGACGTGGCGCCGCTGCATTTCCAACAGTTCCAACAAACAGGCGGTAAAGAAACAAACAAACTGTAACAAAAACGAAATCACAAAGAACTCAGCCGTGGGTGTATGATGTTTACCGGTAAGTTGCAACAGGACAGCACTGACTTCAGAAGATCCAAACTGGATGCTGTTGCTGCTGAACTCTGAGCCAGATCCACCCAAAGTAAAAAACATCGTCACTCAAAGGTCCTGGACATGTGTGACACGGCCGTTTCCAACACCTGGGCTGGAACCATACGCCTTGCAGTCAACAAACAAGCGCATGACAAGTATGCAGACAGCTGCTTCTTTATTTGGCAGCATTGGCCATCAGTTTTCCAGTTTAGCAAACACAGTGACTCATATCAGCTGCGGCGGTTATTATTACCGTGATGACAGAGAGTCAGACTGAGCCAGAGTTTGTCTGCTGTAGAAGAAGCATCAGTGTCCCGCTGCTACACGAGCATCAGCGCTCGCGCATCAGCAGACGCAGCATCGAGCGTGAAACACACAAACAGCTCCTTCCATCTGCTTCTCTCCTGCTCTCACATCCACCCTGTTTTATAGCAACACACTACAAGAGAAAGCTGATTTAGTGGTTGCTTTTTAGTTCCGGGAGCAGCCCCTTAGCTCTGGTGCGGTCCAGCACCGCTCCAAATCATTCAGTGTCAAGGTTGTTGGTTCAACTCCCACCTTTCCAAGTTCTCATTAGTGTGTTCCTAACCAAATGTGAACTTGTGGAATGTGATGTTTGTATTTGCATGAATAATAATTACATGGGTTTAAAGCAAAAAAGTCGAAAATACAATGTTTAGCTCAGGGGACCCTCTGACCTGTAAGGGTGGAGGTTATGACACTGTCCAAGACTTAATCTTGGTTGGTCTCCTCCTCGTTTTCTTTTCTGTCCTACCTTTTTGAGTCGTCTACTCTGTAGTGGCGTCCACCGTTGCTCTGCGAGCTGATTTCCTGGCTGCTGAGATACAGTCAACCACGACGGTACCCCAACGTCACTTTGGCTGCTTTTTGTTGACGTGGCATAAGAGATCCAGACTGCAAGATGATGGCTTAAAAGTGAGCAAATACCGCTACATATTAAGCTAATCATTTTAATTATTTTAGCTAATCATTTTAATTTGACGGGAAAAAACTCCTTTGTGCTGCTTTAAGATCACATTTTTATCTGTTTTTTCCCCCTGCTGACATTACTCCATGTGGACAGTGTTGTTTGTCTTCAAACAGTTTGACACCAGATAATTAAAATCACGATTTATTCCAGGGAAAAATAAACCCCTACTGTGGGTGTGTAACAAGCAGAGTTGCCGCAGCGATGCTGGGCTGAGCAAGAATCAGTGTATTACCTGATCTTGGACTGACCTGAGCTGTAGCCACAGTTTTCCATGAATCTCTACCTTCAAAGGCAGAACCAGGCACCTGCTGCATCTCGGAGC
Source organism: Cololabis saira (assembly GCF_033807715.1). Taxonomy (NCBI): domain Eukaryota; kingdom Metazoa; phylum Chordata; class Actinopteri; order Beloniformes; family Belonidae; genus Cololabis; species Cololabis saira. The sequence goes on along the minus strand of NC_084588.1, from coordinate 15,082,774 downwards.
GCGTTAATAATGCAGCTGTGAAAGCGTTCTTCGTTTCATGAACACGCTACTCTTTATGCCCATCTGCTCCCGCCGTCTTCAGCTGGCTCCGCACCCAGAAACCAGCAGGCTGCTCTGAAGCTTGTTGGACCTCTTCCACAGTAGAATTCCAGTGAAAAAACGCTGTAACCTGTGTTCACCCCTGTCTGAGGTCTGCTCACATTCACTATGCAGAGCTTTCCGTGGTCCTCGGTTTCCTTGGAGCCAGTGAGCTTCATTCATGAAACCTGAGCAAAATGTTCCAAATGAAATCCACTCCTGTGTCCGAGCACACAAAGAACTGGTGTAAATGAGGAGGGAATAAATTAGTATGACCGTCAAAATGTACAACTTTGATGCCTTATTATGACTGGTATTTCCAGGATATGCAGATACCATTGAAAAGTGTTACATTACAGTACATTTTACATATTAGTGCTTCAGAGAGTTTTTTAAAATGTCAGTGGAGTGATTAAATGCATGTGATACGATGTCAGACAAGCAGCAGGTGAAGGTTGTGTTTGGACACAAGTGGTGCAACTCTGCTCTATAAACAAAAGGATAATGTCGGCATGCTGTGTCCTGCTCAAATTGAACCAAGGATCTAATGTACGTGTTCACCTGCCGAACCAGTTCACCTACAGAACCAGTTCACCTGGTCGTGTAATTATTGTTGGTGATTTTAACATCCATGTGGACAACACTCAGGACAAATGGACTAAAGATCTTATTAACACTCTGGACAACTTTGGGCTGACTCAGCATATAACAATAGGGGGCACACTATACTTACCGTATTTTCACGACCATTCGGCGCACCGCGTGAAAAGGCGCACCCTCAGTTTTGTGTGTAATTTTTGGATTTAAAACACACATACGGTGCACCGACCGAAAAGGCGCCGTCTACAGAGACTGAGCTGCACACACGCTCGCCGCAAAACACACACGCGCTGCAGAACACACACACACGTGTGCTTATTTAAAAATAGAGCGGGAGCAAAACTTAGTTTGATATTTTATTTCACTTTTCACATCAATCAAACCCTTCAAAGTCTTCATCTTCTGTTTCCGCATTAAAGAATTTAAAAAACCACCGGGTCGCCGCACATAAACCTGTCTCAGCCACTCGATCATCCCCTCATCCATCCAGCCCTTTTCATTTGCCTTTATAATGACTCCGGCTGGAAAAGTCTCTTTAGGCAACGTTTTTCTTTTAAAAATCACCATCGGCGGCCGTTTCTGTCCATCATCGTGGCAGGCAAGCACAACAGTAAATAAACTTTTCATACCCCGTTGTTCAGATCCCGACCGCGGTGGACCGGGTCCGCCGCTCCCCCACGGTGGACCCGGTCCCCTCCCCGGCGCTGGTCCCCGTTAACTCCACCGTGTGATTTACTGGGATGTGGAACGTGAGCGGCACCTCGTCCATGTCAGGGATGGGTCGGCTGCAGAATGAGCGGAAGCTTTCCATCTTTTCCATGTAATCCGCCGGGCGCTGCTGCTGCGCTGGCACCGTTTCATGAAGCGAAAGCACCAGGACGGACCTCCATGAAAATGTTCAATTTTCATTTCTTCCGCCAGCGCTACTGCTTTCAGTCGGACTCAGCCGCAACTCACGGGTGCTTCACACGCCCCCTTCTCCTTTTACCGTTCTCATGGTGGCTCCGCCTTACATTACCGTAATACAGGTAATAGAAACGGCGCACCGTTTCATAGGGCGCGCGGCACATTTTAGAAAAAAAAAAAAATTATGTGCGCCTTATGGTCGCGAAAATACCGTACTGATATCTGAGGGTCTGACCATTTAAAAGGTTACTGTGTCTGATATGGGCCTGTCTGATCATTCCTGTGTTTTCCTTGAGAGGATGATTTCAGTGCTCACAAATGTTTCAACAGCATTGATCTCAAAACAACTGAAAAGAGTAGTGAGATCTTTAACCAGGTCTTCTCTCCTGTCCAGTCTGGGGGTTTGGTCAATGAGCTCGTCAGTAGCTTTGATGCTTAAATGTTAAATGTTATGCATACTATTGCTCCCACTAAGGTGAAGATTATCTCTAGATGGAAGAAGTATCCATGGTGAAACTCCTAACTGGTGAAAAATGGGAAATGAGAGCGTCAGAAAGCTGAGCGCAGATAGACAAAAACAAACCTCTAGGTTCATTAAGACATCTTCACTCTTACAATTTACAACTGAGGAATGCAAGGAAGTCCTACTTGTCTACATCATCACTGAAAACAGTTATAACGCTCGGGTCTTATTTTTTACAGTTGACAGGCAACAAATCCTCCTGTTACAGTGGCAACTGAATTTCACTCCACCATGGCCTGCAATGACTTTCCCAAATTCTTCACAGACAAAATCCAAAATATTAGACAAGCAGTTGGTACATAAACAGCGGGTTCAGCGTGTGTAGTGTGTCCACCGAAAAACAGTTCAAACACAATGACACAGTTTCTTTTTTTAATATTTTTTATCCCTGATTTTTTCCCATTTTTTATCATCCAGTGCTCCTACCTAAGTCAGTCCTGGGCATTGCTCACCCTCTACCAGAACAGGCCACTTCTTTTCACCGGACAGGGTGGGGCTTCTCCGGCCGGACGTGGCGCGTGGAAGGATAACATTATTCCGGCCAGATCCTCCCCACCCATGGTGTGGGTGCTGAAGTCAGGGGGGAACTTAACACTCACTCAGCAGTGTCTCAGGACCTTCTAGCCGTGAGACGGCTGCACTACCAGCTGCTCCACCCTGCCCCCCTCGATTAACACTAAAGACAACAAGGAGCTCAGCTATTTGCTTTTCAGCGACAGATTTACCAAATCCCCATCATCACTTCTACAGTTTCCTTAACTGAAGGACAAATTGACAAAACAGTAAGTGCATCACTAAGACATTACTATTCCTCAAGAGAGTTCTCAGTTGTCTGTCTTTTGTGGGATCTGACGGGTGACAGAAACTTTGAAAGCAGCAGTTTTTGAGGGTTTTTGATTTGACACACAGATACTCCAAGTACTCAACTGGACTCAAGATTTCTGACGGTCAAACAGCAAAGATGAGGCTCCATCCAGAGCTGAGATGTAGAAAGTCAGGTTGTTTTTTGTTGTTATCTGTCTTGCAGGCTGGAGATCCTTGCATCGCTGGAATCTGAGGAATTTCAGCCCTCAGCTGATTTCAGCATTTTGTGCGAGAAACATAAAAGCTGGTCATTAACTGCCCATTTTCTTTTGGCGCGGTCACATTCTTGTATTTCTCTGATGCTTGGCGTCTCACTGTTGGAATTTTATTTTTTTCAGGTGGAAGTGTTGTGTTGTTGTCTTTTAGCAGCTTAGATCATAGATCTTTAGTTGAAAATGGCTTTGATGATGAAGCCCAGCGGAGCTTAGTGGTTTGAGCCGGTCTAGTGCTTCTTTTGTGATATTTTAACCAAAGTAAGTTACAGGCTTTATGAAATCGTGTCAGCTTGGGAAAGAAATGCATCGTTTGTTCAGAAGATTGTCTAACAAAGTACACAAATGAGACTAAAATAACTGCAGCGAAAACCTCGCACAAGTCACAATTAGTTTTAAATCACAGATATGTTTTTCATCTAAACACGAAACAAATTGCTATTACTATTTAAATCACATTTACTCCTCACCTGAAGAGAAAATAAATTTCCACTGCGCTCTTGATGAGTACTAATTTAGGCTTTACGTGATACAATTCACAGTCACCGAGGAGGTTAACAATTTAAAACATAATTAAAGCTGCAAGCAGCGATGAACGGGCCCTCGCACTCACGGCCACCGCCCCCATAAGCATATCAGAAATGACACCACCCACGACTTCCTATGTCAAACCATTCAAAAGTTATAGCAGAAAAAAGGGACAACCAATCAGAAGAAGGGGCGGGGCTAATTCAGGCCAATGAAGGTCAAGGACTCCATACAGAATCTGATGACACCACCCACGACTCTCTATGTCAAACCATTCAAAAGTTATAGCAGAAAATCGGGACAACCAATCCGAAGAAGGGGTGGGGCTAATTTTCAACAATTATGGTCAAGGACTCAATACCGAGTCCCATGACATCACCCACGACTCTTTATGTCAAACCTTTCAAAAGTTATGGTAGAGAAAAGTATTCTAGGGGGCGCTGTTGAGCCGTTAGGCCACGCCCATTAATGCAAACCATGAAATATCAAATTTATCGCCAGGCCTGGCTTGCATGTAAAATTTGGTGACTTTTGAAGAACTATCAAATATGGACCAATCAGATGAAGGGGGGCACGCTTTTTGGCGTCTAGCGTCGCCACGGTAACACTTTTGAAAGAGAAAAGTAATGCGCGTAGTCGCAAGATGAAGATGCACATTTTGATGTATAACACACCTGGGTGCACGTTACGGTTCGGGCCGTATTAATTGCCGAAAGAATGGCATAAATTGCACCAAAATTACACAATTAATTCAAAATGGCCAACTTCCTGTTCGGTTTTGGCCATGCCGCCAAGAGACTTTTCTTTAAGTTGCGACATGATACAGGTGTGTACCGATTTTCGTGCATGTACGTCAAACCGTATTGTGGGGCTTGAGACACAAAGTTATCCGGGGGGCGCTGTTGAGCCATTTTGCCACGCCCATTAATACAAACCATGAAATATCAAATTTATCGCCAGGCCTGCCTTGCATGCAAAATTTGGTGACTTTTGGGGAACTATCAAATATGGACCAATCAGATGAAGGGGGGCACGCTTTTTGGCGTCTAGTGTCGCCACGGTAACACTTTTGAAAGAGAAAAGTAATGCGTGTAGTCGCAGGATGGAGACACACATTTTGATGTATAACACACCTGGGTGCACGTTACGGTTCGGGCCGTATTAATTCTCGAAGGAATGGCTCATATTGCTCCAAAATTACGCGATTAATTCAGAATGTTCAAAATGGCCGACTTCCTGTTCGGTTTCGGCCATGGCGCCAAGAGACTTTTCTTTAAGTTACGACATGATACAGGTGTGTACCGATTTTCGTTCATGTACGTCAAACCGTATTATGGGGCTTGAGGCGCAAAGTTTTTTCTGTCTGAACCAACTAGATGAAGGATGGGCGCGCTTTTTGGCGTCTAGCGTCGCCACGGTAACGCTTTTGAAAGAGAAAAGTAATGCGTGTTGTCGCAGGATGGAGACGCACGTTTTGATGTATAACACACTTGGGGGCACGTTACGGTTCGGGCCGTATTAACTGCCGAAGGAATGGCATAAATTGCGCCAAAGTGACACGATTAATTCAAAATGGCTGACTTCCTGTTCGGTTTTGGCCATGTCGCCAAGAGACTTTTCTTTAAGTTGTGTACTGATACAGGTGTGTAGCGATTTTCGTGCATGTACGTCAAACCGTATTGTGGGGCTTGAGGCACAAAGTTTTCCGGGGGGCGCTGTTGAGCCATTTTGCCACGCCCATTAATGTAAACCATTAAATATCAAATTTTTCGCCAGGCCTGACTTGCATGCAAAATTTGGTGACTTTTTGGGCACGTTTAGGGGGGCAAAAAGGCCCTCCTTTCGTCAGAAGAAAGAAAGAAAGAAAGAAAGAAAGAAAAAAGAAAAATTCCTACAGATACAATAGGGCCTTCGCACTGAAGGTGCTCGGGCCCTAATGAGGACTGTCAGCGGGTGAACAAAAGCTCTTTGTGAATAAATGCATCTGCTGATCTATTCAACTGTTATAGTTGATATATACCGTATTTTCTGGACTATAAGCCGCACCTGTATATAAGCCGCACCCACTCTATTTTTAAAAAAATAATAAAAAAAAGATATACAAGCCGCGCCTGTATATAAGCCGCACCCACTCTATTAAAAAAAAAAGATATGGAAGCTGCAGATATTTATGTTAAAGTTTATTTGTTAAATGAAATATTTAATACATGTACAGAACGATTTTTAACTGTAAATGATACATGTATGTACCTAAATACCATAGATCCTTTCCTAACAATAAACAAAGACAACATGTCTTTTAACAGCAACACGGCAGCAACTTTGCTGATTAAAACGGGACAGAACCAAGAGAAAATAATCGGTATTTATTTATTTATCTGTGAAATCACGTCACCTTAAGCATCTTCGCTGAAACCCAGAAAGTCCTCTTCTTCAGTGTCGGAGTTGAACAAACTCAGCAGCGCTTCATCACATTTGTCTCCATCAGTCTCGCTCTCCGCGTCACTGTCATCCTCCGCTGAGGTCGGCTCTGCAGCTGCGCCGCTCTCCTCGCGGCGCAGCAGTCCAGCCTTTCTGAACGCGCTGGTGATGGTGGATTCTTTCACAGCACTCCACGCTGTTAGGATCCACTGACAGACGTCAGTAAAGGATGCTTTTCGCATGCGGCCGGTTTTTGTGAATGACTTCTCTCCACTTGTCATCCAAGTCTCCCACTCAACCCGGAGCGCAGCTTTAAATGCCCGATTGACACAGATGTCAAGCGGCTGCAAAAACTTGGTCGTACCTCCAGGAATCACAGCTGGAATAGAATTTGTTTTCTTGATTGCTGCTTTTACAGAATCTGTGATGTGGGCCCTCATACTGTCCAAAACAAGCAGTGCTTTTTTCCGGTGAAAAAATCCTCCCGGTCGCTTGCTGTAGCACTCCGTTAACCATTCCTTCATCACGCCTTCCATCATCCAGCCTTTGCTGTTAACTTTGACCACTATGCCTTTCGGGAATTGTTCTTTAGGCATAGTAATGCGCTTAAAAACCACCAGTGGTGGAAGTTTTTGCCCCGATGCAGTGCATGCCAGAACGCAGGTGAAATGCGTCCTCTCATGGCCCGTTGTTTTCAGCTGCACGGATGATGCGCCCTTCTTGTTAACGGTCCTGGTCAGCGGCAGATCAAACGTCAAAGGGACCTCGTCCATATTTATGATCTCATCTGGTTTGATGGAGTGTTCTTGTACATGTTTTTCAACGAATGTATGGAAGTTTTTTATTTTTTCCTGATAGTCAGGGGGGAGTTGCTGACAGAGAGTGGTCCGTGTTCTGATGGACAGGTTTTTACGCTTCATAAATCTGAAACACCATGACGGCCCCGCTTTGAAATCTTTAATTCCCATTTCGTGGGCAATGGTTTTGGCTTTAAGTCGGACCTGTACAGTGGATACACCCCGGCCACCCGCTCTCTGCGTGTTCACCCAGTCCTCCAGGACATTTTCTAGTTCAGGCCACCTGCTTTTATGTCCCCTGAAAGCTTTCCTGGACTTTGGGCATTGCATGAGCTCATCCCGCTGCATCCTCCAACGTCTCACCATGGACTCATTGACGCTAAGCTTCCGAGCAGCAGCGCGGTTACCTTCCTGTATAGCGAGATCAACGGCCTTCAACTTAAAACTTGCATCATACGAAGTTCTTCGTGTGGGTTCCATGATGAAGGGGGGTGAGGATTTGAAAAGATAATGTTTGAGAGGATTTGAAAATATTTAATTCGTCGTTTTTCTATCTGCTTCTACCTAGTTTTATCTGCTAAAGGAGTAGTCTATTCTTCTTTGCATTTACTTTGTCTTACTTTTGATTCTACCGGTAATTCCGGTTAGCGCGCCCCCTGGCGGTGGAAAAAAATCCACAAAATAGCCGCGCCGTTGTTTAAGCCGCATGGTTCAAAACCTATGAAAAAAGTAGCGGCTTATAGTCCGAAAAATACGGTATGTCTATGAAGTATGTGCACCCCTGCTTGGAACAGCCCAGTCTTCATCTCTATCCGCACTGACACCACCCACTAAACTTTCAAAATACTGTAGGAGATAAGAGAACCCCTGGTGAGCTCGACACCCTTTGGCCGCGATGACTTCTGGATCACAGCTGCACAACTTTTGAGAGATGTTTTTGTCCATTCCTCTTTGAAGAGCTGTTTTGAGTGAACAGCTTTCTCCAGCCCATTCCTCAGCATCTCTGTGGGTGAAAGTTTGGGCTCTGACTGGACCACTTCAAAAAGTAGATTTCCAATTTCCAGCTGCATCATTCAACTTCTACTAAGCTTCAGCCTGTAGACGGACACCCAGGTAGTTTTTTCTGGAGGAGATTTCCGTGAACTTGGGGATTCATTTTACCTCAATGATGGCAAGAGCTCCACATTCTGCGGCAAAGATGCAAGTCTCTCAGCAGACTTGTTTAACCAAACTGTCGTTGGTTTGCTCTGAAATCCGATTTGTTCAGTGAGGTGTGATCACACTCTAAAAACACACCTCTCTTTCAGCTTCAAATGAATCAAAGGCAGGACGTGCAGGGCGTTTTCTTGCCAGACATACTGTAGCACTGAGTGCTCTTCCAAAGTAATTCAGAGACACACCTGGCCTCTTCAATGACTTAACTGTTGTAGATTCATGGAACTAAAAAAATGGGTCTTTTGTGTTGTATCTTTGAGTTCATTTCCAAAACAGTCTCCATCTAAAGATGAGTGTTTAAACTGAGGACCAAACACTTTGGAGCTCCTCTTATCGCTTTTCCAGCTTCAAATGAATTCCTGGATCACAGGTCTTCAGAGATCTCTAAACCCAGCTCCAAGTTCATGTCAGTAACTGTCTCAGATTAGCTTCCCTGAAGTGATCAGTCTGTGGGTTCACTTACTGTGAATATTTTGGTAATATCACTGTTTGGAAAAACATCAGCATTTTCTGTTTGTAACTTAAATGCAAATGCATACAGAAAACCAGTTAATTCCAGTGTTTACACTCTTTTTTTTGGCACTGTATTAGTCAATAAAATATGAGAAAAAATTCCAATGAATTATTTGTTTCTTCTTTCTGCATGGAATAACTCTGCTACAATATCCCCAGTCGTGATAACGTGACGCACGCAGAGCTAGCGAGGTCCGCTGACGTCGCACAACTCACATAGCAACACTAAACACCATGAAGCAAATGAAATCTGCCATGTGAAAAAGAAATGGCTCCTGCACGCCTCGTAGATGCTTCTGTAAGCGCAACAAACACGGTCCCCCTGCAGACTCCTATTACGGTTCAAGTCAGAACTCATAACGCCACACTGAAACCTTAATTCTGTTTCTTTTGAGCCATTCAAAGGCAGACTTGCTGTTATGAGTTATTGATTTCAAACTACATATTGGATAGTGTCCCTCAAGATTTTCTGGTAGAGAGCAGATTTCATGTTTTCACTTGATTAGAGTAAGTTTCACCGACCCTGAAAAACCTTTCCAAAATCTGACGCTGTTGTTTATACCGCTGGAGTACCGCCACATCTGCTGCAAACCAAACAGTTCAGCTCACGAAACCCACGTGTTTGCAGGGCTCAGAAGGAGGAGTTGGGCCGATTAGCCAGCATCACATTGCACCTCTGTGTACGACTGGAATCTGGCATGTCAGTTGTGGGTATTATAAGAGTTTCCCCTTTTTTATGCAGTTAAAATGACCAAGATCGTGGTTAAAGTACAAGGTGAAATGTCGTAGCTTCACCGTTCATACTGAGCAAAACTTGTCTTTGTCTACCGTTAACCAGGTGTTTCAAGGTCTGTAGAAAGTCTGGCTCTGACGAACAGTTTGTCTTAATCTTCCATGTTGCTTAGTATTTTTGTGTGAGGGAACTCAGCTTGAACAGGACTCCCAGCAATCACCCTGTTAGTGGAACAAAAATATTAATATCTGGTAAAATATTCATCTGAGTAATTTTTCACACTGAAATATTGACCAATCCCTCCCTTTTTCTGCCAGTTTTCACCAGACCCCCATGTGTCCAGCCTCGTCCTCAGACTGTACTGGCTGGGACGGACCCCAAGGTGCGAGGTGTTCCCAAACCAGCCAGGTTTGATTTAAAAAAAAAAGGGGTTTTCTTAACTTATTATTACTGAGTGAATAGCATTTTGTTTAAAGAACTTGGTTAATTTCAAAATAATAAATATCCCCTTACAATAGAGAACTTCCAAACTTGAATAAGTCATACAGGAACGAATCCTCTCTGCACACTTGCAATATGTCTCTGAAATGTCAACAAAGCCCCACTCAGACTCTCCACGTCACCCGGACAAATATAAACATACACACACACGTTTCTGCAGACGCTCTGTGATGGAGGAGGCTGCAGTGTGAATTATTTCCCACTCCTCTGGGGAAAAATTAGCAGCTGAGCACAAACACTCGTTCAGCATCTGCCGGCTATTAAAAGCAAAGCAGACATGATGGAGGCCGTCACTTCCACATGAAACTGCCTCTCGGCGCCTCAATGACTTTCACTGCTGCACACTGATGGTAAAGCCCCGCTCCAGACTTTAATTTCTGCTCATTTATTTCGCATTCTAACCTCAGCTGGTCGAGGGACGATGGTGAGGATGAGTGGTTGTACATCATCAGCCTGAACTGATGGCTAAAGAGATGCTGAGATATGTCAGCAGTGACTTGTGGGTATTGACATTGAGGAGGAGAAGCGTGTGTTTTCAGCAGAGGAGATAATGCGACTAATTCAAGAGAGAGGAAAGGCCATGGGCTCATTTGAAGGTTGTCATGGGGACGTTTCTGCCTGTCTCCAGAGATAGATGACCAAGGACCCCTGAAGGTCACCATCTTATTAGATAAGCCTGTCGGCATGAAATGAGCGGTGATCACACACATTTGGTGTGACAAAACTATGTGATAAATGAAGGACTTTATTGTGTGGGATGTGATCGTTTCCATGATGTTCTCTGAGGGTCGAATCAACCTTCACCAAATGTTTTCTGGCCCCTTTTCCCAATTTTTGAGCAGTAGGGTTTCAGGCCTTTGCTGAAAAAATGTTAGAATTGTCAGGAGTCAGGTTTTCACCAGAACTTTTGGGTGCTCATTTTAAAGTTGTGATGTATATGTAACTGGCCTCAGGTCTAGGGGAATCTGGGCCGGCACAAGCGATACACAGACACTTTTGTTCGTGTTGCTTTGCTCAGCCAGCAGTGATGTATTACCATCAACCATTTTATCACTTACTTTCAGTATCAAATTCACAATAAAAATATCAAAATACTGTTCAACAGTCCAGCAAACTATTGGTTTGTACTGTTGTGCCTCGCACCCTTGTCCACATTCAGGCGTGCTGCAGTGGAAGCGCTTGTAATACTTGCATGTAGATGTCTTGAGGCCTGGATACCGGATGACACCAGCCACGACTCTCTATATCAAACCATTCAAAAGTTATGACAGAAAGTAGGAACTATCAGATATTGACCAATCAGAAGAAGGGGCGGGGCTAATTCATGCCAATTATGTTCAAGGACTCAAAACCGAGTCTGATGACACCACCCACGAGTCTTTATGTCAAACCATTCAAAAGTTATGGCAGAAAGTAGGAACTATCAAATATGGACCAATCAGATGAAGAGGGGGAGTGCTTTTTGTCGTCTATCGTCGCTACGGTAACGCTTTTGACTGAGAAAAGTAATGCACATCGTCGCAGGATCGAGACGCACATTTTGATGTATAACACACCTGGGTGCACGTTACGGTTCAGGCGAAGAAGCGGCTAAAGAAATGGCATTAATTGTGCCAAAATTACACGATTAATTCAAAATGGCCGACTTCCTGTTCTGTTTCGGCCATGGCGCCAAGAGACTTTTCTTTAAGTTGCGACATGATACAGGTGTGTATTGATTTTCGTGCGTCAAACCGTATTGTGGGGCTTGAGGCACAAAGTTTTCTAGGGGGCGCTGTTGAGCCATTTTGCCACAGCCATTAATGCAAGCCATTAAATATCAAATTTTTCGCAAGGCCTGGCTTGCGTGCAAAATTTGGTGACTTTTGGGGCACGTTTAGGGGGGCAAGAAGGCCCTCATTTCATCGGAAAAATAAAAACGAGGAAAAGAATTCCTACAGATACAATAGGGCCTTCGCACTGTAAGCGCTCGGGCCCTAATAATAGATTTTATTTATAAAACACTTTTCATTCAGGGAATCTCAGAGTGCTTACAAGATTAAAACGAGTTAAAACACGTACAAGAAAAGGTCAGTCTCAACAATAATTTAAAAACTCAGAGACAGAGAAGCAGTGAACAAACACGCCAGCGTCCTCTTCTCTCTACTCTCCTTAACACTTAAATGCTTTCCTGAATAGGAAGGTTTTCAGGCACAGGTGAGAGTGGAGCAGGGGGGACACTGGAGCAGACAAAGGAGTGGAGCATAAAAGAAAACCCACGTCACTGACAAACAAGACTACGTTTATTTGACTCATATTTTATGTTAAATAGTTGACAGTTAGTCTGCAACTACTTTACTTTGTCGTTCCTATTTGAATTTGATTGTACACTTTAGATTTAATCTTCATTGTTCTGACTTGAAGCCTTGTGGATTTGAGTCTCAGTAACCTGCAGAAAGATTAAAAATAAGAGCTCCTTGAAATACTTCTGTAAAAGACACGTCCTCTCAATCCTGAAATACCACTTGCTCTCATTGTGAACTGCTGCCAGGATGGCATTTGTGAATAAATCCTAGCTGCAGAGTGGTGACCCACCGTGAGGCCTTTCAGAATCTTTTCAATATGTCTAAAGCATTACAACGAACAAGAATGTTTACCTATTCTCTAAATATGAGGGGGTTTTCATGTTTAAACTCAGGGGAAGTTATTTGTCACATAGCACAAAGCGAGAAGACTGAATCTTGGTGACGCTTTGAATTTCAGGATCCCTGAACAACTTTCTGTCTCTGCGTTCAAAGGTTCTTTCACTAATGAGGTTAAAATTGATTTTACTATGCCTTTAACCCCAGAGGACCTTTCATGGCCCTTCGTTTAGTCCTCTTTAGCTTCTGATTTACATGATGAGACAGAGGGCAAGTGGTGGTGAAGATCTCTCCTCAGGCTGTTCTGACTGATGTGCAGCAGCGCTGCTTCTTATCTGCTCCGGCACCGCGGAGATCAGCGGATGTGACAGCAGGATCATAATGAGCTTGTCCCGCTGCATTTTTAAAGAGGACACCGCTACTTGGTTGTTAGGAAGAAGACGGAGAAGAAAAAAGACAGTGGAGGATTAGTTCCTCCCGCCATAGTTTCAGCCGTTCTCTGATACCCATACTTGGGTACGGGGCTGTTTCCCCCTACGCAGTATATTACTGTAAAACATGGTGTAATCAGTATGCCACCTTGGGAAGTAGAAGATGGAAACATCTTCTGACTTTTTTGTTTTCCCACACTGTCAAACTGTCTTTCATTCACATAATTTTCACAGAGTCCATCGTGGTACTGACCCCAGCTCCAGTTATTTCGCATACTTTGCAGCAGTCTTTATTTATTTACGCTTATCATTCAGTCAAGTTAAAACTTTAACTCACATCGACATGTTTTTGCATCAAAGTCTTACCTTTGTCTTTTTGATGACTTGTACAAACTTGCAATACATTTTGCAGTGAATTCGGCCTCAGCATTTCAAAAATCCTGTTGCCTGTCATTGTTGTTTCCTGTGCACAAACACAACGAGTCACAGCTTTGACTTTAGAGTGTGGTTCTTGCATGGACATGTTGTAGATGCACCTGGTCTTCTATGTAGTGTTTCTCATGGTTATCAGTGACACCCTGGGAGATACAATAAGAGTTTTCCAAGAAACAATATGAGCATGTGATTCCCTGTAGTGGTTAAAATTGTAATTTTGACCTCAAATGTTCACCTTTTCATGGAAAACAGTTATGATACGTCAGACTACAAGCTGACCTTTTAATCTGACACTGACATGCTGTGCAATGCGGCCCAGCAGCCGGAGGAAGCCAGGCAAGTTGTACAATGGTGGATCCCAGTGGCTGCAAGCAGTTTAATGGGAACTCTGTTTGATTTTGTGGACATATTTGGGTTTCTGATTCACACACATTACCAGTCAAACATTTGACTGGTAGTGTGTTTGCGTATAGAGAGAGTGCAAGGTCAGGTCATTCAAGATCTCAAGATGCATTTGGGTGCGCTTTTAAATGCCAGGTGTGAACATGGATGCCAATCAGCGGCCCCTCATTTCTCACAATGGATGTTACTGTGTTGTCTAAACTGACCCTGTGATGCTATGGGAATGTACTCAGTTCCATTTACACGTCTGAGATGGCAGTAGGGATGCAACTTGTTATACCCTTTGAGCCCCCGGTACAGGGGGCAAATGGCATATAAAGCCATAAGCCTGAGATAAGGCAGGACGTAAAGGGTTTGAAGCAGCAGTGGATGTGGACATGTGTCTGGAGCTGTCCGTAGTAGAAGAGTAGCAGCGAGAGTGAAAGGGATTTTTACAAGACAGTAACACTCAAACCGCTCTGTGGCTTGAAACAGAAAGCAGAATTGGAGGTGAAGACGTTAAGATTTTGAGGACTTTCGTGGGGGACGGGTGCGCCTGCCCGCGTCGGCGGCCGGGGCGGCTCTGTCTCTCCGGGCAGGCTGGCCCCCTGCCGGGTGGGGGTCGTTGGCCTGAAGGGTGAGGGCCTCCTGGCCGCGTGTCCGGCCCGGACCGGGTGGCCGGGGATTGCCTGGGCCGCGGTCCGCCGCCGCGGGGTCCCTGGCTGCTTCTTCCCGCGCCGTGGGGGCCCCGCCCGCGGGCCCCCTCGGCCGCCGCCGGGGGGGGGGGGGGGGGGCCTCGCAGGCGGTGGGTTGCCTCCCTCCTACTTCTCCCCTCTGTGGGGTTGTCGTTGGCCTGGGTTCCGGGCTCTTCCGTGTCGGCCTCTGGTCTCACGGGTGGCGGGGTTGCTCCCCCCCCTCCCCCACTATAGATACACTTCAGGTGGAGCTTTGTTTGGTTTATTACACACACACACACACACACACACACACACACACACACACACACACACACACACACACATATAGTCACTTAGTCACATGCATATACACACACACACACACACGCATGATCATATACATACACACACACACACATAGACATACACACTGGCTTGTTCACCTGCATGCTGGCTCTCTAGTTTTTGGGTTTAGGTAGCGGTAGCGATAGCTTAGCTCAGACTGCGACGATCAGATCTCAAGATTTAGGTCGATTGCTGTTATTGTTTTGGTTGGCTCCGTGCCGGTTTCGTGCTTTGTTTGTGGTTTTTTGTTGCAGATTTCCAGTGCTTGACGTGTGTCTCCGTGTGTTCCTGCTTCCTGGATTGGCAGTGGATGTCGTCCCCCCCCCCACAAAAAAAAAAAAAACACTAGGTTTGTATGTGTATATTTATGTATGTGTACGCATATGTGTGCGTATATATATGTATATATATTAAATATAGTAATAATGCACATATATATACTTTTGGTTTCTACCGTCATGGTATCAATTAGGGGTGTAACAATATATCGTGCCACGAAATTTCGCGATACAAAAATGTCACAATACGTGTCGTGGAGGTGACAGAGTGTATCGCGATATTGTGTTATTAATATTAATCTACTGTGTTGACTAGAAACGCGCATCCGACCACGACCGCGGCCGGACCGCGCGGACCAAAATCTTCCTCCGCTCAGAATAAACTAGTCCCGTTTTGCGGTCCCGTTTTGAGGTCTGAACCTTTACTTATGTAAGTCTGGTGTAGAGTTAAGCCTTACCTTATTACATTAAACCTTTTTGGGGTCATGAGTAGGATAAACACGGAGACAACTTCTGCTAAGTTCCAGTGTACTTCAATGTCCGCTCAACAGCGTAGGATTTTAGAACATCAACACAGCACCTAGTGCCGTACTGTGGCGTATCACTCCGCCCAATCTAAAACAGACCAATCACTACAGATAAACTGACTAGTGTCATTATAGTCCCTGATTTACATCACAATATAAAGAATATATTTATAAAATAATGAACCCTGAATTACCAAAATAACCTTCTTAACAAAAATAAATCTCCTCTTACACTTATAAGTTGAGCATGAATCAATGTTTTTTATGATGTAAAATTGTATGTATTTATTTACTTGTATTTATTTATTTAAGTTGTTAAATTTCTGGAAAAGAAAAAAGTCAAATCATACATGAGAGAAACTATTCAGTTTGTGGCAAAATATTTGTACTTGTATGAAACTGAAGATGCATAATGCAAACCTGACATTTACTTTTAGTTCAGTTTGTGGAAAATGGTTGGCCTGGCTTTCTCTTTAAAACTTAAACAGTTATAAAGCATTACAAACTGTAACAATAGGGCAAATGCACAGCATTATTTTGTATTTTGTATCTTTCAAATAAAAGAAAATTTCCTCATGACTACCTCATTCAAGGTTGTTAAAAAAATAATATATCGTATCGTATCGTTATCGTGACCTCAATATCGTGTATCGTACCGTATCGTGAGATTAGTGTATCGTTACACCCCTAGTATCAATCATTAATATGTGTGCAGACAAGGTAGAAAAAAAAAGAAAAAAAAAAAAAAAAAAAAAAAGATTTTGAGGAGGAACTTGATTTGAATCGCACATATCAGACTGTTGACAGAACGTTTTAACTTCCCATAGTAACATTAAATGTTGAAGTTTACATTTGAAGCTGAAGTTTTGATTGAATATCACACTGTACTGCAAGTGCCTGAATGATGATGAGAGGATTTAAAAAAAAAAAAAAGATTCCAGCCCTGCACATCACTGAATTACTGACACGTGCATTCGGTCAAAGCCATCCTCCCCATTTACTACAAATCATCACTGGTCCCAAGATCATTTTAATCCTGTGCTAGTGGGCCATTAGTCTGCGTTATGGCTTCCCACTGGCATTGACTGCTTCATACTGTCCACAGGGCTGAGTTTGGAATCAAGCCTGCTTGAAGCGCGATCATTGCTGTTATAACGTTGAACGTTGCTGTTGGTGAAAGCTGTCAGATAATCTAAAAGTGGCACAAGAAGCTTTTAAATGAACAGTACACCTGCGCTGATCACCACCCTACAACAACGGAGGCATTTCCTATTTACCGTGCACTGGAGATGATAGGCACATCTAATGTGGTTACACACACGCCTCCTTTTCCCTGGACCTTCGCAGGGGAATAAACTAACTGTCTATCGATTGCTGAGAGCCGGTAACCCGGCCTTTCCCTTGGATGAGGTAACAGTGGGATGGTAAATGTCAGAGAAATGTCAAAGCCTTCTGGGCTGAGATTAAAAGTGAGGCTCAGGGGGTCAGTCAGGAGTCAACCATTACTGTGGCACATCGTCCACCAAACAGATGTCTCTGCTGAGTCGGAAAAGGCCAGGCGTTGGATATTCCACACAACTTTCTACTGAGGCCAGCCAACAAAAGCCAATCATGGATCCAGTTCATAACCCGATGAAAGACTAAACCCGGGTGTTTTACAGATGGCAGCTTAAGTGCTTTCAGAAAACCTCAAATGAGCATGACGGAGAGGTGGAAAAGAAGAAGATATTCCACCACGTCGGAGTCGCAACACAGCTATACGAGGACTGTTTTGTGTTTTTTTTCATCTAAAATATCAAGACAAACATGATGAAAACATATTGAGTAGACGGATGAAAGTGGACACACACTGGTTTTTAAAAAAAATAATAAATTTGACTCTTCAGTAAATATTTGTTCCAAAAAATTCCTACAAAGGATGAATGAGCTGATTTACTCATATATCTGTGTTTTTGTGTATGGTCCCACTATTTGTCTTTTTAAGACAAATAAAAGACACACATAATGATTACAAAGTGGACCAAAAGACTTTCAGCCAGAACTTAATTGTCCTGGTTCGGTGTCGCAGCTCTCTGAAGTCTGCTTCCTGCATCTTCAAGCAAACTTTCTTTGAATTAGCTTCACACCCATCATACCTGCAATGTGTAATTGAGAACAGTAGAGAAAATATCACAAGCATACACATGTGATTCTGTCTGGCATGAGTTGTACGACCACAAGGGCTGGTTGGTTAGCCATCACCAGTTTATCGCTCTGGATCTGGAAGTCCCACAAGATCTTTGCCCTCAGTTTTTTATCAGTTCCCAGAGTCAGAACGAGACATGGAGAAGCTGCGTTCAGCTTCTATGCTGCACATGTCTGGAACAAATTCCCAGAAAGCCTCAGATCAGCTGAAACACTTATTGAAATCCAGGTTGAAGACTCACCTGTTCTCAGCTGCATTTGAATAAAGCTCCAACTCTGCAGTTCCAAAACTTGATCATATTGTAACTACTGATTTTATCCATTGTTCTTTTCTTCCTTTCTTTTTATGTGTTAGTTGAAATCATGCTTTTTATTTTCTGCTTTGTGATGATGTATTCATGTCTCTGTAAAACACTTTGAATCACCTGGTTGTTGAATTGTTCATTACAAATAAACTTGCATTGACCCTTTAGATTTGTCGCTTGTTTTAGTAAATCATTTCGCGCTATTCTTCACCACCTGTGGAGGTTTCTCCCACCCTGACGTGGACTTCCAACCCATACCCAGTACCGATGTTCCCGTCCTCTATAACCGCCACCTGCTTGTATTGTTCCATGTGTGCTTTACCTGCCAGCATCCCTCATCCTGCTATTATGTGCTAGATTGTTTCTGGGGCGTCTTTGCACAGTCTGCAGCTGCGATCTTGTCTGGTGTGACGAACGCTATCGCTCTTGTGCTCAAGGCCTGGTCTCATGTGTGTGTGTGTGTGTGTGCATGCACATACAAATTGTGTGGCATAAGTTGTACACTTTTAAAAAATGTATGAGGTGCAGTGAAAGTGGAGACAGAGCTGTCCTGATGTCCTCCAGCTGCACACAATTATTATTATGGCTGCTTATACTTTCGGGGGACTTGAACTTTTGGTGCAGAGTTGCTCTCTAATTTGGATTCTGTTCAATTTCAGGACTGGTGTGTGTGTGTGTGTTAGTGTGTGTGTGTGTGTGTGTGTTAGAGTGTGTGTGTGTGTGTGTGTGTGTGTGTGTGTGTGTGTGTGTGTGTGTGTGTGTGTGAACATGCATATCCAGTACTTATGGATGACGGATGTGAATATTGGCTCGCAATACTTTTAATGACTCAATTTTGGTTATATAAATTTTTCATTATGTTGTGTTCGTTGATGCATTGTTGCATGCAAATACAGTATAGTTTTTTGGCCCAGATAGAGCTGTGAAAAGCTGTAGCAGACCCCTGTGACTCTAAATTGGAATAAGTGCGTTAGGGGATGGGAGCTCTTTAAAACAAACCCTGCAGCCAGGGCCCAAGACACCTTCATAATGTGCATAAATGTGGTTCTGAGCAGTGTTGTTTTTTTTGTTGATGACGAAATTATTTCGTTGGCGCACCTTTTTTTCATGACGATAACGAGACGGTGACGAGCTTAACGTGGCTCTTTGATGACTAAAACATGACAAGACGTGTTTGAGTTTTCGTTTACGAGACTAGACTAGACGAAAATGTTAGTGGGTCGGACGTTCAAAATGCATGACATTTCTGCCTGCCTTTGACATGTCTGTCAAAAAATAAAAAATATCAGCTGCAACCTCTCCTTGTTTGGTCACGCCCACCTGACATCACGCCAGCATTTATACATTTTATTATTATACGTAGAGTCTGCCTGCTTTAGGCTAAAACAGAATATACCTTTATTATTGTAAATATTGGTGAAAATACTTTCTTTTTTATCTTTTCTTTCTATCTTTCTTTTTGCAGGCCAGAGCTTCGGGAGCTGCGTGCTGGCCTGCGCGCCCCACCCCCCCCCCCCCCCCCTCCCTCCCCTCTGCTGCTGCTTCCACCTGTCTGTGTGGATGTCTGCTGTGTGGTTGCTGACATCCTGGCCTTTCCCCCCCGACCACCCCAGTCTGGCCCTCGGCAGGAGGGTCCGCCCTTATAATCCAGGTCCTGCTCAAGGTTTCTTCCCTCCTAAAGGGGAGGTTTTTCCTTGCCACTGTTTGGCTTAAGGTTTTTCTCCCACTAGGGGAGTTTTTACCTGCCATTGTTTATGTATTAATTGCTTGGGGGTCATGTTCTGGGTCTCTGGAAATATCCTAGAGACAACTTCTGTTGTAATAGACGCAATATAAATAAAATTGAATGGAAAATTGAATTGAATATCTTTTTTTAACTAAAACTGGACTAAACTGGACTAAGACTAAATCTAAAAAGGCTGCCAAAAACACTGGTTCTGAGAGTGTCTCGTTTCTTCATGGAAAACTAATGTCTAACACACAGAGGATGGAAACACTGATAATATGAAGCAAACATTAACTTATTAAATAAGAGATATTGTTTTCATAGTTCGGTAGAAGTTGAATCCTGTGTTGTTTAATCCTGTCATTGTGTGTCATTGTGTATATGCCGCATCTGTTCTGTGTTTAATTGATTACTGTCACGATTGCGGTTTGTAGAGGACCCAAACGTAGGAGAGCAGGAGGCAGGAGTTCACAAAGCAGGATTTATTGAGCAAAACCAAAAGCGCTGCTAAGCAGGATCAAAAAAGGCAGACCAAAAACCAGAACTTAAACAGGATCAAAAACTACAAAAACTTGACATGCCACATGGAGGGAGGAAACAGTAGGTACGGACCAGCAGGGATCAGGGGAAAGACAAGACTAGATATACACAGGGGATAACGAGACACAGGTGCAGACAATCAGGGCAGATGGGAAACAGGAGGGACAGAACTGTCCCCGCTGGGAGGGGGCGGGCCTTGCTGGCGGGTTGGTGGGTTAGGGTCTCTTCAAGATAAAAGCTTCATTCAAAGATGAGAAAACTGGCTTATTTAAAATAAATTATATTATTTCAGAAGGACCCGTTCAGGAGATAAAGCAGTGAATTGATCAGGTGAAAACAACTCTCAGTGAAAGGTCAGGCTCTGTAAACATGTAGGGATGTGGGAAATGCATCATAAATCACATCGCAGGGGGGGTTACTTAAAGAATGAGTAATCATCCTAACTCCGAGTTTAGCCATGAGCATCTTTTCCTTTTTTACCATCTAAACCTTTAGGCTGTTCATCACAATGTGTGATATTATTAGAACTTCAATAACTTTCTTATATAACAGGAACACCATGACCTGAGAAGTGCAAAGAAAACAAAACAAGTCATGCTAAGAAATGGGAAGCAGTACTGAAGGAGAGGCAGCACCTCCTGGGCTTCAACAGGACCAGAAAAAGGACGTGAACTCCTTTTAAATTCAATAATGACGATAGGAAGGTTGTTTCCTGGTGAGCGGCAGCTGAATGAACTTTCTAAAACCCAACTAATGACCAGAATAAAATCCCAAGTATTTGAAGAAGAGATGTCAAGGATGCAGAGCAGGAACAAAATGTGGAGCGAGGAAGAGAAACTTAGATTCTCCCCGAAGGTTAAGGGAAGAAATGCTTCTGAGATCAGGCACAAAGAAAAACAAAGTTCTAACAAGGACATATCAGTGGCTGCAGGAACATATTTAAGACTCCAAAGGGTCTCGATGTGGATCACAACAGAGGGCGTGTCCAATGCTTGTGGTCAATGCTGTCGTCAGAGCGTGGGACATCTGCCAGCAGAACTCCTGTTCGTCTACTTCAGGCAAATATATTTATTTAATTGTTAAATGACAAGTTCTTCCTCTTTTGTCCTCCCATTTGTGCTCAAAACAACCGGCTTTCCTTTCTGACCGATCTCCGTGTACGAGCTCATTGGCTAAGCTGGTGGGTATATGCAACTTGACTGGCCGAAGAGTCCGTTGATGCAGAAAAAGTTGAAAAGCCCCCAACTTCTGATGGAGATGACACAATTGACGAAATTCAAACAACCCACAATTCCTTTCTGGCAACTTTTGATGTCACCCCATTCCAAGTCTCTGGAGACGGACGCAGACAACGCATGCCAAGCTGCGGTGTGAATCCACTATAAACGGTGTGAATCGCTGTGAAGGGCTGTACGATAAAGTTTGATTGACTGATTTCAGAGGAGCTCAGTCGTGAGTGAAGCAGCAGGCGATCAGAGGCTGCTGCTGTGAACCATTTAACGGAGTGGTTACAAACAACGTCCACCTCCAATGTGTGTCGTGGACATTTCTGCAATATCAATATGGATTCTGGTGTGACGAAGTGACTGCGCTGCTGGAAGCTGGGTTTTTATTCTTTTTTACTTGTTTTTCATACACAATTTACTTTGTAGTGAAAAAATTATAAAATAGGAACTACTGGTATATGTTAGTATCATTTAAATGAATCTACAAATCCAAGAGGCTTCTCTACTGACACAAAGACATCCAAATTTCTTTCCACATCTAATCCTGACCAGGCCCTCCACAGGACAGGCCAATAAGAGCCCCACCCGACTCAACGCAGACACAAATCGACTCTGAAGGGATATCATCCACATATACATTTAGAGAGTGAGCTAAGGAGAAAATACAGACAGAAATATGACTCTGGGTCACAGCACCTGCATGACGAGCCACGGTGATGATTCTCCGATGCCCCCACAGTAAGGAGCTTCTGCCTGCTGTGAAAGGCAAATTAGGAGACGCCATAGTCCAGATGGTTGAGTTTACACCTCATTTACACAGTCCAGTCTTTGCTGCAGCGGTCCTGCTATCACTTCGGACCCCCATCTCTCACTTTCTTGTCCTTTCTGTTCAGCATCTGTCGAACCTGAAGGTAAAAATCTCCATAAACATAGAGTAAAGTATCTGTTCCCGAAAGCAAGTCGAGCTGCAGCAGCACCAAACATGGAAAATCACCTGATGTTAAAGCATGCTGTGGCAGCGGGCTGCAGCTTAACCTGTCAGGCCTCAGTGTTCCCGTCTCTGGTGATGTATGGAAGACATTTCAACCAGCTCGCCCACGTGTGGTGATAATGGCCCAGTACCTGCTCCTGAAGTTATTGGTGGGGCTCAAAAATGGCTCTGTCATTCCTCACTGGGCGGCAGAGAGAGAGAAGAGTAGGAGTTTGATGGGAAAAATGCGGACATAAATCAGCTGAGCGCTGTGACTGAGGACAGAGGTGTGTGGCTGAGCAGAAATCCATCCGACCCCGCTGACCGCTCTGTCGTATGGTCAGCTTCACGCTGAGAACTGAGGCATTGGATGTCAGGGTTGGGTGAGTGATGGTCCAGACAGCTCAAACTAATCAAAGCTGTAATCAAATGTGGGTGGAGCCACAATAGGAGGATTGAAATCGAGTATGTCACCTTTTATTTTTGGGGAAAAATAAGATTTTCTTTTCACTCCATGAGTGTATAGTGACTTACTGGCAGATAATTTGAAAACGTTTCCATTCCATTGACCTCCATGTTAAAATCTCCAAGTCTGCAGCAGAATTAAACATATTTACAGCATTTCTGTGTTTATTTACAGTTTTGGTCTCCATAGTCAGATTTAATATGCTTCATGACAATTGTACAGGGGTGAAGTTTTTTTGTTTCACATCACAAGATTAGACTGCTGTGACCAGCTGTAGGTTTCTCTGAAATGATCTGAGAAGGGAGCTAAGCTACACAGCAGGCAGACCGTCTGTCGGCTAAATCCCACTGAAACGACATTTGAAATGGTAAGTCCTTCTCTGAATGTTCCCCTGCAGCTCTGCAGCCCCTCCTGACGGAGCCGAGAACCACTTCAGGACTGAGTTTATTGGACATCCGCTGGAACCCGCCGTCACTCGGCACACAAAGCCAGCTGGGTCTAACCTTGCAAGTGATGGGCTACGTGACCATAGGTCCAATTGAAACTCATCTACTCCAGCGCTGGTAGCACTCGGTCTGGATATTGTTTCAGTAAAAGCATTTGGAATGAGGATGTTGGGACAGATATCATCAGAATTAATGCAAAGTAATCATTAATTGGCATCACTGAGACATTTTAAAACATGTCCTTAGGATGTTTGGCTAACAGCCTGATCAGATACCCAAACCACCTCAACTTCATTTTCAATGAAGACAACAGTGACTCTACTGTAACCAACTCCTGGATGATGGAGCTCCTCAACCGTGCCTGTGGGGCAAGCCCAGCCATCCTGCATCTGGATTATGGGTGTACATGGTTGATGGAGCTTAAATTGACTACTAACACCATCGTTTTATGGTTAAAAACAAGAAAAAGAAAATAGGGACTTAAGCTGCTTTTGACACAGAGGGTCTAGCCTGCCGCTTGAGTTTACGTCTCAGCCTGCTTGGATCTTGTAATAAAGTAGACAAACTCCTTGTATATTGCTTTTGTTTTTTTAGAAAATGAAATGTTTGCAAACAAAATACATCAGAAAATGTCATTTCTTTGCTCACTGTATTTTTCAAACTAAAGACGCAGAAATGTTTTGTTTGTTGCATAACTTACCTTGGTAACATAGATATCCTCTCCGGAGCTTCTCTACCCGGCAAAACTTATTCTCCGCTCCTCTGTTTGTGTGAGCACAGAGCATGCACAGCCTTCACCGCTGATTGGCTGTTTCCCGTGCCTGTCTCTGTGTGTAACCAATCAGATGGTGTTGTGGGCGGGGTATTGCTGGACACAGTGTAGTGACTGCAGGCAGAGAGACATCAACCCCAAAACAACGCAGTTTTTATACGAGAGGTGCCGGATCTGCCCAAATAAGTCCCGGAACACAGGGAGGCCAAAATCGAGAGGTGCCGGATCCTGTTCCGGCAGGATCCGGCACAAATTAACCCCTGGTGTGCCCTATAATCAAGTGTGCTTTATGTATGGATTTTGTTGTGCTTACTGACCTCGAACCAATTTTATGTGGGACTAACTAATTATGTTGTGCTGGCAAGCAACCATCATGCAACATCAAGTCATTGTTACCTAACTACATGTTAGACGTCAAGCCAACGTTAGGTTATTTTCAAATATACATCATAATCCACTTATAATGTTTGTTCCAACCTCACACTAACTTCAGGTGTCAGCTATCCAATCAGAAAACGGTACTTAGTATGACGCTTACCTCCGCCACTTTTTACTTGTGGATTTGTGGAGGATGAACGATTTAAAATGTGTGTATTTTTCTGTATTAATTAGAACTGAACGATATTCTGAGTTATTCTGAATGAGTTGAATAAAGTTCGATTTATCAGACTATTTTGTTTCGCTTTATATATGTTTTATCATGGCCTTATAACCTGGTGTCCCTTATGAAAATAGACCCATTCATTGATATTGTGCCTTATAATATGGTATGCGCCTAATGGTCCGCAAAACACAGTACTTAAAACTACAGATGCAGTAATCCCGGACATGTTAGAGTGAACGAGCGCCTCTGCACCCAGATGTTTGACTGCATGTTGCCACCATAGTTTAGTTGGGTTACTTATGATGTTGCTGTGACATTATCAGCACTTTTTAACGGGCTGTGAACACCCCAGCAACACATCCGACTTTTCAACTGTTTGTTAACTAATTTAATTTGATCTATTCTTCTGTATTTGTAGGAAATGTATCTCTGTATTTTTTCCATGCTGCCAGAGTTCAGACTTGGCAGCACTGGCACCCTCAAAATTGGCCAACGCTCATCTGACTGACCACAGCCTCGGGGGCCCCCAGGGCTCCTGGGTCTCAGCGGAGGTCTGGGGAAAGTGTGTCTGAAAGGATGCAGCCTAAAATGGAGGAGCCAGATGTTCTGGCTGCTTCCAGGGCAAGTGACCAGTGAGCTGGAGGCCGTCCACCAGTTAGCCCAGATAGCAGCCGTGGGCCTCGGGGGAATGTAGCTGCTGCTTCGCTGAGCTTCAGAATCAGGAACTTCCAGCCCCACCACAGCAGTCTGTTAGTACAGTGGTGGGGGAAAGGGGGGGCTTTTGGAGCCAGCTCTCACAGGTCTTTTAATTAAGTACAACTTTTCTTACTTCCACATTGGTGATGATTTAAAGATTCAAAGCGCAGCTTCGGTGTTAAAACAGCTTCACATTTCACATTCAAACTTAGCCAGTAACGCCTAACCAAAGTACAAACCGAGACTTGATCACATGTCTGGCAAAATGAAACACAAGACACACTGTAATGAGAGGCATGGTTCTGAAGTCAGTAAATAGACCACACTGAAACACACCTGCACACGTTCATACCTGGGTAATGAGGCAAGAGTTTGAGCTATAGCTTTATTGAGTTTGGAGGAACGTGATCTCCGTCTGGAGTGAGGGAAGTCTGTTGTAACTCCAGTCACACAGCAGACGCCTGCGAATCCCACATTCATGCTGCAGGAGGCTCAACGTGAGTCAGAGCTAATTCCCTTCCAGTCATCTGGCTTGTAAATAATGTATTTTTTATTAGTTATTTGATGGAAAATGTGACAAGATTACAAAGAAGCTAAATACACCTGTGAATGGTTCGATAAACAGAGATAAAATATACAAAACACATAACCGCATCATTCACCCATGAATTTTTAATGTCCAGTCAGTTATTAATTTTTAATTGGCTCTTAACTATTTGACTTATGGCCCACTCCGCTTTGATAAATCACTCTTCAGACACTTTCACAGCCCAGGGTGCAGACGCTGCTGCTGTTGATATCAGAACATTCCCCAACACTTCACCTCCATAGTACCATGAACAAACAAAAGTCTTGAACCTGAGAGAAGTTACCAAGCAGCTACAAATGTTTCATTACACTAAAAGATAGAAAACGGTTTTGTATCAGAGGCTGGCTTAAGAGAAGAAATACTTTGTGGTTGTTTTCTCTTCAGGGGGATCATTCAAAGAGCTTTAACTAATGTGTAAGGCAATTAACACATTTTAATTATTTCTTCTTCCGCTGTAGTACTTCTAAGATTGAAGACCTTTGGGATATTTTAATACGAGCGACAAGATCCTATTCATCTCGAATGTATGAGTGTATTTGTTTGTGTGCAATTTAGTATTTAGAAGTATTTCATGGCTGCATACAGGCTCTGTCAACGTGATAATGAAAAAAACCTTTCAGGTATGCAGTTAAGCTTAAAATGAAGCTGAGCATGAGAGATCCAACTGATGCTTGGTAAAAGGTCTCTTTTATTCGGGACTCCTCATATGAAACTGCCAGGTATAAACATACTTTATAATCAGACTTCTTAAAAGTCTGTCAGGGTCTGAATGCTCGAGCTGCTATTTCACAGCATCTGAACAATGCAGAGCTTTGTAAAAATTTCTATTTGTGTTGCAAGGCGTGGCCGTATCCGGCAACGGAAACCACCTGGAACATCTGGAATGTGCTTTCTTTTTTTGTCTGTGGCGTTTTTGTTTCTTCCAGGAAAAAAGAAGCCAGAAAATCATTGTGGTGGTGTGAAATTAATTGTAAAAAATAATTAATAGTCCAGTGCAGCCGAGGGTGTAGTCTGGACAGATTCACAGGTCTGCAGACGTATAATCAGTTTTAAGCCACATCCTAAAATTCATTTGAGAAACTTTTAATTACTTTAAGTAAACTTACTATTCCTTTTATAAACTGACACAATTTCCTGAGGTCTCTCAGAAACGTGTCAGACGTCCTCTGGTCCAAATAACAGCAAAGTGGTAAAACAGCTGCCTCTTCAACAACTCTCCTGTCAGTAACGTAGCTGTAATTGGTTTAAGGAGAAATGACACCGCACTTACTTTCTCAGCATAGTTGTCCGTTTACTTTGCCGGGGTGACGGCATGTGTTGTGTGGAGTCTTTACTTCACGGTGGTAGCGTTCCACCAAAAGTTGTCAATTTTCAACTTTTTAGAATTGTGGAAGGTATGAACGACTTAAATTGTTGTTTCAGAGCTGGAGCTCACAAATAAAATCGTACGTGGGGACTGTTCCAAGGCAAATAGTCGGGAAGAAATTTGATTGGTTGTTTATGACAAGGCAGTGATAAGCCCACCATCACATGTTGCAGCGGAACCTCTTGCACCTCTATTGCATTGCTACCAACATCACTACAGAAGTCTGTATTTGTTTATCTAAATTTATTTTTTCTAAATAAGTATATTTTATTTAAATTATTATTGGTGAAATTCCTGGTGGCTTGCAGATGGGCAGCGTGGCCCTCTGAACATATACTGTTTAGTTTAAGTTCAATATTGGACTCAAGAGCAAGATTCAGACCAGTGCAGCAACAGGGTTCTTGTAGATCTTGTAGACCTGGAATCCCGAGAACACAGAAACAGGCTGTTTTGAGAGATCAAGTACTTCAAAGGTGTCCATAAGAAGACCGGAGAGTCTTTACCTGACAATGACACTGAACGATCTGGAGATGGGAGGGGTGGAAACCAAGGCTTGTATCCAGCAGTGGTAAGTAGATGAGCCAGGTATGTGTGAGGGGATAAGGCCCAGGTCCACCAATAAACAGTTCCTGTTGCCGCTCAGACACGTTTTCAACACATCAATACATTATCATCACCGGGTTTTTGCAACATTTCCTTTAAATTATCCCAACACCAAAAGAAATGACAGGTGGATGTTTCGCTGCGCACTGTCACTGGGTGGCATCGATCAAAGCAGTCCTGGCATCGATCAAAGCAGTCCTGGCAACGATCAAGGCAGTCCTGGCATGATAGTCAGTGAAGTTGATGGCTTATTTTTGTGTTGATGCATTGGTGTATTTGTCTTTTTCTTGTTACCGCTAAACAAAGCATAAGAAATGTGACTCCTGGCATTTACCATAACTGCACTCAAGGTATTTGCTGCTGGTTCCAGATACAGCAGAGTTTAATTAAAGCATCCGGTTCAGACTCAGGAGCATATTGGAGTAGCACCAACTTTCATCTTTACTCTTTCGGCAAATGCAACAGATGTAACACATACCTGTAAAAAAATTTTAATAAACAAAAGCAAAGTGCTTAGGAACCTACTCCATCTATCCATCCATCCATTTCTACTCATCCAAGCTCAGGTCATGGGGTTCAGCTCCTCCGTGGAGATACCGAGGCGTTCCCAGGCCAACTGAGAGATATAATCCCTTCAACTGTCCTGGGTATTCCTGGGTTTTGTTTAGCAAAACTACAGTGGGTTGCAAAAGTATTCACCCCCCTTGAACTTTGTGACCTTTTGCCACATTTCAGGCTTCAAACATAAAGATATAAAACTGTAATTTTTTGTGAAGAATCAACATCAAGTGGGACACAATCATGAAGTGGAACGAAATGTATTGGATATTTCAAACTTTTTTAACAAATAAAAAACTGAAAAATTGGGCGTGCAAAATTATTCACCCCCCTTAAGTTAATACTTTGTAGGGCCACCTTTTGCTGTGATTACAGCTGTAAGTCGCTTGGGTTATGTCTCTATCAGTTTTGCACATCGAGAGACTGAATTTTTTGCCCATTCCTCCTTGCAAAACAGCTGGAGCTCAGTGAGGTTGGATGGAGAGCGTTTGTGAACAGCAGTTTTCAGTTCTTTCCACAAATACTCCATTGGATTCAGGTCTGGACTTTGACTTGGCCATTCTAACACCTGGATATGTTTTTTTGTGAACCATTCCATTGTAGATTTTGTTTTATGTTTTGGATCATTGTCTTGTTGGAAGACAAATCTCTGTCCCAGTCTCAGGTCTTTTGCAGCCTCCATCAGGTTTTCTTCCAGAGTGGTCCTGTATTTGGCTCCATCCATCTTCCCATCAATTTTAACCATATTCCCTGTCCCTGCTGAAGAAAAGCAGGGCCAAACCATGATGCTGCCACCACCATGTTTGACAGTGGGGATGGTGTGTTGAGGGTGATGAGCTGTGTTGCTTTTACGCCAAACATAACGTCTTGCATTGTTGCCAAAAAGTTAGATTTTGGTCTGATCTGACCAGAGCACCTTCTTCTACATGTTTGGTGTCTCCCAGGTGGCTTGTGGCAAACTTTAAACAACACTTTATATAGATATCTTTAAGAAATGGCTTTCTTCTTGCCACTCTTCCATAAAGGCTAGAATTGTGCAGTATACGACTGATTGTTGTCGTATGGACAGAGTCTCTCACCTCAGCTGTAGAGCTCTGCAGTTCATCCAGAGTGATCATGGGCCTCTTGGCTGCATCTCTGATCAGTCTCCTCCTTGTATGAGCTGAAAGTGTAGAGCAGGGGTGTCCAATCCTGGTCCTCGAGGGCCGGCGTCCTGCATGTTTTAGATGTTTCTCTGCTTTAACACACCTGATTCTAATTAATCCTCGTTACCAGCTTGTCATCAAAGTCTGGATAGTTCTGTTGATGACACAGCCACTTGTATCGTGGTGCAATGAAGCAGGGAAACATCTAAAACCTGCAGGGACACCGGCCCTCGAGGACCAGGATTGGTGACCCCTGGTGTAGAGGGACGGCCAGGTCTTGGTAGATTTGCAGTGGTCTGATACTCCTTCCATTTCAATATTATCACTTGCACAGTGCTCCTTGGGATGTTTAAAGCTTGGGAAATCTTTTTGTATCCAAATCCAGCTTTAAACTTCTCCACAACAGTATCTGGGACCTGCCTGGTGTGTTCCTTGTTCTTCATGATGCTCTCTGCGCTTTAAACGGACCTCTGAGACGATCACAGTGCAGGTGCATTTAGACGGAGACGTGATTACACACAGGTGGATTCCATTTATCATCATTAGTCATTTAGGTCAACACTGGATCATTCAGAATCCTCACTGAACTTCTGGACAGAGTTTGCTGCACTGAAAGTAAAGGGGGGGAATCATTTTGTACGCCCACTTTTTCAGTTTTTTATTTGTTAAAAAAGTTTGAAATTTCCAATACATTTCGTTCCACTTCACGATTGTGTCGCATTTGATGTTGATTCTTCACAAAAAATTACAGTTTTATATCTTTATGTTTGAAGCCTGAAATGTGGCAAAAGGTCACAAAGTTCAAGGGGGGTGAATACTTTTGCAACCCACTGTACAACAAAAGTTTACCTTTCTTTTTTGGGGAGGGCCTCTGGTCACATCTAATATGATATTTAATCTGCAGTAAAAAACATAATACGCCACTTTAACCTAATCTAGAATTAACTCAGGACTGCGATTAAGACTCTTGAGGCTGATTTAGACTGTGGCGCAGACATGCTACCATGTTTGAGACAGAAACACATTTATTTGAATATCTCCAGTCAGGCAAAGACCAGAGGAAAATGGAAAATAACAAGATAACACAATATTGAATATTATTTTTACAAAATGCTGTGAGTGACCAAGCCACTGGCCGCCTTTGTGTTTGCTTTAATAAAATGGTGAACAGAGTCCCTGCGAAGAGTTGTGAAGCTCCATTTAACCCTGCTGTGCTGAAATAGAAAGACAGATGAGGACATGATTGACACACCTGTGAAGGCTCTGCTGGGAAATATTCTCAGGAGATAGTGATTTTTTTTCTTCCCAAGCAGTTGGTACATCAGCAGCAGGTTCAGGATATGTGCTGTATCCACCGAAAGCCATTTCAAACACCATGACAGTTTCATCCCATTAACAACAAAGACCTGGAGGACATCTTATGTCAGCTGAACTCCTTCTCTTGTTGTTTAGACGTCCTGCCAAAACGTTTTTTCAAAAAAGTCTCAAGTCTAAAAGATTTTGGGATCAGACCTGTCACTGAGCGTGAACTCGTCTTTAATGTCAGTGTGTCCAGAGCCACTAAAAACAGCTGTAACTTCTGCTGAAAAAGGAAAATCTTGACAAGACACATATTAACAACTACAGGGCGATCTCAAATCTCCCATTTTTGAGTAAGATCATTGAAAAAGCATTTTGTCAACAATTAAATAACTTTTTAACACATAATAACTGCTATGATGCCTTCCAGTCAGGTTCTAGACAGCACCACAGCACTGAGACTGCACTAAGCAAAGTGTTTAATGACATATGTCTGAAAACAGATGGTGGGAACATGGCAGTGTTAGTCTGACTGGATCTCAGTGCTGCATTTGATACAGTTGACAACAATATTTTACTCAAACGACTGGAGAACTGGGCGGGTCTTTCTGGAACTGTACTAAACTGGTTCAAAACATACGTAGAGAACAGGAAGTTCTTTGTGTCAATAGGTAACTTTACATCTGAGCAGACAAGAATCACATGTGGATTTGCCCCGAGGTTCCACCCTGGAACCTCTTCTGTTTATCATCTACATACTCCCACTGGAACAGATTATAAAGAACAACTAGAAAATTTCAGGAAATTTTGATATGGGCATGCCCTACTGCCCATTTGACCCCTCTTGCTGCTTTGGTTTGGGGCTGTAGTGTTTGTGTTCGGGGTGGTTCTATGTCAGTTTGAGGTGTTTACAGATATTGCATTCATTCCTGTGCTCCCAATAGTTATTAATACGGTGCGCTTTTTGGCATCTAGCGTCCCCACGGTAACGCTTTTGACAGAAAAAAGTATTTCCCATTGAGGCACGATGGAGATGCATCTAACGATTGTGGCAGGGTGGAGGAGCTGTAGCCACACAGGTGTGGCCCGTCAACCTCTGCACCCTGCCAGCCTTATAAGGGAGAGACAGAGAAGCTGCAGAGTCGGAGGAGCTGCTGCTGAGAAGCTGCTGCTCGTGGTGCACGTGTGTCCTGGGTGTGAGGTTCCAGTGTATAAAAAGGGTTCTCCACAAAACTCTGTGTCCTCTCTATCCTGTCGGTCGGGCCCCGTAGCACTCTCCGTGCTACAACGATGTATGCCATGCATGGGTGCACGTTCCGGTTCAGGCTATGTTAACGGATAGGGGTTTTTTTTCATCGTGGTAAAAAAAAACCCATCCGAATGAATGGGGCCATTTGGCATGGATTTTGACATAAAATTTCCTTAAATCACAGCTTCATGAAATTTGAATATGTTGAAGTCCACAGCATGCCGAGTCTGGGAACATTTGTACTATGTCTCTACGATAATCTGTTGTTGTATTTGGGGAGGCTTAGCCTTCCCTAGCCTTCATTACCCGCTGCCCATGGTCACGCCCATTAATGCAAACCATTAAATATACATTTTTTCACCAGGCCTGGCTTACGTGCAAAATTTGGTGACTTTTGGGGCACGTTTAGGGGGGCAAAAAGGCCCTCATTTCGTCGGAAAAATAAAAATAAAAACGAGGGGAAAAAAAATCCTACAGATACAATAGGGCACTGTCAGTGCTCGGGCCCTAAGTAAATAAACTACCATAGCTATGCAGATGACACACAGATATATATTATGTCACCAGGAGGCCCTATACAGGCTCTTGGATAATGACTGGATGTGCCACAATATCTGTCAATATCTCTATATAATAACTGATTATATCTGAAAAATCTGAAAAATGGTTCAAATACTGTATGTTATTTTGTTACTTGAAAAATTTAAAATGTGTTTTGTTGATGAGAAAATATGTTTCTCTATTTTTCTTATTTTTGTGAGGGGGGATATTGTTTTTTGGCACTACCTTGTTCTCTATAGCTGATATAAAATGAAACATTTTAAATATGTTTATGTAAAATATGCTACATGTATATGTAGTATATGTATATGTATATGTAATATATGTAGTAATATGTAATAAAAAATAACATAAAAAAATGTATGTTCAAGTAGAGTTTATAGTTGTGTTGTAATCCCCACTCGCCAGTGCGCCCCCCCAAAATGTTTTATCACCAGCCGCCACTGCATCAGTGTCATATTATGAACTTATACTGTCCGATACAGTAAATTAATGTGTCCCTATGGGGAATAAAAGACAGTTTGGACGCATTCTTTAAAGGCAGAGATGGAAATATCACTGTATAGAAGTATGATAGAGTTGCAAGTGTAGGTCTCTCGTCTCTTAATGCCTGCATACAATCATACATACACAACAGTTTACTGGCTCTTGTTTCAGTTGTTCTAATGATATTCCTCTCTGCCTCAGAAGCAGTTGTAAATCATTTTTGAAGTGCTTTGATCATCGCTGATTCTTACCTCCTCAATTCGGTAGACGTGAAACCACAGCTGCTATCTTTGACTCCTTTCAGACTGAATATCAGGCCGGTCCGAGACTGAACAACAAAACGATGTCATGAGTAACTGCAGAAGTCAAGCAGAATCCAACATCAAACAGCATAGTGTATAAACCTACTTACTTTCCATGTCTTGTATTTCTGAAACTTCTAAAAGTGATCATTAACTGTAACTTTGTCTCAAATTCAGCGATAAAATAAAAAAACTATTTATCATTGGCTTAAAAAAACGTCTCTAACAGTCAAAATATGCAGGATTCTGGTTATTTTATGATAAAAAATATTGTAAACAATTTTTTTTGTTCAAAAGTTTTAAGAACGGATGTAAATACTGCAGAGGAAAATCCACTCCAAGCCAAAGCAACTCTTTTGTATGACATCACAAAGGTGCTCTGTGAAAGGCACAAGAAAAAATGACTTCATTAGGTCAGGATAATGGCAAGAATCGTTGCTGCTTGAACAGGGCCATTTTCTTTTTATACAGGCTATAATGGCATCCCCTTCTACATCCTGCTGAATGATGGGTAGTCAGTGAATAAAACGCAATGAAACTGTTGACAGGTAGCTGGAGGACGGCATGCCCAGGACACGAGCCGCCAGCTTGTTAATTAAGTCATGTGATGGAAACAAGCTCTCCTGTGACACTGATGCTGATCTGAAGAGAGAAGAGCAAACGTCCTTTTCCACGTGTTTCACTGTTTCTACAACGTTCCAACTTCATGATTGAAGCCAATGTGGAAGTCAGAAAAGTTGTAATCCATCTACTGACCACTAGGGGCGGGCTCATGGGACTCAGACCTCTTTGACCCCCATGTTAAAGTGTTGAACGTTACAGCCTAAAACCATTTACAACCTGGTGAAAAAAAAAACTGTTTTAGTCTCCATAACCAGCTGAAAGACCCAGCTACGTTTCAGCTTCAACGCCCTTGTTGATGGAAGGAGGTTTTCACTCAAAATCTCACGATACACAACTCCATTCATCCTTTCCCGTACACGGATCAGTCGTCCTGATCCCTTTGCAGAAAAACATCCCCAACGCATGATGTGCAAGTTATGTTTCCACCTAAAACTTCTATTTTGGTTTCATCTGACCATATAACATTCTCCCAATCCTCTTCTGCATCATCCAAATGCTCTCTAGCAAACTTGAGACTTGTTACTTTGTTACTCTGGTCCCAGCTCTCTGCAGGTCATTCACTAGGTCCCTCATGTGGTTCTGGGATTTTTAATCCCCGTTCTTGTGATAATTTACCCCACGGGGTGAGATCTTGCGTGGAGCCCCAAATGGAGGGAGATTATCAGTGGTCTTGTATGTCTTCCATTTTCTCATAATTGCTCCCACAGTTGATTTCTTCACACCAAGCTGCTTACCTATTGCAGATTCAGTCTTCCCAGCCTGGTGCAGGTCTACAATTTTGTTTCTCTGTCTTTTGACAGCTCTTTGGTCTTGGCCATAGTGGAGTTTGGAGTGTGACTGTTTGAGGTTGTGGACAGGTGTCTTTTATACTGATAACGAGGTAAAACAAGTTCCATAACGAGTGGAAGACAGAGTAGCATCTTAAAGAAGAAGTTACAGGTCTGTGAAAGCCAGAGATCTTGCTTGTTTGAAGGTGACCAAATACTTATTTTACTGAGGAATTTACCAATTCATTCAGTAAAAATCCTACAATGTAATTTCCTGGATTCTTTCCCCATATTCTGTCTCTCATAGTTGAAGTGTACCTATGATGGAAATTACAGGCTTCTCTCATCTTTTTAAGTGGGAGAACTTGCACAATTGATGGCTGACTAAATACTTTTTTGCGCCACTGTATGCAGCTCATACACATGGTCCGAGGCTTTAAAAAGGCTTAGAATACATCCATAGCGAGTTGTGTTCAAAATAACAACAGTGTGTTAAAAAAAAAGAAGATGTAAATTCTTACAATGAAAAATTGTCTTTGATTTTAGAACATAATGTACAGTATTCTCAATTAATTTGTGTGTATGAAAAAAAAATGTATTATAGGGATTTTATTTTTAAACACACTATCTATCCATGCTTAGTACTTGCCTTTGCACCTGTAGTAAGCTGGGATAGCCTCCAGAAAAGACCCCTGTGGCCCTGTTTTGGATTAAGCAGGTATGGATGGATGGATGTACATTTGTCTCTTGTTGGTTATTATGGAGTTTTTTCAGCTGTGGTCATTAATAAACAGGTTATTAATTTATTTAAGATTTTATTTTGAGAATTGTTTGTGTAGGTTTTTATATTGTTAAATCAGATACTGACCTACTATCCATTTTACCAGGTTTGTCAGGAGGAATCAGAACAAGAGCTGGAGAGGTGTGCATGGGAGTGTTTGTCATCAGGGAGGAGGATCCTCTTCATCCACCACATGACATTTGGATTGTCATCTAAGGTGTGAAGTTCCTCAATGACTTGTCATCACTGGCACATAGTTGTGCCATGTTATTTGGCCTCATCTATGCTCTAAACCTGAGCTATCCCAGTGAGCTATCACACTTTTGATGCACTGCAGAAAATATTCATGGCAATAGAACCAAAGACAATGACATGCAAAGTGTAGAGTCTGAGTGTCAAGCTCAACAAGTAAGATGGGTCAAAGAAATGCATCACGAAACAGCATGCTCTTTATGTGCTATGGCTTGTATTCAGGAGAATAGGAGGAGTTATTTTTAGGCGTGCATAAGAGATAGGCCAGCTTTAATGCAAATGTTCCTTAAGTTTTAGATTTCTACTGTTTAGAGAATTCTCTGTACAAATGTTGCAGCACTGATTATTGATTACCACTCCTCCTTCTTCTGACGACATGAGGGCCTTTTTGCCCCCCTAAACGTACCACAAACGTCACCAAATTTTGCAAGCAAGCCAGGCCTTGCGAAAAATGTGATATTTAATGGTTTGCATTAATGGGAGTAGCCTAATGGCTCAACAGCGCCCCCTAGAAAACTTTGTGCCTCAAGCCCCACCATACGGTTTGACGTACATGCACGAAAATCGGTACACACCTGTATCATGTCACAACTTAAAGAAAAGTCTCTTTGCGCCATGGCCGAAACCAAACAGGAAGTCGGCCATTTTGAATTAATCGTGTAATTTTGGCGCAATTTATGCCATCTCTTCAGCCGCTTCTCCGCCCGAACCGTAACGTGCACCTAGTTGTGTTATAGATCAAAATGTGCGTCTTGATCCTGCGACGATGGGCATTACTTTTTTCTCAGTCAAAACCGTTACCGTGGCGACGATTGACGCCAAAAAGCGTGCCCCACCCCTCTTCATCTGATTGGTTCATATTTGATAGTTCCTACTTTCTGCCATAACTTTTGAATGGTTTGACATAAAGACTCGTGGGTGGTGTCATCGGACATGGTTTTGAGTCCTTGACCATAAATGGTGCAAATTAGCCCCGCCCCTTCTTCTGATTGGTCGATATGTGATAGTTCCTATTTCTTGCCATAACTTTTGATTGGTTTAAACGCACTGAAAGAGAGGTGGGATCCTAAGAGAACCAATAGCAATGTTTAAATTTGTCACATTTTTATGACTTTTTCTGATGGGGAAAAATATATATATATACTCAACAATAAATAATGTACGTTCACTATTCTATGGTTTATTGTGCTGTATTTGTTAATTTAATCGTGTTAAACTGTTAAAATGTGGACGTTGCCATATGGTAACACTGTACCATTATTACTACCATTCTATTGCGAGCCCGTCATGTTGATGGTATGCACTCTTCTACAGTCTACTATGAAGATACACTTGTAGTGAGATAAGATTATATTTGACACTCTTTTCTTCAGTCCACCTGAGTTGTTAAATTAAGATTTTTTACAATTATAAACCAAACTTTCTTGTTTTCATTAATGGCCACTATCTTACAGTGTTGGCATATGGCAACATTTACAAAAGGTAACTAAAAAATAAAAACATTAAAAATGTCTCTTGATTATGTTTACCTGGTCTATTTTATGTCAGAAAAATGTCTCCCAAACATTTTTTTCCCAACTGGCATCATGACACGTACCGTAGAGGGCTAAAGATCACTCTTCACAGCGTTGGTTTACCCCTGCGTGAACTGCTCTCCTGAGCTCTGCAGGATTTCGGTGTTAGTCGCTGTAAATGAGCCGCGTCTCTGCTCGTCTCTCTCCTCCGCAGAGAGCAGAAGTGGGAACCACATTGGGATGCTGTTTGACAAGCTGGGGTGCGGCTGACAAATCTCTGCTATTTCACTCACACTTTTGGCTAATTAAAAGTTTGGCCGCAGTCAAACGTGGACCCACAATGAAGTCATTCAGCGTAAGCTGCCTTATCTTTTCCTATGTTGTTTTCGCTCAGTGATGAGAGCTAAAGTAAATAACATCGTTAATAACTTTGAAATCGGTCGGACTAGTGTTTCTCTGTGTAGACTGACGTTATCATCCTCACCTCATTTTCGCTACCACATGACGGAACCATTTTGGGCATTATTAGAGTGGTTTTGTAAGTAATATAAGGGACCGGCTGACTGTTGCCAATACTTGGCTTCAGCAGCAAGCAGGAGTGTAATGTAAAGTAAAGTAAAGTACATAGACAGTGTGCTGTTATTTGTTACCTCCCTAAGCAGTCAGACTGTACATGGCATCTAAGGGGGGCAGGGCTGACCTCACATGGGGACAGATGTATTGTTTATTTGTGCTTGGAGTTTAAGCTTAATTTATGCTCCTTCTGTAACGCACGGCCTCTCCGTCAATGCAAACACCTCAAGTACTGCGATTGGTCCCTGGTTCGGCATCATTTCTCTGTTTGTCCGCTTTGTTCCTTCTGCTAGGCTCATTCAAAGGTCCTGTAGACCATCTCCTCACACAACTTCTATTTCGTTTACGATGCAACATTTGCAATGAAAGCATCTGGTGTTCCATGTCGATCATCTCATCTCCAACACCCTCTCTCATAGAAAAGTGACACGAGAAGGTAAAGTTGCTTCACAACGGTAGCTGATAGCTTTCTTGGCACCTCATGACCCTCACAACCTCAGCAAAAAACAGACCAGTGAAAGGTAAATGACCTCGCCAAGGTAACAGCGTTTCCTTTGGATCGCCTCACCGGAGAAGCATGAACATGGTTTTAGAAGAACAGTCTGCACATCAATTAATGATTACATAAGCTGAAAGCCATTCTGAGGAAAGACCTAAAATTGCTGGCAGCTCCTGATATGCCCTTTCAAAATGTTATTTATTTCTTAATCAATTGTGTAGCTCTTAAAATGACAACTATACGGCCTGAAAACTGGGTATACTAGAGTATACTACAAATTTAAACCTTTGAAAGGCAAGTAAAGCATAATATGTGCCGTTTTAATCTAATTTCTGCAGTGCTGGATGAATAAAAAGTACATGAGGCTTAAATCATAAACGCCACTCTTTCCTTTCTCATAACCTTTTTAAAGCATTTTTATAAACTTTTCTTTTCTCCCCTCAAAGTTTGGACATTACAAATAATTTCCTTTCTACTTGGGTGTTCAGAAGAGCTCCAAAGTTTCTGAAAATGAAGGCTTTTTACTTAGCAGCAGCTAAAGGTCAAAGACGATTACACAATCACGTTTCCTCTATATATCCTCTTCACTCTGTGGGTTGGTGACCTCTGTCAAAAGCTTACTTCTTCGACAAGGTTTCTTCATCAAAAAGAGCACTGAGAGACACCAAAAGATCCAGAAAGAATGCGAGGACAGCTCTACAAGCCGTGTGTGTTTGTTGGAGACCGGGGGCCTTCAGAGGATGGAGGGGGGAGGGTCAGAATCCGTCAGATAAGGCAACGGATGAAGCTGACCTTTCCCTGATATTTTGGATGGCTTTTGGTGGATGTCTGATGCTCTGCCTCACTCAGCTTAATGACCTGTCCTGCTGATTGATCTCTGAAAGGGCTGAACCAAGAGAGGTATAACACAACATAGGTTCATTCACGAGGCCAAGTCAGGTGAAAAGCCTAATCTCAGCCGACGTAACTTCATGTCATTCAGATGTTTTCATTTGCTCTAACAACTTACTTATCAGAATTTATTGACAGCAACCGGGGACCGTATCAACCCCTGCTCGTTTCATCACTCTTAAATTATCGCTCTTTTCATAGATTTAAAAGACAAATGTCTTGTGCTTTAGCTGATAACAGGTATTAACAAGTATTAAATATTGAACACAAGTATAAAACGTTCACAGTGCAGGAGGAAAGTCCTTCATCTCAGAGACATCTGAGGGATGTCATCATCTATGGAGCCAAATCAAGGCCAAAAGTTTTGCTAATTTGAAAATAAAATTTGAACCTGAAAATTCTTTTTTACAGTTTCAATTTTATTTTTTTCAGTATAAGATCTGTTTTTCAGTTTCAAATCTTTTTATTTCAGTTTCAAATCTTTTTTTCAGTTTCAAATCTTTTTTTTTCTCAGTTTCACGTCTTTTTTTTCAGTTTCACTTCTTTTTTTTTAGTTTCAAATTTTTTTTTCAGGTTCAGACTTTTGGCCCCGATCTGGCGTGGGGGGCGTGGCATCAACTGAGAGGGGCGTGGCATCATGAGTGACAGCAGAACAGAGAAGGCGGGGGACGTTCCTCAGTCATGTTTCCTTCAGGAAACGTAGGTTGCAGAAGTTATCAGTAAAAGTTTGATTCAACACTGTATATACACCATATTCACGTGATTGGCAGTGGAAAAAACTGCCTTCTCTGTTCTGCTGTCACTCATGATGCCACGCCCCTCTCAGTTGATGCCACGCCCCCCACGCCAGATCCGCGCCAAAAGTCTGAACCTGAAAAAAAAATTTGAAACTGAAAAAAAAAGAAGTGAAACTGAAAAAAAAAGATGTGAAACTGAAAAAAAAGACGTGAAACTGAAAAAAAAGATTTGAAACTGAAAAAAAGATTTGAAACTGAAATAAAAAGATTTGAAACTGAAAAAAAGATCTTATACTGAAAAAAATAAAATTGAAACTGTAAAAAAGAATTTTCAGGTTCAAATTTTATTTTCAAAT
This sequence comes from Cololabis saira, assembly GCF_033807715.1. NCBI lineage: Eukaryota > Metazoa > Chordata > Actinopteri > Beloniformes > Belonidae > Cololabis > Cololabis saira. The sequence continues at coordinate 15,042,101 of NC_084588.1, read as the reverse complement.
TGGCAAAACTTTTGGCCTTGATTTGGCTCCATAATCATCAGAGTGGTTATCCACCAGCTGAAGCTTCATCACAAGATGCATTCATGAACCTCTATGGATATAAGGTCTGGGGTTTGATTAGGCCATTCCAAAACACGTCTTTTATTTCCCTGAATCCATGAATCCATCGTGTGATGAAGCTTCGGTTGGCGGATAGCCAACTGGGGGGATATTTTGGTAAACTTGGGAACCAATTTCCCTCTGATGATAGTGATGGGCAAATCCCCGCATACCTGGGTAAATCACCCAGATCTACAGGAATCTTACTCACTTAAGGCATCACATCCAAGTATTAAGTCTGCCTATTCACATCAGGCATATGTAAGTGTTCAGTTTAGTTCATATAATTTATAGTTTCAGTTAAAAAGATGTTTTCCTTGAATGATACATTAAAAAGTCGCAGTACTGCCTCCTACTGGCTAATGCTGGGATTGCAGCTAAATGTTTGTCAAATGTTGAAAACTTTATACAGGAAGTAGAGTCTGTAACAACTAGAGCACATGTTAGGTTCCAGTGAGTGTTGGCAACTACAGCTTAGAGCTTGTTGGAGTTGCATCGTCGGTATGTATTCATACATTTGTCTGTATTTTGCCATCATATGTTTATGCTTAGGTGGCAACTTTATATTCATAATTATGTTATGTATTTTTCTTTGTAGTTTCACACTTTGCTTCTGCAATAAACCTGTGGAAAGAGAAAACCCAGAGTCTTGCTTGGAGTCGAGTGTTTAGCTGCCTGTCAATACATGCAACAGACGCATTGAGGAGAGAACAGTGAAACGACGACATCTCAGCGAACAAGTTAATGCTGAGCTGGTTAACTACAGACACTTCCAAGACGCCACTACGCTTCAGCTAAGCAGGGCTACTACGGCAGTGTCTTACCAGAAGCTGTCAACACCATCATGTCATCCAAATCTTTCAATACAAGATCTCAGGCCTCGTGCTCTTCGACTGGTTCAGCAGCAACTAAAGCAAGAGCAAGAGCAGAGGCAGCAAAGACTCGTCTAACCTTCGCTCAGAAAGAAGTGAGTCTAAAACTCGAAAAAGCTAAATTAGAGGCATCCATTGAGCTCCTGAAATGTGAATCAGAAGCAGCTTCAGCTGCAGCAGAGGCAGAAGTTCTTGAAGCTGCAGTTCAATCACAGATAGATGACCAAGAGGATATGCCCTCTCTTGAGAGTTCGCACCGGATTGAGAAGTATGTTGTAGCTCAAGCTGCATTTGTGGAGAATGCTGAAATGCAACAGCTACCACCATCTGATAATCCTCCAGGTGACACAGTTGCCCCACTTCGTGGTGCTCATCTCACACACACCGTCCCAGTGGACTTTGTACCATCATCAGGGACAAGGGCTCGGCCTGAACAGCCTGCACGTGGACGCCGTATTCCAGCTGTTTCCTTGCCTGTTTTGCCCCCCCTTTCAGCTCCGGCCGGCCATGGTGGAAGTCACAGTCAAGAAGAAAAAGACAGTTGCCACAGCCCCACCTACAAATCTAAACCATCTGAACACAATGATGGAAACCTCAGCGAGTTTGTCAGGTACTTTGCTCGCCGCGAAATTGTAGCAACAGGCCTCCTTCAGTTTAATGACAAACCACAAAATTACAGAGCTTGGAAACGCTCTTTTGAGAACACAGTGGAGGGTTTATATCTAACTGCAAGTGAGGAGATGGATCTATTGATCAAGTGGCTCGGTAAAGAATCTGCTGAGCATGTTGAACAAATCAGAGCCATACACATCAACCGTCCAGAGGCTGGGCTAAAGATGATCTGGGAGAGACTCAACCAGTGTTACGGCTCAGCAGAAGTAGTTGAGGATGCTCTGTTCAAACGAATTGATAATTTTCCAAAGATCACAAACAGAGAGCACGTGAAGCTGAGAAAATTCAGTGACATACTCATGGAGCTCCAGAGTGCTAAGGATGAGGGAGACCTCCCTGGCCTCTCTTTCCTAGACTCTGCGAGGGGTTTAAACCCAATCGTGCAAAAACTTCCCTTCTACCTGCAAGAGAAGTGGGTTTCAGTCGGTGCAAGATTCAAACATGATTATCAGGTCTCATTCCCTCCATTTCATGTTTTTGTAGATTTTGTTAGTCAAGAGGCCATTGTTAAAAATGACCCAAGCTTTAACTTTGTGACTCACTTTGACCCTACACCCAGACCTGAGAAACCGTCCTGGAAATTTGACAGACCGAGAGTGTCTGTACATAAAACAGAGGTGTTTCCAAACCCCAGCTATGAGTCATTTGGACATTCAAAAAAGACAGAGGACTGTAACAAACTGTGCCCAGTGCACAAAAAACCTCACCCCCTTCTGAAATGCAGAGCCTTTCGTGAGAAACCCATTGAAGAACGCAGAATGTTTCTGAAAGAGAACAATGTTTGTTTTAGATGTTGTGCCTCTTCTACACATTTTGCCAAATACTGTAAGACCAAAGTGCAATGCTTTGAATGCGGCAGTGAGAATCACAACACGGCTCTTCACCCAGGTCCAGCTCCCTGGACGGAACCTGACGTAGAGCACGGCGGGGAGCAGGGTGCCGCTCTGACGAGTGAAATCACTTCCAAATGCACTCAAGTCTGTGGTGAGAATATTGCTGGCAGGTCATGCTCTAAAATCTGTCTTGTTAAGGTATATCCAGCAAACCGACCAGACCAGGCAATAAGGCTGTATGCAACTCATGATGAACAGAGTAACCGCTCTTTTGTCCATTCAGACTTTTTTGAAGTGTTTGGTGGAAATGGCCCTAGCTCTCCTTACTCCCTTAGAACATGTGCAGGTCTTAAAGAGATGGTGGGTAGGAGAGCCACTGGTTATGTTGTAGAGTCCCTAGACGGAGCAGTTCATATCCCCCTGCCCAGTCTGATTGAGTGTAAGGACATTCCCAACAACAGGGAGGAGATACCAACGCCCAGCGCAACACTCCACCATTCCCATTTGAAAAATGTCTCACACCTTATTCCGGAACTTGACCCAAACGCCCACATACTGATGCTTCTAGGACGGGACATCGTCAGGGTGCACAAAGTCCATAAACAGATAAGTGGCCCCAACGATGCACCCTATGCACAGAAATTAGATTTGGGGTGGGTTATAGTGGGAAATGTGTGTCTAGATGGTGTTCATCAAACAACTGCGGTGAATGCTTTCTACACAAACACAATGGAGAGAGGACAATTTAAACTCTTTCAGCCTTGTCCCAACCAGTTCAACATAAAAGACAGATCCTGTGGGATTCAAATCCCCTATCACAACAGAATACAAGACAGCGACAGTTCCAGCTGTGAATCAGACCACCTTGGATGTGGTGTGTTTCAACAAACTAAAAATGACAATCAAGTCTCCCCTTCCATTCAAGACAAAGCCCTCTCCCCAGAGCCAGGCGCCAGGCACTCTTCCTCCGCTGACATCACTGACTCAAAGGACTCTGTCGGTACCAAAAGGGCACCAGTTGGAGAGACTCCCTCCACCCCGCAGAAAGCGTCCAGTGGCCTGGTGTCTCCAGCCAGGAGCGTGGAACGCTCGCAGAGCACAAAGGACCAGAAAACGGCAAAAGTAAAACCCCCGGCTCTCAACAATATCACATCTGAAGCCACCAGCGCCATGTCACCTCCACCGGCCAAGAAACTGGCCCTGTCAGCCAAGAAGGCTCACAACAGGAGTCCGAGCAGCATTGATGCTATGCCCCATTTGCCACGCCAGCTGTCCAGTGACCCCATGCATCAAAATCAACTTAACTCCTTCACCGTGGCCTCACCAACTCACAGAGTCAGTCCATACCATTCGCCTAAAGCCCAGTCATCACATTTTGCCCACTTATCTGGATCCTTAGAGCGGCCAAACCCTCAGAAACAGTCCTTTCCCTCTGCATTGCAAAACCCAAACTCCAGCCCTTTTCATAGAACCAACGGGCTTCGCAGCCCGGGCCCAAAGAGTTCCAAGTCTTCCAACAACCTCAGCTCTGCGGCTCAACAAGTCAGCAAAAGGAAAAAGAAGAAGAAGCGCCGGCATTCGGAGGTGGCAGGGCCACATGAAACCAAGCTCTTTACCAGACCTATCTCACAGTTAGCAGTTCTTGTTCCCCCAGAGTCATGAATGCTTATTTAAATGTTGTTTTGTGCTTTGTAAGAGAGTGGCGTCATTTAACGCCAGACGGGGAGTGTTCAGTTTAGTTCATATAATTTATAGTTTCAGTTAAAAAGATGTTTTCCTTGAATGATACATTAAAAAGTCGCAGTACTGCCTCCTACTGGCTAATGCTGGGATTGCAGCTAAATGTTTGTCAAATGTTGAAAACTTTATACAGGAAGTAGAGTCTGTAACAACTAGAGCACATGTTAGGTTCCAGTGAGTGTTGGCAACTACAGCTTAGAGCTTGTTGGAGTTGCATCGTCGGTATGTATTCATACATTTGTCTGTATTTTGCCATCATATGTTTATGCTTAGGTGGCAACTTTATATTCATAATTATGTTATGTATTTTTCTTTGTAGTTTCACACTTTGCTTCTGCAATAAACCTGTGGAAAGAGAAAACCCAGAGTCTTGCTTGGAGTCGAGTGTTTAGCTGCCTGTCAATACATGCAACAGACGCATTGAGGACAGAACAGTAAGAATTACAAATTGTTTGCATAAGTTATTGATGTATTCAAAACTTTCTATCTGTCTGGTATGAAAAGGTTTTTTTTTCCACACCAAAAGAGTGTAGATGTAAATTAAATTCTGACTGGGTATTACACCTATGGAGGTTTCTGGCTTGTTTTTTTCTCACACAAATAGTTTGAGGAAAACTTCAACTTATGCGATTACTTTGTAGTGTTAAGAAGAAGTTAAGGTTTCAGTCCCTGAGATGAACTAAGTCAACCCTGTTTTAGGCAGCAGTTGCAAACGTTGTCAACCAACTCCCACTGGCAGGAAATGTCATCAAACAAAAGAAACTCTTGGCTGAGTCAGCAGCATCGTCGTCTCCCAGCTGAAGAAGAGGAGGGAGGTGTTGTAGAGGAAACTGCTGTATCCTGGTTTTGATAACCAGCTGACAGAAAGCGCTGAACCTTTCATCTGGGGACTTTGGCAGGGTAGAGTAATACCATGAGTGTTGATGCTTTTCCGTCCCGTTTCTGCTTCCCTAAGACACTGAGGACAGGGAAGCTAATCCATCTTCATCTGCAACAGCTGCAGTGGCCTGTGCGAACCTCTGCATCTGCAGGGAAATACAGAGAGTGTACAGACTCCCTTTCCCTTCTAACAAGCTGAGCCAGTGCAATTTCTTTAACAACATCCGAGTGACCCCCTGCTACCAATCTCACATCTTATGGTAAAATAACTCAGAGCAGCGTCGTCATCAAGTTTCTGGATCAGTTGTGACTGCTGATTAAGCTACAAGAACAACATTTAATGAATAAGATTCAAGCAGAAGATGATTTTGGGGCTTGGAGACATGGGGCATTAGAGTTATTGAGGAATCTGAAATTAAACACTTTGATAGTGAGTTAGACTAATTGTGGAGGGTCTCTGTACTCTGCTTATGTATTTCCTTTTACCCATTCAGTTTGAGTACTTCATTTACAAAAACCCTTTAAATAGTTGGTTTTTGTTATGTTTTTTGGACAACTTTACCATTTCTTTTATAAATAAAAGTCTGCTGTCTACATCTGTTTACGTAGTCAACCCTGTATTGCACCCGTTAGCCATTGTGTCTGTGTCTCTCCTTCTCTGTTCTTCATTCTCTCTGTCTGTTTTCGCTTTACCTGCTCTGCCCAGCTGGCCTCCGGCAGGAGGGTCCCCCCTTATGATCCAGGTCCTGATCCAGGTTTCTTCCCTCCTAAAGGGGAGTTTTTCCTTGCCACTGTTTGGCTTAAGGTTTTTCTCCCACTAGGGGAGTTTTTTACCTGCCGTTGTTTATGTTATGTTTATGTAATAATTGCTCACCGGCCATTTTTCTGGGTCTGTGGAAAGTGCCTAGAGAAAACTTCTGTTGTAATAGACGCTATATAAATACAATTTAATTGAATTGAATGGAAATTGAATTAAAACTTGTGAAGTTAAAAAAGTGCCTGTACAAAAATGTGAAATGGAAACCATTTCAAGGGTTGAAGGGGTAGGTAACGATGGAGTAGATAAGGGTAGGATAGATAATGATGGGATAAATACCAATATAATAGATAACAGAGAGGTAAATAATTATGGGGTAGATAACATTGGATAACAATGTCAGGGTAAATAATGATAAGGTAGACAACAGAGAGGTAGATAAAGATAAGGTAGATAAAGATGTAGTTGATAAAAGCTTGTCTTAACATCTTATGATAAATCTCTGATCTGGGCCTGTGACATCACAGCACCCTACAAATGAGAGACTCACTGGAAGACAAACGTTCACATGAGCCTTTTATTCTCATGAGCCTTTAATGTGGTACACACCCAAATACATGATCTCACCGAAACGTTCTTACCAGGACTATTTTTTTCTAAATCATTTCATGTTGTCGAACACTCTCTATTTTTTAGGGAAAATTTTAAATATTATCCAAATTTTCTTTGAAGAAGAGAGACCATGCAGCATGTCTCTGCGTTTCCCCTCCGTGAACAGATCAGATGTCTCGACTAACCTATTTGGTTGCGTCTGGGTAAGAGTCAGAGAAACAGATGGCCCAAAGTGTGACATACATGCTGCTAAAACTAGCATAGCTCATTCAGTTTTGTTGATTTTGTCTCTGTAGCACGGAGAGTGCTACGGGGGCCCGACTGACAGGATAGAGAGGACACGGAGTTTAGTGCAGAACCCTTTTATTTAATCCACCGGAACCTCACACCCAGGACACACGTGCACAAGCACCACGACCAGCAGCAGCTTCCCCGTCCTCCCCTGCAGCTTCTCTGTCTCTCCCTTATAAGGCTGGCAGGTTGGAGAGGCTGACGGGCCACACCTGTGTCCCGTCAGCCTGAGTGGCTGCAGCTCCTCCACCCTGCCACAGTCTCCAAAAGCAAAAAAAACAAAAAAACAAAAGCAGCAATTTTAAATGAATGTAACTAGTTTTTCATTATTATTTTCTGGGAATTGGGATTCAGTTGCTGTGTTTATAGTGCTCTTTGTAATATTTTGCTTTTCTCCAAATGTCTCCAAATCTAAAAATGTTCACCGATTCCTCAAGGCTTTCTTCCCCCATTTCAAGCTCAAATTTAAAAAGACGCTTACAAGAGCGTAAACAGGAAAATAGATCTAAAATCTGGCAGCAGTTTGACTACAACCTGTATTAACTTGTAATATTTCACAGTTTCCCCACACATGTCAAGGTCCTTTTTCCTTTTTGAAGAATTTTGTGCCCAGAAGGTTTAATCATCTTTGTAAGAGATGCTTTTTTTCCCACTTTCTCTAATAAGACTTTCAGGTTGTCAGCTTGAGGAGTGAAAAGGTGAATGAGGAAGATAATGTGCCATCTTATGCTGCTTGAACCACGTTAGAGGATTTGTGGTTTCCACTGGAAACCCTGAGAGCAATCAAACTCATATGAATTTAAAGGGAATGAAGACCAATTAAAAAGAGGAATAAGTATGAAATTCAAACATGATGCTGGTTTTGGTAAAAAAAAAAATCCAATTAAATTCAGTGTATTTGTATTGCAGCAGTTCACAACAAGTACTTTAAACAAAAGACCAGTTCACTGCACTTCAATCCGATTATATTCTGATTCCATCCATCTATCAACTTCTGTTTATCCAGGACAAGAACCTGCCCCAGTTTGTTTCAGGTGAGAGGTCAACAGACCATCGTAGGGCAATACGTGTAGACAAACATACGTTCTCACACTCGCCCATATTTAAACTCATCAATTGACCCAACATACATGTTTTACCAGGAACCATCTTGTTCTGAAGTGATAGTGTTTACCAACAAGCTACCGAGTTGCCTGAACAAGATGCTTTAACGCCTCCAGTTGAGGCAGCACCTCCAAAAGAGGATAGGGTTAGATGGAGGTGGATAATTCGCTCTGGTGGGTCCTGAAGGGAGGAGCCGAAAGGAAAAGAAGAAGAATCTCGAATCAAAGGTCATGTGTTGCTCCCTCATGACAAGCAGCAACCCCACAGATCAGATCAACTCTTCACTTCAAAGCAGGGCAAAAGGAAAACTCATGATGAGGATCAACTGGCTGTAGATATGAGATGACAGAAACGAGAGACCAACAAACAGTTAAGTATATCTTAAAATGGTGCAAAAATGTCTCACTAGATAGTCTATGGCTGGATTCAGAACAAGTGTTTTGCAATGATATGGAAATCTCAGATTTACCATTTATCAGTCAAAACATCAAGCATCATAAATGCTTTAATAGTATTAATATTAGCTCCTCTCTGACAGCCTGATGGGACTTCCTTATAATAACCAAAGTCTCACTTTCTCCATGTGATTGCACACCCATCTGGAACAACCCAGACATTCTGAAAAATGATAAAGAGACGGTAAACTTCACTCAATGGAGAGACCAAGGAATAAAGTATTTACAACATATAATTATAAGTGGAAATGTTGTACGTTTTAACACACTTACTGTTCAATATGGAATTAGAAGTAAGACATTTTTAGAATACCAACGATTCAAGTCCATAATAAGTAAAAAATATAAACTCCACCAACTGGATCTGCAACTTCCCATTAAGGTGACAGACTTAATTAAAGCTGCAAGCAGCAATGAACGGGCCCTCCCGCATGCAATTTTCACCAATAACGGCCAAGGACTCAAAACCGAGTCCGATGCCACGACCCATGACTCTTAATGTCAAACCATTGAAAAGTTATGGTAGAAAATAGGAACTATCACATATCAACCGATCAGAAGAAGGGGTGGGGCTAATTTGCACTAATTAAGATGAAGGAGTCAAAACCGAGTCCGATGACACCACCCACGACTCTCTATATCAAACCAATCAAAAGTTATAGCAAGAAATATGAACTATCAAATATCGACCAATCAGAACAAGGGGCGGGGCTAATTCATGCCAATGAAGGTCAAGTACTCAAAACAGAGTCAGATGACACCACCCACGACTCTCTATGTCAAACCATTCAAAAGTTATAGCAAAAAATAGAGACTATCAAATATTGACCAATCAGAAGAAGGGGCTAATTCAGGCCAATGAAGGTCAAGTACGCAATACCGAGTCCGATGACACCACCCACATATCTTTCACAACCCGTTCAAAAGTTATAGCAGAGAATAGGGACAATCAAATATCGACCAATCAGAAGAAGGGGCGGGGCTAATTTGCACCAATTATGGTCAAGGACTCAAAACCGAGTCCGATGACACCACCCAAGACACGCCATTTCACAAAAACTCATGATTTTGATAACTTTTCATCGTTACCGTCTTTTGTGTCTCCTGAGCGAGTTTTATGTCGAACGGACGATCCTGCTAGGAGGAGTTTGTTAAAGTACGACACGTGAAAATGGCATAAATTGCACCAAAATTACACGATTAATTCAAAATGGCCGACTTCCTGTTTGGTTTCGGCACTCAGTGCCCAGGCCCTAATTAATCTAAACACCGCCAAATTACTATCAAAACTCTACAAGTTATTGTCCAAACTAGATAACTCAGTCTCTCTTCCGATCTCAAAATGGGAGGCTGACTTATCTCTTAACACTATCAAATTTCTTGGTCACAAATATGTTTAAATACTTTCACTATGACCAAGAATCCAAACTTGCAGCTTATACAATACAAAGTTCTTTACAGAACACATTATTCAGGACAAAGGATGTTCCAGATGAGTTTTGCACCCTCTAATATCTGCTCTGAGTGCACAGAGAACACCCCTGATAATTATATGCACGCTTTATGGTTTTGTGCACCTGTGCAGAAATTCTGGATGGAGATACGTGAAGATTTATCCACATGGCTCAATTGCAGAATTCCAGTGTGCCCCACACTATGCATACTAAGTCACCTGGGTCACATCCACATGGAACCTAACTTGGCTCACTTAGTTCTCACTGCCTTATGTATCACAAAGAAAACTATTCTAATGAACTGGAAACCAAAGTCGGATTTATGTATTAATCAATTCAGGAATTGCCCGTAGGTGTGAGTGTGAGTATGTCTGGTTGTTTGTATATATGTGGCCCTGCGATAGATTGGCGACCTGTCCAGGGTGGATCCCTGCCTTTTGCCTGTGATGAGCTAAGATATGCTTCAGCAGACCCCCGTGACCATGCAACGGATAAAGCGTGTATAGAAAATGGATGGATGGATGGATGGATGGATGGATGGATGGATGGATGGATGGATGGATGGATGGATGGATGGATGGAGGGATGGATGGGGCGTGGGGGATGCTGTCTTATATACCCAAGGACTGCCCGCTCATCAGTTTTAATAACATCTTAGACATCTCTACACTCAACAGATATACATATACATTTAGGGTCTTTGGAACGAGGGGGCCACTGTCAAATATGGCTACTGGCACAACCACGTGATGCGCTGACCCCCCCCTCCTTGTTTTAACCGCATTAGTCACACCCACACACACTCATCACCAGAGGCGGGAGTGAGGTCTTCCTCCACCCATGTTTTCCGCATTCGGCCTGGAGCCGGGGGACCATGGGAGGGGGTGATGTCACCCCCGTCGTGCTGCCTGGGGGGGATCTGCTGGGCTGTGCCGGGCCTCCAGGGGGGCATGGGAGTGGTGAGAGAATGATTGTCCATGTCTTTGTTTGTGAGTGTATGTTGGTGTCCGTGGGCGTGGGTGTTTGAGTTGGACTGGCGGCTTGTATGGGTTGTGCCCCTGCCTCTCGCTATAGTTGGCTAGGGCAGGCTCCGGCGGACCCCCGTGACCCTGCAAAGGATAAGGCGGGTATATAAAATGGATGGATGGATGGATCAATGGGTGTCCATTGTCTAACCTGGGTTTGGGACTTTTTGCTGTTGGGCGTGTCTGGGTGGCTCCTTGTCGGGGGTTCTCACGCTCCATGCCCGTCTCCGCTGCCCCTCTCTCGCCAGATGGTGGTTGTGGGCCTGGAGGGTGTGGACCTCTTGGCCACATGGTCAGCCCATGCTGGGTGGCTGGTGCTCGGCTGGGTCCTGGTCCATCACCGTAGGTTTCCTGGCTGCCTCCTCCCATGGTCATGGGGGCCCCGCCAGGAGCTTCCCTCTGCTGGTGGCCTGGGTTCGGGTTTCTTCCTTGTCGGCTCCTGGTCTCTCGGGTGGCGTGGTTGGGCCCTCCCTCCTCCACTATAGTTGCAGTTTAAGTAAAACCTTGTTTTCACTTTGCACACACACAGTTACACAGACATACACACCTGCTCACTCCACAGTTTTGGGGGGCAGTTAATCGCAGTAACCTAGTCTTTTTTTTAAATATTTTTATCCCTGTTTTTTCCCCATTTTATCACCCAGTGCTCCTACTTAACCTAGTAACCTAGTCTTGATTCAGTTTTAGAGACCTGAAATGGTTGCTGTTTGTGTCTCTGCCTGTTCCCGTGTCTGTTCGATTGTTCTTTCTCTTGCATATTCCAAAGGCTGGTGTGTCCGTTGTGTTTCTCTCATTTCAGATTTGCAGCGGATACCACCCCTCAACACTAAACATTGGTGGTGCACCCTATAATCAGGTGCGCCTTATGTATGAATTTTGTGGCACAGCCGTGGCGAAGCTGCCTCACAGCTAGAAGGACCTGGGTTCAGCTGTGGGCCTCTGCGGGCATGTTTACTTCCTCATGTCCTCAGCACCCATACCCATAGGGTTGGCAAAAGGTCCTTTCTGTGTGGAGTTTACATGTTCTTCCCGTGTTCCCTTGGAAACATGCAGCAGTCCTGGGCTGTACACTGCCTACTCTGGCCAGCCAAGGAAACCATTCTTAAGAATGTCCATATTAAAGGGGAGCAGGAAACGTATAAGTAGGATTGAACTTCTAAATGTCTGGAGCAGCCAATCAGAGCTGATCAATACTCTGAACAATACTCCATTTAAAAAGTCAGTAGTTAGAGAAATGTTTTCTTCTGATTTCTGCTCTCTTCGATTTCTCCACATTTATTTATAATTTTTCCTCACCTTCTGTCAGCACAGATGCTTAATACCCAAATGTTAACGAGTTGAACTGCAATGATTCGTTTTACACTTGAAACATGAAATATCGTCTCATGAAGACAAATGGGACGAGACTGTGGCTGTCTGTCCATATATACAGTACAGCACCATAATGAATAACACAGATGGTGTTCACAGGAATGTGTCCTCTTTTTTTCTTTCCTTGCCTGAGCAGTCACAATGTGGCTGTATGACAGCTTTTACCACTTTGATTCATGTTGACAAAATCTGGTATCTGCTGCACTGACAAGTAGGAGCAGAGGAGGAGGGAGGCTTAAAGGATAAAAGTTTAAGGCATTAAATAACTAGAGGTGGGTGGTTATATTCCCCTCGACTGTAACATGTCAAGGGAATTCACCAAGCAATGCCTCCTGACTGGTGAAATACTTACCGTAAATTCCGGACTATGGAGCGCACCCATATATAGGCCGCACCTGCTAATTTTTAAAAGAAAAAAGAAATTGTACATAAACAAATAAGCACTTGTCTATAAGCCACAGGTGTCCCCGCTGAAACATGAGATATTAACGCTGTAAGATTTTTTTTACTTTTAATTAAATGCCGGTAACATCTACAACTACATAGGTACATACCACAAATGACTTTTTTCAGAACAGCGAAAAAACAGAACAGTTTAATCAGTGCTTTTAACAGTAATAACGTTGGAATTGAACAGCCTGAAGGATTTTCTCTGCAAAAATACAGGAACCTACCAGCAAAAGTCATTGATCGCTATCGTCATCGCCCTCCTGTGCATTAAAACCATTAAAGTCCTCTTCTTCAGTGTCGGAATTAAAGAGTCTCAGAATGACTTTGTCGCACTCCGTCTCTCTTTCCTCTGCGCTTTCAGTGTCACCATCCCCCATAGGCCGATCCGCCTGTGAGCTTGCGTTGGGCTCCTCAACACGCAACAGTCCAGCGCGAGTGGTCTTAGGAAGCGCCGGTGATCTGAAGAAGTGCAAGTTACCGTAGTTTGCCGAAACAGTTTAATTGGTCCACTGTGACCTGTTCGGTAATTTCATTGGTCTGATATGAGGAGGTTACCGGTAAATGTGTTCGCGGCGGGAAGCTAGTTAGCCTATGAAAATCCATAAATTGGCCGCATCGTTGTAAAAGCTGCAGTCTCAAAGTATGTGAAAAAAGTAGCGGCTTAAATGCCGTAATTTACGGTAGTTCCCCCTGCCAGTCACGGCACTATTACAAGTGACTGCAACTTTGAGTTGAAAGACTTTTGGTTTCAAAGATCTGAAGAGTCGTTAAGATAGGGGAATTTAACATTTGTTTATTTGTTTATTTGTTTATTTATAGGATCCCCATTAGCTGATGTCGCAACATCAGCTTTTCTTCCTGGGGTCCCCAATGCAATTTTAAAAGAACATACATAGTCCATACATACAGTACACACATATATCGCAGTTACGGATCACCGTAACACCGAGTCATAATATACACTAACAGCAAACTTTCTGTCTAAAATACATTAATGGTGAAAAAAAAAAAAGAATCATACAGTCATTCCAATACCACGAAGTATAACCAACAAATACATTTCTGTAATAAATTATAGCATGTGATATATTTGTTACTCATTGAATTTTATGTAAAAAGTCTTTAGCTACCTTTTTTAAACTATATTTTGATGTAATATTTTTGATGTTATAAGGTAATGCGTTCCATCCTGTGATAGCTCTGTATGAAACAGTGTGTTTTAAAAAGTTTGTTCTTGGCTTAGGTGCCAGTAAATGATCGTAACACGATTGTCTGGTTGGATATTTATTGACGTTTCTAGTGAGCACTATCTGATCTGCGAAATATTGTGTTTTTTTACTATTAATCAACTTCCTCATGAAAGTAAGGAGACTTAATTTTAATCTGTCTACAACCAACAGCCATGATACATGCTGATGCATTTTTAAGATATTTGCATGCAGTGAACAATTTAAAGCAATCCTAGCTGCTTTGTTCTGTGCAATTTGAAGTTTATTAATATCTTTGGTGCCTGCAGATGACCAAATAATTGGGCAATAGTCCAGATGGGACAACACTAGAGCCTTAATTACTTGGTTCAGAGTATCTGGTTCAACATACTTGGAGCACTTTCTTGTTACTGCAATACTTTTACCCATTTTTTTCGTAATGTGATCGATATGTTCTGACCATGAAAGTTTGTTGTCCAATACTATTCCCAGTAACTTGATCTTGTTAACTTGCTCAATTTGTGTTCCATCAACTGACAGCTGTAGTTGAGGATCCTTTACTAATGCATGTCTGGAACCAAATATTTTTGTTTTAGAGATATTTAACACCAATTTATAAACGTGTTTATTTATAACATCTGGCCAGGTTACTTAATTCATTACGTTGGTTAAAAAAAAATAGTCAGGAAGCAAAGCTTATGGACATGTATAGGAATGGTTGCCTCGTCTAACATACAAAAGCAGGTTTTGCAATCCATCATAGTCATTAATAAACTTAATTTTAAACACATTTTGGACGAGCTTCCACAATGTAAACCAGTTATGTTTTTCAAATATTAACAAAAACCTTGCGATCACATGGAGCGCAGATGGGAGTGGCTAAATAGCTAATCAAATCCGTGTTTTTTTAAGTATTAAATAACAACATTTTTGTTCGTTTTTTTTTGGTTGTTTTATTTTGCCCAGATGCTTATTATCATGAAGCAGTTTGACCATGTCCAGTTTTACCTCGTTCATGAAGCAAAACATTGAGATTGACAGGCAGATTGGGGAAGTGTTGGCAGAGATGCAGATTCTGTACCAGCCAAAGGCTCCTAAAACCCCTTCATTTACCAGCTGTTCTATGTTCAAAACATTATGCATGTTCATGAATACTGTGCCGTAACTAACTGAACAAGGCTCAGGAATAAAAGTTGGCACAATGAGTTTTTTTTAAGGGTTGTTGGGCTTACATTTTGGTACAGTGTGAGGGTCATTTGTTAGGAGTTCAGAGTATAAATTGCTGCTCCTCAACATCCTCCCAGCCATTGGTCTCCATTACAGTGTAGGATTCAAGCAAGACCAAGCAAGCCAACATCAATAACAGTTGGTGACAGTAATGGACAATTTTCACTGTTTATTAGTCTCAAAGAAGAAAGTAGAGGGGGGGCTAGAGGTGAACATGGAAGGGATAAAAAAAGATTTGTTGCATTTCTTTTTGCATCCCTGCAATGCACCAAATGAGAAGAAAATAAGACTCAAAGGGGACATGTAGAGGGCTGATCATCATCTCCTGCCGACAGCATATCCAAAATAAGGAATCTGTCTCATTCGGGCCGACGTTCTCATTGAAAGGCAGCTTGTGCTAATGGAGCTCCAGTCAAGGTCTTGTAAAACCACCCCATGGCCCTGCTACCGTACATATCTCTCAGTTGCCTATCTATGCCCCTGTGTCACGCGAGACAGCGAGAGTAGCTGGATGGGTAGAGACAAGTCTGGGGATCTCTGTCTGGGGAAACACATTGCTACCTTGATAAAAAGAGATGTAATATAAAGACGCCAAACACTAAGTTCTCATGGTAAATCTGTGATTTCTCAGCCTGGATTGCAGCTGTTTACATTACGGTGTCACCTCCACTCATTCCCTCTGTGGCAGGGTGCAGGATTGGGGCGTGGTCTGCAGGGGAGAGAGGGAGTGCGGGGGAGTGGCGCACAGGTGACGCGGCTGGAACAGCTGACGGTACACAGGTGAATCTAATCATTCTCTGTGTATTTCAGTAGGGTGTGGGCTCTGGAGACGAGGAAGGACAGAAGCGGAGCAGAGGAGAGAGCAGCTCGGCTGACAATCCTCTGGAGGAACCGTGGTGTTGGTGCACGGGAAAAACCAATAAAAGTCCTGAACATATCCCGGTGTCTGCTGTCTCTGTGACCCCGTAGCACACGCCGTGTTACAGTGGCACCCAACGTGAGGCACAGTAACGATGACAGCAGAACGCGGAGGGGAGATGGAGCGGGCAGTGGCGTCTCTCGCCCGGGCGATGGCGGAGATGTCGGCCATGCTCCAGAGCCAGGCCGAGCGGCAGACCGCCACCCTGGAAGACCTGGCGGCTCAGCAGGCAGGCAGGGGGGGTCGCCCGCCCGCGCCCTTTGCGGGGGTCGTCCTGCAAAAGATGACGGAGGCGGACGACCCCCTAGCTTTCCTCGACACCTTCGAGGCGGTGGCGGAGGCCTGTGATTGGCCGGGGGCTGAATGGGCGGTGCGCCTCCTGCCGCTCCTGTCAGGGGAGGCGCAGATGGCGGCTCTCGCCCTGCCAGCGGCAGCACGCGCCACCTACGGCCAGGTGCGGCGGGCGGTGATGGACCGGCTGGGGCGATCCCCGGAGGACTACCGCCGCCGGTTCAGGGAGCTCAAGCTGGGGCCGACGGACCGCCCCTACACCTTCGCCCACCAGCTCCACGACGCGGCGGTGAGGTGGCTGCGACCCGGCGAGACGGAGGGGGAGAAGCGGGTGGTGCAGCAGATTGTCCTGGAGCAATTCGTCCAGGGGCTCCCCACCCGGACGGCGGCGTGGGTCCGCTGCCATCGCCCGGGGACCCTACAGGAGGCCATCACCCTGGCCGAGGACCATCTGGCGGTCCATCCGGCGGCCGCAGCCGCGGCGGGACCCGCAGCGCGTCCCATCCCTGCGCCGCGCCGGAGGTTCGCCGCGGCAGGGGGTCCGCCAACGAATAACCATGCTTCTCCTTTTTCTCCTCCCCAGAGCTCACACCCGGTTCCGCCCGCGCCAGCTGACCCGGCGGGGGCCCCTCAAACGCCTGGGCAGGGCTGCTGGCGGTGCGGCCAGCCCGGACACATCAGGCGGGAGTGCCCGCTGATGGAGGTGGGCCAGGTGATCCGGGTGGCCGGTCCGCCAGCATCCTCCCCAGACTCAGGAGGGACATACCGGGTTCCGGTAAGGATCCGTGGGGGTATACACTCGGCCTTGGTGGATTCTGGCTGCATGCAGTCGGTAATTCACCAAAGCCTGGTGCGACCCGAGGCTTTGATGAATGTGTCGTCCTGGGTGGAGGTGGTGTGTGTCCACGGTGATGTGCATAAGTACCCCGTGGTACCAGTGGAAATTAGACACAAGGGGAAAAAGCATAGAATAAAGGCCGCGGTTAGCTCCCGCCTTTTGCATCCTCTGATTCTAGGACTCGATTGGCCGGGGTTTGGAAATTTGGTGAGTCAGTGTGTGGGGATGCAATCACGGCAGCCAGGGACATGCGGTATGTGCGCTGTGCTCAGTGGTGACGCGAGGTTGTCCGACGCTGCAGACGGAGAGGGAGAGGGACCCGCGGAGGCTCCGGCGGAGGCTCGGCGGGACCCGCTGCACTCTATGGAAGATTTTCCACTCGAGCAGTCTCGTGATGATACTCTACGCTCAGCCTTCGACCAAGTGATACGAATTGATGGTCACAAGGTGCGCCCTGATGCAGCGCTCACATATCCGCACTTTGCATTGAATAGGGACAGGTTATATCGAGTGAACCGTGACACTAAATCTGACCGGATTATTACCCAGTTGTTGGTACCAAAGAACCGCCGGGAAATGGTTTTCCAGGCGGCTCATTATAACCCGATGGCTGGTCACATGGGGTGCGACAAAACACTGGCCCGCATAATGGACCGATTTTATTGGCCGGGCATTTGGGGGGAGGTGCGCCGCTGGTGCGCCTCCTGTCCCGAATGCCAGCTAGTTAACTCCCCGGCTGTGCCAAAAGCACCTTTGCAGCCGTTGCCATTAATGGAGGTTCCATTTGAGCGTGTCGCCATGGACCTCATCGGTCCATTTCAGCGGAGCGCACGGGGATATCGTTTTGTACTAGTCCTGACGGATTATGCAACACGTTATCCAGAGGCAGTGCCGCTGCGCACCATCTCGGCAACGAGTGTGGCGCGGGCGCTGCTTCAGGTCATCTCCCGCGTCGGGATCCCGAAAGAGATTCTGACGGACCAGGGCACGCAGTTCATGTCACGAACACTGAGGGAACTTTACGGATTACTGGGCATTACGTCGGTTAGGACCTCCGTTTATCATCCCCAGACAGATGGTTTATGTGAGCGTTTTAACCGGACGCTTAAGTCCATGATCCGTAAGTTCATTCACGAGGACGCTCGGAATTGGGATAGGTGGCTTGATCCTCTGCTGTTTGCAGTGCGTGAGGTTCCCCAGGCCTCAACAGGGTTTTCCCCCTTTGAGCTGCTGTTTGGCAGAACACCACGTGGGGTTTTGGACCTGGTTAAGGAAAACTGGGAGGATGGTCCAAGCCCCAGCAAAAATGAGGTTCAGCACGTCTTGGAGCTGAGAGCAAAACTCCATACACTGGGGAGGCTATCACGGGAGAATTTGCTCTCAGCCCAGGAGCGGCAACAACGGCTGTACAACAGAGGAGCCAGGCTGAGAAATTTCACTCCGGGAGACAAAGTACTTGTATTACTGCCCACTTCTAGCTCCAAATTACTCGCCAAGTGGCAAGGGCCCTTCGTGGTCACACGGCGAGTGGGGGACGTGGACTATGAGGTGGTGCGTCCTGACAGGGGTGGAGCGACACAGATGTATCACGTCAACCTCCTTAAAGCCTGGAGGGAGGCGGTACCGGTCGCTCTGGTGACGCAGGTAAGAGAGAGAGATGAGTTGGGGCCTGAGGTGCCAAACTCGGCGAATCCAGCCTCGCTCGCTTGTGGGGACCAGCTCTCCGCATCCCAGAGGGCAGACCTGGCCTCGTTGCAACAGCGGTTTGCTGATGTGTTCTCTCCCTTACCAGGACGCACAAACCTCATAGAGCACCAGATTGTGACACGCCCGGGGGTGACGGTGCGCTCACGTCCCTACCGGCTGCCGGAACACAAACGCAAAGTGGTGAAGGCCGAATTGGACGCCATGCTGGCAATGGGGGTAATAGAAGAGTCCCACAGTGGCTGGTCTAGTCCCATCGTTCTGGTGCAGAAGAAGGATGGGTCTATACGCTTCTGTGTGGACTATCGCAAGGTGAATGAGGTGTCACGTTTTGACGCGTACCCGATGCCTCGGGTCGACGAGCTCCTGGATCGGCTTGGCACAGCTCGCTTTTTCACGACACTGGATTTGACCAAGGGCTACTGGCAGATTCCCATGTCTCCAGAGTCTAAGGAGATCACGGCTTTCTCCACTCCGTACGGTTTGTACCAATTTCGCACACTTCCGTTCGGCTTGTTCGGAGCCCCTGCCACGTTTCAGCGTCTCATGGACAGAGTACTGCGCCCGCATGCTGCGTATGCTGCCGCCTATCTAGATGACGTCATCATCTATAGTGACAGCTGGGCGGAGCATGTGCGGCAGGTGGGTGCGGTGCTCGGTTCACTGAGACAGGCGGGGCTCACGGCCAACCCGAAGAAGTGTGTGGTTGGACGGAGGGAGGTACGGTATCTGGGGTACCACTTGGGAGGCGGGCAGGTGCGTCCCCAGGTGGACAAGACAGCTGCGATTGCGGCCTGCCCAAGACCCAAGACCAAAAAGGAGGTTAGGCAGTTCTTGGGGCTGGCGGGGTATTATCGGCGGTTCATTCCGGACTTTGCCGATCTGTCCAGCCCCTTGACTGACCTGACCCGAAAGGGTGCCTCAGATCCGGTCCAGTGGACGGAGCAGTGCCAGCAGGTGTTTGAGAGGGTGAAACAGGCCCTCTGCGGGGAGCCGCTCCTTTATACTCCTGACTTTTCTCTCCCTTTTGTTCTGCAGACTGATGCCTCGAACAGAGGGCTGGGGGCCGTTTTGTCCCAGCAGGTGGAGGGGACGGACCGCCCCGTGCTATACATCAGCCGCAAGCTGTCGGAGAGGGAGGGGCGGTATAGCACGGTGGAGAAGGAGTGCCTCGCCATTCGGTGGGCGGTCGGGTCCCTGCGCTACTACCTCCTGGGACGCCCATTCACCCTCTGGTCGGATCATGCTCCCCTCCAGTGGCTCCATCGCATGAAAGATACCAATGGGCGGATCACACGTTGGTATTTGGCTTTACAGCCCTTTAATTTCAGAGTGGTTCACAGGCCGGGGGCTCAGATGGCGGTCCCTGACTTCCTCTCCCGCTCCGGGGGGGGGGGGGAGTTGGCTAGGCCGGACGGTTCCCGGCCTGAGTCGGGCGATGGGGGTATGTGGCAGGGTGCAGGATTGGGGCGTGGTCTGCAGGGGAGAGAGGGAGTGCGGGGGAGTGGCGCACAGGTGACGCGGCTGGAACAGCTGACGGTACACAGGTGAATCTAATCATTCTCTGTGTATTTCAGTAGGGTGTGGGCTCTGGAGACGAGGAAGGACAGAAGCGGAGCAGAGGAGAGAGCAGCTCGGCTGACAATCCTCTGGAGGAACCGTGGTGTTGGTGCACAGGAAAAACCAATAAAAGTCCTGAACATATCCCGGTGTCTGCTGTCTCTGTGACCCCGTAGCACACGCCGTGTTACACCCTCTAATGCTGTACCTCCACAACAACCGGTCTGCCCCACCCCCACAGCCCCTGCACTGCGTGCTCTTTGCCGCAGGTGACATGAGTTGTGGGTGATGAGGGAAGGAGCTTCCAGCCAGGTCCAGTACAGCTGCAGCCACTCTCCTCATCAGATCCCTTTGCCTATTTAAACCCTGGTTCTTCAGTCATTCACCATCAAATTTTCCCTAGGAATTGTCTGGCAAGTATCCAGTCTGTGTATGTCAAATATAGCAGCCTGCCACCACCCTCTCCGCCCGCCCCGACTTGTTCGATGACTATGCTGCCTTCCTCATTGAGTTCAAGAGGGTTTTTGATCACCCCACTAAAGGACAAGATGTTGGGGTACAGCTGATGTCCCTCCACCAGGGAAGCCGGACGGTTGCAGCGTACTACATCGAGTTTCGCACCCTGGCTGCTGGAAGTGGGTGGAATGATGCAGGGTTGATGTGTGCTTTCCACCAGGGGTTGAGTGAGGCTATCAAGGACAAACTCATTAGGGATAAGCCGACCACCCTAAATTAACTTGTGGCCACGGCCATTGATGTAGACAGGGGCATCCGGGAGCGCTGGAGAGAAAAGGGGACGCCACCAGCTCACCTCGCCTCCCAGATTCTGGCCCATGGTCCACACCCAGAGCTAATCTCACTGTGGCTGAGAAGGAATGGAGAAGGGCTCAGGGCTTGTGCCTCTACTGTAGAAGGAAGGGGCACCTCTGTGACACCTGCCCAGTACTACCAAAAAGCGCCGGGACGAAAACCGCATTGTTCCTCCTGAACCCCAGGTTCAACTATTGGCCGTATTCTCCTCTCCAGTACCCTGGCGTAGACTTTCCCGGGGAGGCTGAGAAGTGTGATTCCCCCTATAGTTGGAACACACTCAGGTGACCTCGGCTTGGGTGATGGATGAGCACATCCCCGAGTATTCCAAGTACAGATGTCAAAGTATTCCTTCCACCGTCCGACGATGTCCCCAGTCGAGGTCAACAGCTCCCCATCCGCACCGTAAATGGTGCTGGCAGAGTACTGCTTCCCCCTTCTGAGGCGCTGAACGGTTCGCCAGAATTTCCTGGAGGCCAACCGAAAGTCTTCTTCCATGGCTTCACCGAACTCCTCCCAGATCTGAGTTTTTGCCTCCGGGACTGCAAGCTGCGGCTTGCTTGGCCTGCCGGTACCTATCTACTGCGTCAGGAGACCCACAGGCTAACATAGCCCAGTAGGACTCCTTCTTCAGTCTGACATCCTTTACTTCCGGTGTCCACCACCGGGTTCTAGGATTGCCGCCACGACAGGCACCGGAGACCCTGCGTCCACAACTTCAAGCCGCCGCGTCGACAATGGAGGCAGAGAACATGGTCCACTCGGACTCCTTACGAGGTTAAATCCCAACAACTGTTCGACTTTAAGGGAGTCATCACATTTTTGCAATTTTTCCAGGCCTCACCTACCCCACCTTTAAAGTTTCCATGAAATAACATAAAGAAACAGAGTCAACGATTGACCTGACTAGGAGGGGACAGGATGGAGAATTATAACCAGGGCTGCACATAAGTGGGCCGCCAGAGCCCATGCGCCGTCAAAATCCACAGTGCGCTGTCAATCTTGTGCCGCGAAGCGCTTTTGCGTACCAACAGCTGGGGCTCATATTATTGGTTGTGGCCAGACCAGAATACTAATATTAAAAAATCTATTGGGAGAGCTTTTCCCCAGAACTGCCACTCAAAGTTGGTACTGGCCAATCACAGCGCGTCCCCCTCCATACTCGTTGCGGCGGTGGGTTGCGCAGGAAGAGAGGTAAGGATCAGCTTTACTGAACAAACCCCGACACGTCTCGTCAAAATGTCCAAGAAGCAAGCGCCATTAAGTAATTATTTTGGCGTTCCACCACCACCAACTACAAAGAGATGCCAAACTGAACCACTACCCGAATCGAACAGAAAACGTGTGTTCGCCGAGAAGTGGCTGCATGATGTTACGCGGCGACGCGTACCGTACGTTCGCGTTCCCGCGTATCCTACCCCGTAAGCTCTGCGTTGGTGCAATGCGGAACCATAAATCAGCCAGTGTCCGTCACAGCATGCAGCAGTTTCCTGCACCAGCAAGACGCTGCTCTCTGATTATGGCTCAAAGTTTATGAAAACCCCAAATAAAAAATAAATTTGAGAATATTTTATGAAATCAATAAACAATTCCATCAAAATTATAACAAATAAAGGTTTAACATATCTTGCTTTGCATGTAATAAGACTAGGTAGTATATTAGTTTCACCTTTTAAGTTGAATTATTGAAATAGATTAACTTTTACACCAAATTCTAGTTGAATTATTGAAATAGATTAACTTTTACACCATATTCTAGTTGAATTATTGAAATAAATGAACTTTTACACCATATTCTAGTTGAATTATTGAAATAAGTTATTTTTTACACCAAATTCTAGTTGAATTATTGAAATAAGTTAACTTTTACACCAAATTCTAGTTGAATTATTGAAATAAGTTAATTTTTACACCAAATTCTAGTTGAATTATTGAAATAAGTTAACTTTTACACCAAATTCTAGCTGAATTATTGAAATAAGTTAACTTTTACACCATATTCTAGTTGAATTATTGAAATAAATTAACTTTTACACAATATTCTTCACCTGAAGCAATATTCTACACCTTGGCTGATGTGGACATACATAGCATAGGAGGCTATTTCAGCTGCTATATGGTTGGCTGTCTGTACAGTCATGCAAGTTCAATGCTATTAAAGAACACGTTTTTTCATATAAAATAAACACATTTTTTTGCAGTTTAGAAGTTTTGGGGCTTTTTTTTGGCTTCTGCGCTGCTGAAATCGGGGCGTCCTTTATTTCTATTTCTGAAAGTTGGCAACCCTAGGTGCAAAATATGCTTTTATACTGACTCTACAGACTAACACGCACCATAATTTGTTAATTCATCTTTATAAGTGAATAAATATCGTTTTGCCTATAACTTATTCCTGCATCCCTCTTTTATCGATCCGGTGAGACGGGTCACCGCGTTTTTGGAGCCCCAAGTCAAATATCCAGGGGCTCCTCTGAGCACCAGACCAAAATAATTATGTGAAGCCCTGATTATAACCTTGTGAAACTGGCTCTGAGACCAAGCAATGTGCAAAGACATGAACAAAGAAAAAATCTTGAAAATCAAGTACTTTTCACTTTGATTGTGCTCTGTTCTCATGTACTACATGATACTCTGAGGTTTTCAGTTTCGTTTGCAAAACTAAAACAAGTAGGAGTGCAAATGTTTGACCGACTCGGAAGCTCATGCAGAGGTTTTGGATCTTTTAAGGTGGGATTAAATTTTTCCTCTTTTTTTTCCCCCAACATGTATCTCTGGATGGAGAACACTCCATGACCTCTCCAAGGAAGGATAAGCCTTGGTATCCTGAGAGGCCTGCAGTGACACATCGCTGCCGTACGACCTCCACCAACAACTCCCCTGATTTAAACTTGTCATCTCTCAACAGCTCATGCCCAATTAAAGTCTCAGACTTGGATATCTCTGCAGCCTCCTAAGCCTTTCAGTGTGCTTGTGTGTGTGTGTGTGTGTGTGTGTGTGTGTGTGTGTGTGTGTGTGTGTGTGTGTGTGTGTGTGTGTGTGTGTGTGTGTGTGTGTGTGTGTGTGTGTGTGTGTGTAGTCAAGCTGTTCTGTGTCTCTAACCCTCATTAGGCAGAGTTTTCTAATTGGCGATGAAGGCAAACCAAACTAGTGTTTCTACCTAATGCTATTATGGTATATTATATTCACAAGCGTCCTGTATTACAATGGAGTATTATAATGGTTTATGTATAATGTGTATGTGTGTGTGTGTGTGGCCCACTTGTGACCACTGCAGGCGGTAATGACTCTAAGACAAAACAGATTCATCAGGGTGCTGAACTCAAGGCCAATCAGGCGGCTAATGAAGTCTGTGGTGTAACGAGGAGCCGAGTAATGATGACAAAGTCTCCAAGCGGCTGACCTTGACAAGTTTCTCCTTCCCTTTCCTCCAGATGCTTTCATACATGCATTCAATGGCTTCCCTCAAGACTGAAAGAGGATTTAAGTGTCTTACCCATTTCAAAGTTTCTATAGACAGCTCACTGCTGCTCTGACTGCTGTGTGTGTGCGCGTGTGTGTGTATGCGTGTGTGTGCGCGCGCGCGCGCGCGTGTGAGTGTGTGTCAGTTCTGCGATCTGATCGTGTCGGTCTCTTTCAAATTGAGATGAAACTGAAAAATCAATCCTGCACAGATAAATACATCCTGAACCAGTATTGTTGGCATGTATCCAGTTTCCAGGCCAGACACAATGTGGATTTTAATCTACACACTGGTGGGGAGTCGTGACTCGGACGACAGCATTCTGGCTGAGCTCTCATCTTCAGGCAGCGTGCAGGTTCACTTCTCATGCTTAGAGTCTGTACCTTTCGAAAGAGTCATACCTTCCCTTTGATTCAGCCCTGTTTCTTGGGGCTACATGTGGTGGTGGGTGACGATGGGAAGGAAGACCTCTCCTTTAACTGGAAGAGACTTCTGACAGAAGCAGCTTCTGTGGTTGTTGGTTGGTTGAGAGAGGACGGGATGGAATTCCAAACAAACAAACACAAGGACACCACGCCAGGGACATCAACTATCAGAAAGAATGAATAAGACAAAGCTAATAACGGCAGTAATTCAATTACATTTTATTTACATAAAACTGAATTATATTACAGCAGAAGTTGTCTCTAGGCGCTTTCCAGAGACCCAAAAAATGACCCACAAGCAATTATTACATAAACATAACATAAACAATGGCAGGTAAAAACTCCCCTAGTGGGGAAAAACCGTAAACCAAACAGTGGCAAGGAAAAACTCCCCTTTAGGAGGCCAGACTGGGCAGAGCAGGAAAAGAGAGAACAGACAGAGAGAATGAATAACAGAAAGGGGAGACACAGACACAATGGCTAACTGGTGCACTATAGGAATTACTATATAAACAGATGTAGACAGCAGACACTGAGGTGGTCAGAAGGGGGCAGATGTTGCGGCCAGGATGTCAGCAAGCATATAGCAGACATCTACACAGACAGGTGGAAGCAGCAGTGGGATGATCAGAGGGGGGGACTGCAGGTCAGCACGCAGCTCCTGAAGTTCCGGCCTCCAAACATACACAAAAGAGAAAAGGACAATGGACAAAAATGATGGCTATGAGATACTTATAATAAATAAAATAGGATGAGGAGAAGAGAAGAAGGGTGAGGGGCACCGCCCAGTGGATCATGTCGGTGACCCCCTGCAGCATATGCCTATAGCAGCATATCTGCCACGAAGCTATGTTTGAGACTATTATCAGGGCTGCACATAAGTGGGCCGCCAGAGCGCATGCGCCGTCAAAATCCACAGTGCGCTGTCAATCTTGTGCTGCAAAGCGCTTTTGCGTACCACCAGCTGGGGCTCATATTATTGGTTGTGGCCAGACCAGAATACTAATATTAAAAAATCTATTGGGAGAGCTTTTCCCCAGAACTGCCACTCAAAGTTAGTACTGGCCAATCACAGCGCGTCCTTACTCCCCCTCCATGCTCGTTGCGGTGGTGGATGGGGAGGAAGAGAGGTAAGGATCAGCTTTAGGCCTACTGAACAAACCCCGACACATATCGTCAAAATGTCCAAGAAGCAAGCGCCATTAAGTAATTATTTTGGTGTTTCACCACCACCAACTACAAAGAGACGCCAAATCAACCACTACCCGAACAGAAAACGTGTGTTCGCCGAGAAGTGGCTGCATGATGTTACGCGGCGACGCGTACCGTACGTTCGCGCTCCCGCGTATCCTACCCCGTAAGCTCTGCGTTGGTGCAACGCGGAACCATAAATCAGCCAGTGTCCGTCACTGCGTGCAGCAGTTACCTGCGCCAGCAAGACGCTGCTGTCTGATTATCGCTCACAGTTTATGAAAACCCCAAATAAAAAATAAATTAATTTATGAAATCAATAAACAATTCCATCATCAAAATTATAACAAATAAAGGTTCAACATATCTTGCTTTGCATGTAATAAGACTAGGTAATATATTAGTTTCACCTTTTAAGTTGAATTATTGAAATAGATTAACTTTTACACCATATTATAGTTGAATTATTGAAATAAATTAACTTTTACACCATATTTTAGTTGATTATTTAAATAAATTAACTTTTACACCATATTCTAGTTGAATTATTGAAATAAGTTAACTTTTACACCAAAATTCTAGTTGAATTATTGAAATAAGTTAACTTTTACACCATATTCTAGTTGAATTATTGAAATAAGTTAACTTTTACACCAAAATTCTAGTTGAATTATTGAAATAAGTTAACTTTTACACCATATTCTTCACCTGAAGCAATATTCTACACCTTGGCTGATGTGGACATACAGAGCATAGCTCCTAGCTATTTCAGCTGCTATATGGTTGGCTGTCTGTACAGTCATGCAAGTTCAATGCTATTAAAGAACACGTTTTTTCATATAAAATAAACAAATTTTTATGCAGTTTAGAAGTTTTGGGGCTTTTTTTTTGTCTCCTGCGCTGCTGAAATCGGGGCGTCCTTTATTTCTATTTCTGAAAGGTGGCAACCCTAGGTGCAAAATATGCCGTGAGCATCCCAATCTGGCCGATAAAAACTGTAACTTTTATACTGACTCTACAGACTAACACGCACCATAATTTGTTAATTCATCTTTATAAGTGAATAAATATCGTTTTGCCTATAACTTATTCCTGCATCCCTCTTTTATCGATCCGGCGAGACGGGTCACCGCGTTTTTGGAGGCCCAAGTCACATATCCAGGGGCTCCTCTGAGCACCAGCCCAAAATAGTTATGTGCAGCCCTGACTATTATAGTCTTGTTCTATAGCTGCAGCTTTGACTACTGATTCTAACACACTAGAGTTTACACTAACTAGAGGTTTACTAACACTAACTGGAGGTTTTGTTAGGAATCGGTTTTCCTTGAAACCAATCGCACGACACAAAACAGGAGTAACTTTAGCCAAAATCACGGCGTGGTTTAATTTTGAACCAAAAAGAACTCCCATGGGGAATCCACAGAAGGTGGAACAAAAAAAACCTCACTAAAAAAAGAACACAAACCTTCCTCACAGGAACTCGAAAAATACACAGGTACAGAGCACAAGTAAGTACTAACTAATCACACTCCAAGTTAACTACCAAGTTAACAACACAAACCCGCGCTGAACAACTCCATAACCTCTCCTCCTGATGAGCTGACGAGCTGCAGGTGTGCGCTCCTCTGTCCTCTGACTCCGCACTCCCAGCACCAGCCGGGCTGCGGCTGCCCGGCCGAGCCCTAACTAAACACTAACTATAAGCTTTACTAAACAGAAAGGTTTTAAATTTAGTTTTAAAAGTGGAGGTGGTGTCAGCCTCCTTAACCCAGATTGGAAGGTAGCTAAGCCGTTTTGGGCTTTATATATATATATATATATATACGCAAATAAGGAAATTTTAAATTGGATTCTGAATTTCCCAGATAGCCATTGGAGCGAAGCTAACACTGGAGAGACGTGGTCTCTCTTCCTGATTCCTGTCAGCACTCGCGCTGCTGCATTTTGGATCAGCTGGAGCCTATTCAGCAAATTACTTGGACATCCTGCTAATAACATATTACAGTAATCTAGTCTAGAAGATACAAACGCATGAACTAGTTTTACTGCATCACTCTGCGAGAGAATTTTCCTAATCTTTGCGATATTACGGAGATGGAAAAATGCTATTTTGCAAACCGGATTAATATGTGGTCGAAAACAACACCAAAACTTCTCACAGTTGCACAAAAATGAAAACCTCTGTTTTATCTGAATTTAGAAGCAAAATATTTCCGGACATCCAGTCCTTGATGTCCCTAAGACATGCCTGAAGTTTAACTAATTGTTTTGTTTCATCAGGCTTCATAGACAAATAGACCTGCGTATCATCAGCATAGCAATGAAAGTGTATGCCGTGATTCTGGATTATACTTCCCAATGGCTGCATGTACAGTATAAACTGAACAAGATTGGCCCTAGCACTGAACCCTGCGGAACACCATAACAGACCCTTGACTGTTCTGAAGAAACCTCATGTACATGAACAAACTGGAACCTGTCAGATAGATATGATTTAAACCAACGTAGAGCTGTCCCTTTAATCCCAACAACATGCACCTGTGCAGTAAAATGCCATGATCTAGTGTCAAAAGCCGAACTGAGGTCCAGTAGAACCAGTATGGACACTAATCCCTTATCTGAGGCCATAAGAAGGTCATTTGTGACTCGAACCAGTGCTGTCTCTGTGCTATGATGCATTCTGAACCCTGACTGAAAAACAGATAATTTCTATACACATGGGGCCTGATTTACTAAGATCCTAAATAAAGAGTACTAAATTGCGTGTGCACTGAAAAAGTTTGCACGTGCTGTTGTTGTGTGTTTTGCGGGTGATCAACTAAGAATGCTTGCGGAATTGATAACAGGCGCAAACCGCAGTATTTAAATGAGGTGTTGCGTGTCTTACGGTTTGCGCCATGGAGAGTATGGATGGAAGCAGGAGAAGCAGGATAGTCGCAAGCGCAAAATGAAATTTGACGAGTTGGAGTTAGAGATATTAGTGGAAGAGGCAAATAAACACATTCATGAACTACAGCAAAGAAATTTAAACATTACCAAAAGAAACGCAATATGGTAGAAAATCTGCGATAGAATAAATGCAGTAAGACAAAAAGAACGGCAGATGAGGTTAAAAGAAGGTGGCAAGATATAAGGCGAAGAACTAAAGAAAAAGTGGCCTTTAATAAAACTTCGGCAAACAAGACAGGTGGAGGGCCTGCGGAAGAGATGCCTCTAACCAGCATTGAGCAGCAGGTGCAGCCCACCTTCTGCGAGGAGCAGACAACTGGGATACCGGGTTATGACACGCTAGAGCCAACTGCAGAACAAGGTAGGCGCACAATAAGACACTTATTTCTCCATGAAAACACGTGATTTATTTATTATCACAAATAAAAAAATGAATGTGCCTCCTGTGGCAACCTTTTGCTGAATAATACTCGATTTAACATTCAAATAAAATATTTCTCCTTTTGCATGTGGAGAATCCTCACCACAAGTTGAGCCATCCCCACCCCAGTCCTCAAATCAGCCCTTAACTCATTCAACAGCTCCAAAATGGAATCGCTAGATAGTCGATATGTTTCAACTATCTGGTTTTCATTCATTCCAAACAAATTTACACGAGTCCGAAAGACTCTCTCTCTGCTATTCTTTGATTTTGGCGATGTCGCCTCCTTGCCACAATAACAGCAGCCATCGGTGCGTAATGCTGGGCAGATTAGCACCTTCCTTTCGAACGTATTAAATACAGACGCAATCACAATCCCCGCAATTACTTTTAGGCTTGGTAAATCTCATTGCGTGTGGTAAATGAACCTATTTGCATTTTCCCCTCCCAGTATTTAGCACTTTCTGGCGGGTACGCCCCATATTGATTATTCATCAGGGCAAAAGTACTAACTGAACAGCGTGTGCTATTTTGCTCATTTGAGAGGCGCAGTCCTCTTTGCACGCTGTTAGTAGATCAGCTTGCACATTGGTTTGCGGGTGATGTCAAGTTTGCACAAGTTTTTACGCACGCAAACCTTTAGTAAATCAGGCCCATGGTCACATAACTAACTTTTTCCAGAATTGTAGATACAAATGGAAGATTGGAAATTGGTCTATAATAAGCTACGATGTCTGGGTCAAGAGAAGGTTTTTTAAGTAAAGGTTTAATTACTGCAACTTTGAAAACCTGTGGTACACATCCTAAGTTTAGTGATAAATTAATCTGGTCCAGTATTGTTGTACCATTAAGAGAAAAAACATTTTTGAATACCGTAGATGACCAAATAGTCGCCCACGCGCAAATACACGCCTGTGCTCTAATAGCCGCCGGGGTCCGAGCCCATTTGGCATAATAAACGCCGGTTCAATTAAACGCCCGGGCGACTACCGGTAATAACCTGGTAATAACACTGTATTTGCATTGTATTGTGTACAGTATCGTTCATACTGCTCTGATCAGCTCTGTGTGTGCCTACCCGATCAAAGGTTATGGGGATTCTTTATTATTTATAATTTTATTTTTTTATATATTAAAATCCCAAAATATCTGTACCGTTTCTGATTGGGTGTGTGCACTGCGAATCATTTTTAGACACAACAAAGAACGCGTACCGCAAAAGTTGTGTCTCGGCGGAGGGACCCGGCGTCCCAGCAAAATGAGAAGAGAAAAAAGAGGTTTTCCGAAGAGCAGACAGCGCACACACTAAAGGCTGATTTATGGTTCCGCGTTACACCAACGCAGAGCCTACGGTGCAGGGTACGCCGTAAGGCTGATTTATGGTTCCGCGTTACACCAACGCAGAGCCTACGCCGTAGGGTATGCGGCGAGCCGCACCGTACGTTGAAATGCGCTCTTTTTTTTTGCTATTAAAACATGATTTGTAATGTGAATTTGCAAAACTTAAACTAGAAAATAATAGTTTTTGACGTGACATCAGAGATCATCATGCTCTCTGTGAAAGGATGAGTCAAATCGGGTCACAGCTGCTTCAACTGTAATTCCTTCACAAGGAGCGACCAGGATTTCAAACACGCTTGATTTTCTTGCAACCTCACGATTCGTGATCGGGAGCTCGTCGTGAGGTGTTGTGTTGTGTACAGTGTGTACAATTTTAGTTCCAGTGGTACTATGGTGATCTCATATGTTCTTTGTAAGTAATGGTCTGGTGCTGCTCATTGCAAAAATAAATTGTAGCCTGGTGCAAATACCCACCTGGTTCTTATAAACGCCTGGGGTCCAAGTGGATTTAGCATATTAAACGCCCGGGCTACTAAATGGTCATCTACGGTAGTCAAGTCGGGATGGGGTCTAACATACACGTGGTTGATTTATCTCTATTGACGACTGAGGTCAGCTCAGGGAGGTCTATAGGATCGAAACAGTCTAGAGTCAAGTCAGAGCCTAGGGAAGTCGCTAAACCTGAAGAAACGCCCACAACCGGTTGATTTCTTCTCTAATTCTCGTGATTTTACTGTCTTCACTACTGAGAGCTGTAGGAATGCACGGCTCAACAGAGTTGTGAGGCTTTGTCAGCCTTTCTAGAGTGCTGAACAGAAAACGTTGGTTACTTTTGTTATCCTCTATCTTTTTTATTTTATATATATACAGCATTTATTGCGAGCACTGTAAGAATTTACAGGATGCATGGTACATGTCAGAAAAATAAGATACAAACTCACAAATACAACATACAGTACAAAACTTAAATATTCTACAGTACACTTCCTGATAGTTTGCATCATATCCAGTGCTATTTTGTCCATCCTACCACCCCCCACCAACAACCTCTCCCCACACACACGAATACATGTACATCCATATACAAAAAACAACACAGTAACAAAACACATCAGGACAACAAATAACACAAACACATAGAAAGAAAGAAAGAAAGAAAGAAAAAAAAAGAGCTGCTATCAGATCATATTAGTGTGGGAGACTTGCCCCAGTCGAGCTAGTTCATTCTTATACAGTTCAGAAATGGACCCCATACCTTCAGAAACCTGTGGCTTAATCTGGATCTAAAGAAACATTTTTATCCAAATGTATAATGGAGATCATTTCATTAAGCCATTTCTTG
Source organism: Cololabis saira (assembly GCF_033807715.1). Classification (NCBI taxonomy): domain Eukaryota; kingdom Metazoa; phylum Chordata; class Actinopteri; order Beloniformes; family Belonidae; genus Cololabis; species Cololabis saira. The sequence continues at coordinate 15,009,801 of NC_084588.1, read as the reverse complement.
AAACAAGGAGGTGAAAGTGTTTTCCAGTCCAATAAGATTATTTTCTTAGCCACAACCATTCCGAGCATCAGCGTCTGTTGTTCCTCAAGAGTGTAATCAAAGAAGGCTTCTGCACATCCGAAGAGAGCTAGTTTAGGGTCCAGGGGAAAGTCCTTTGAGTAAACTTTTGAAAACCAATCATAGATGCTTAACCAGAAACCATTAAGGAGAGGACAAAACTACAGGTGTGCTAGTGAACCATCTGCCATTTTGCACCTGTCACATTCTGAAGATATTTTAGGATACATTCTGTTCAGTTTAATTTTTGAATAGTGAAGCCTGTGTATAACTTTATACTGAATCAATCTGAGCCTGGCATTAACTTAACATGTTTGGATTCTTGCTAATGCCTCCTTCCAGATGTCCTCATAAAGACTGATACTTAGTTCCCTGGCCCACGCTACTCTTATGTGGTCGGTGGATACCTGGGTGGCAAAGACAGAAACAAAATGAGAGATCAAGTGTTTATTGTTAGGAGGAAGCTGTAGGGCCTTAAAAAATGAATGTGGTGTTGACATGCTTTCAAAATTTTGAATATTCTAATGTCTAATCTGAAGATAGCGGAAAAAATTGTGAATGAGGGAGGTCAAATTTATTTTTAAGTTGATCAAATGAGGCAAACTTATGCTCTATATATAAATGATATATTGTTGTCCCTTGTCCCTCCATACAGCAAACACCCCATCTGTCTGAGATGGAACAAAAGAATGATTATCGCAGATAGGGGTATACACTGAGACATCCGGGAGTTTAAAGGTTTTTCTTATTTTATTCATAATTCTCAATACTTGGTTCACTATAAAACTATCACCAATATGTTTCCTTGGAGATCCTGATTTAGAAAAAAGCAAAGCAGCAGGGGAAGAGTTGGTTATGGACGCTACTTCAATATCGAGCCATTTCGTCTTCCCTGTAGGTGCCCCTTGTCAGTAAGTCAATGCCCTAGCATTGGCTTCCCAATAGTAATGTTTGAATACTGGAAGGCCGAGGCCTCCTTCCTTTACAGGTGGGCCTTGGATATACGTTGAGTTTTGTATCCCCAGACAAAAGATAGGACAACAGAATCCAGTTTCTTAAAAAAAGATGCAGAAAGAGAGATGGACAAATTCTGACATAAGTTCCTGCCTAAATCTAGGCAGAAAAATCATCTTAATTGCATTAATGCACCCTATCATAGATAAGGGCAAGATCCTCCATTTTTCTATGTTTTGTTTCAGTTTTTCCATTATATTTGCAAAATTTAATTTGAATAAAAATTTGGGATCTTTAGGTATCTTAAGTCCCAAATATATAAAGTAATCCTGAACCAGTTTGAATGGTAAAGAGCTAAGAAAGTCTGGATCTAAATTGGTTGATAATGATATAAAATCACTTTTTCCCTAGTTAATGGTATACCCAGAAAGTTTACCAAAAGAGTCAATATAAACCAATAAATGGGGAATCGATTGTTCTGGGTCCGAATGACAGATTAACATGTCGTCCGCATACAGACTTAAACGGGTCTCAACATTATTAATTGTGATACCTTGGATGTTAGGATGGCTCCTTATGCCCACCGCTAGGGGCTCAAGGGCAATATCAAAAAGTAATGGAGATAGGGGGTCTCCCTGTCTCACCCCCTGCTGTAAAGCAAAAGAAGCAGATGTATCATTATTAGTGATAACTGAGGATGTTGGACAGAGGTATAGCATTTTAACCCAGGCACTAAATGCATCTCCAAATCCGAATCCATTAAGGGCCTCAAACATATAGGGCCACTTTTGGTCAAACGCCTTTTGGGCGTCAAGTGACAGAATAGCCGCCCTTGAGTCTCTACCGTGTTTTGAGAATACAATATTAAGGACCTGTCTTATATTGCTAAAGGAAAATCGACCTGGGATAAACCCTCTTTGGTCTGGGTGTATAATGGACAGTAGCCTATGTGTTTCCCAAGTCTATTGGCAAGTACTTTAGTAATTGTTTTGTAGTCATAATTTAAAAGGGCTATGGGTCTGTAGTTACTAGGATCTGCATCTTCCTTTCCTTTTTTCAGAAGAATACAAATATTTGCCTCATATAAAGAATTTGGAAGTTTATGATTTATCATTGAATCATTGATCATCCTTAGTAGCAGTGGGGCAACAAACTTATGAAAAGATTTATAAAATTCGCAGCCATAGCCGTCTATTGTTATCCTCTATCAACGATGAATAATAAGCTGTTCTGGCTTTGCGAATGGCTTTTTTACATAAAATTAGAATATCTTTCCATTCACGGTAGGAGTCTACAGACTTACAGTACAAGAGTACCACTTCCTTTCCATTTTACGCACGTTTTGTTTCAACATGCGGATATCTGAATTATACCAGGGAGTTAAGCTCCTATGGTTGGAAACCCTTCTTCTCAAAGGAGCAACTGCATCTAAAGCTGAGTGCAGCAAATCAGCAGTGTTACTAGCAAGGAGGTAGAACCTAGGTCACTGGCCTTGATTACTTCACTATTTTCCACTATCGTAAGATGAGCAATGGCCCTATTGCCCCTAAATTTAGCAATAGCTTCATCGGACTAACATCTCACTTATCTTCTTCCGCTTGTCAGCCTGCAGCCTCAGCAGGGATGCCCAGACTTCCTTCACCCCAGACACTTCCTCCAGCTCTTCCGGGGGGAGTCCGAGGCGTTCCCAGGCCAGCCGAGAGACATAGTCTCTCCAGCGTGTCCTGGGTCTTCCCCGGGGTCTCCTCCCGGTGAGACATGCCTGGAACACCTCCCTAGGGAGGCGTCCAGGAGGCATCCGGTACAGATGCCCAAGCCACCTCAGCTGACTCTCAATGTGAAGGAGCAGCGGCTCGACTCCGAGCTCCTCCCGGGTGACCGAACTCCTCACCCTATCTCTAAGGGAGCGTCCAGCCACCCTGCGGAGGAAACTCATCTCGGCCGCTTGTATCCGCGATCTTGTCCTACCCAAAGTTCATGACCATAGGTGAGGGTAGGTGCGTAGATTGACCAGTAAATCGAGAGCTTCGCCTTTCGACTCAGCTACCTCTTCACCGGTACATCGACCGCATAACTGCGCACGCTGCACCGATCCGTCTGTCAATCTCATGCTCCATTGTTCCCTCACTCGTGAACAAGATCCCGAGATACTTGAACTCCTCCACCTGAGGCAGGACTTCTCCACCCACCCGGAGAAGGCATGCCACCCTTTTCCGATGGAGAACCATGGCCTCGGATTTGGAGGTGCTGATTCTCATCCCTGCTGCGTCGAACTCGGCCTCAAACCGCCCCAGCACATGCTGACGGTCCCGGTCCGATGAAGCCAACAGGACAACATCATCAGCAAAAAGCAGAGATGAAATCCTGTGGTTCCCAAACCAGATCCCCCTCCGGCCCCTGGCTACGCCTAGAAATCCTGTCCATAAAAATTATGAACAGGACCGGTGACAAAGGGCAGCCCTGCCGGAGTCCAACATGCACCGGGAACAAGGCTGATCTACTGCCGGCAATGCGAACTAAACTCCTGCTCCGATCATACAGAGACCGGACAGCCCTTAATAGAGGGCCCCGGACTCCATACTCACTGAGCACCCCCCACAGAATGGCACGAGGGACACGGTCAAATGCCTTCTCCAGATCCACAAAGCACATGTAGACTGGTTGGGCAAATTCCCATGAACCCTCGAGCACCCTGCAGAGTGTGTAGAGCTGGTCCAGTGTTCCGCGACTGGGACGAAAACCGCATTGTTCCTCCTGAATCCGAGGTTCAACTATCGGCCGTAATCTCCTCTCCAGTACCCTGGCGTAGACTTTCCCGGGGAGGCTGAGAAGTGTGATCCCCCTATGGTTGGAACACACTCTCCAGTCCCCCTTTTTAAACAGAGGGACCACCCCCCCGGTTTGCCACTCCAGCGCTACCGTCCCCTTCCTCCATGCAATGTTGCAGAGGCGTGTCAACCAAGACAGCCCTACGACATCCAGAGACTTGAGGTACTCAGGGCGAATCTCATCCACCCCCGGTGCCCTGCCACTGAGGAGCTTACAAACTACCTCAGTGACCTCGGCTTGGGTGATGGATGAGCACGCCCCAGAGTCCCCACCCTCTGCTTCCTCAGTGGAAGGCATGTCAGTCGGGTTGAGGAGATCCTCGAAGTATTCCTTCCACCGTCCGACAATGTCCCCAGTCGAGGTCAACAGCTCCCCACCCACACCGTAAACGGTGCCGGCAGAGTATTGCTTCCCCCTTCTGAGGGGCTGAACGGTCCTCCAGAATTTCCTCGAGGCCGACCGAAAGTCTTCCTCCATGGCCTCCCCGAACTCCTCCCAGACCTGAGTTTTTGCCTCCAGGACTGCCCGAGCCGCGGCTCGCTTGACCTGCCGGTACCTATCTACTGCTTCAGGAGTCCCGCCGGCCAACATAGCCCGGTAGGACTCCTTCTTCAATCTGACGGGATCCTGTACTTCCGGTGTCCACCACCGGGTTCTAGGATTGCCGCCACGACAGGCACCGGAGACCTTGCATCCACAACTTCAAACCGCCGCATCGACAATGGAGGCAGAGATCATGGTCCACTCGGACTCAATGTCCCCCGCCTCCCCCGGGATCCGAGCGAAGCTCCCTCGGAGGTGAGTGTTGAAGATGTCCCTGACAGAGGGCTCAGCCAGACGTTCCCAACAGACCCTCACAATTCGTTTGGGTCTGCCCGGTCTGTCCAACCTCCCCCTCCGCCAGCGCATCCAACTCACCACCAGGTGGTGATCAGTTGACAGTTGTCGTTGCCCACGTGAGCGTTGAAGTCCCCCAGTAGAACAATGGAGCCCCCAGTTGGAGCACTATCAAGTACCCCTCCCAGGGACCCCAAGAAGGCCGGGTACTCCGCACTGCTGTTCAGCCCGTAGGCACAAACAACAGTGAGAGACCTTTTACCGACCCAAAGGCGCAGGGAAGCGACCCTCTCGTTCACCGGTGTGAACACATGGCGACTGAGCTGGGGGGCTATAACCAAGCCCACACCAGCTCGCCGCCTCTCACCCTGGGCAACTCCAGAGTAGTGGAGGGTCCAGCCCCTTTCAAGGAGCTGGGTTCCAGAGCCCAAGCTATGTGTGGAGGTGAGCTCGACTATCTCTAGCTGGTATCTCTCAACCTCACGCACAAGCTCCGGCTCCTTCCCCCCCAGCGAGGTGACATTCCTTGTCCCCACTGTGAGGGTTTTAGTCCGGGGATTGGGTCGTCGAGCCACCCCGCCACGACTGCTACCCAGTCCACATGGCACCGGCCTCTCACGGCCCTTCCTGCGGGTGGTGGGCCTACAGGAAGGCGGCCCCACATCGCCGTTTCGGGCTGAGCCCGGCCGGGTCCCACGGGTAAAGACCCGGCCACCAGGCGCTCGCCAACGAGCCCCAACCCCAGGCCTGGCTCCAGGGCGGGGCCCCGGTGACGCCGATCCGGGCGACGTAACTGTCCTTGCTGTTTTCTTCACCATGATAAGCATGTTAACCGCTCTTAGTCTGGCCCGTCACCCAAGACCTATTTGCCATGGGAGACCCTACCAGGGGCGTAAGTGCCCCCGACAACATAGCTCCTAGGATCACTCGGGCACACAAACCCCTCCACCACAGTAAGGTGGCGGTTCGAGGAGGGGTCGGACAAACGGTCCCCTCCTCGGACAAACATCTGTTAAAATAATACCTCCTATTTTGCGCTTCAACATCGACAATATTAAATTCAAACGTTAATATTAAATAGCGGTTGGATAAGAGGAAGAGTTCAGGCGAAACCAACAGATCATCAGTTTCAACACCGTAGGTGAGAACAAGATCCAGGGTATGACAAAACAGTGCGTCCGTTAATTTAAGATTATTGCTTTCAACATCCATATGCATGTTAAAGTCACCCACTATGATGAATGTATCTGCCTTAATCAATAAACCAGATAGGAAATCTGAAAATTCAGACAGAAACTCTAGATAAGCACCAGCAGGGTGCACCACAACTAATAAAACTGGCTTCTATGATTTCCAGCTCAGGAGTTTCAGACTTCGAATATATTATAATCGCATTTAGGTTCAGATTTTGTTTGAAGACTGGAGTTATAAAATTGCTGGGACTCCTCTGCCTCGGCCCGTGCTTCGAGGAATATGATGATTAAACTAACTTGGTTTCTGTTAAACAGAAAATACCACTCATGGTCTCTGTAATTATATAATTTACTAATAGAGACTTGGAGCTTAATGATTGTATATTTAGTAGTCCGTATGTAATCTTTCGGTCTCTAATTGGTACCAAATGCGCATTGGTTTTAATTTTTACAAAGTTATTTTTAGTAACACCTCTATAACGCCACACCTGGTGAACTTATGGAGGGCGGGGAAATGACACCAATTCTATTTTGCTAGGCACCTTTTTAGAGTCGCCAATTACATAATGCATTCCTACAGTTTTATTGGCAGGCGTTGGTCCTCGAGAAGCAGCAGAGAAGCGTGTAAGACTGCAGCTCTGCATCCTGGCCTGGACCCTGGGTTGTCAGGGGTAGTGTCTAATAATATTGGCCAGATTTCTAGAAATAAGAGCTAAACCATCCTGGGTGGGATGAATGCCATCTCTTCTAATCAGACTGGGCTTCCCCCAAAACGTCTTCCAATTGTCAATAAAGGCCACGTCGTTTTCTGAACACCACCAAGACAACCAGTGGTGGAGCGATAACATGCGACTAAACATATCATCGCTGGTCGTATTGGGGAGGGGACCAGAAAAACCTAGGGAGTCCGACATGGTTTTGGCGTAGTTACGCACTGACACAATCTTAACTCCTGTGACTTCCGACTGGCGTAGACGGGTGTCATTAGCGCCGACATGGATGGTAACTTTACCAAATTTACGATTTTACTCTTTGCCAGCAGCTTCAAATTTGCTTCAATTTCGCCCGCTCTGGCCCCCGGGATGCACCTAACTATGGTCCCTGGAGTCGGCCTTACATGCCTCACTATGGAGTCACCAATTACCAGGGTCGGTATCTCAATAGGTGTGTCGCTGAGTGGGGAAAATCGCTTAGACACGTGAAGCGAGTGGTGGTGTTCCGTGTGCCTTTTAGGACTACGCTTCCTCCGAACCGTCACCCAGCCGCCCTACCTGGCCGGCTACTCGGGAGCTGCAGAGGAGCGGCTAACAGCAGCTTCTCTAGGTCGGTCAGCTGCTAATTTAGCCTGGCTAGCTGACGAGTCTACCGGACTATGGTCTAGTTGACGGAATGAATGAATAAACTACACTTCAGACACTTACAGTCTTCGCTAAAGGAGGCAGAGGAAAAGCTAAACCTTTCACACACTGAGCAGCAAGGGGGAGAAACAGTGGAGAAGAGGATGCCATGCTAAGAGGCTAACAGACAGAAAATGTACCGGTGATTGGTGACAATGAAAGTTACGGAAGAGAAAAATGTGCGAGTCTTGAATTAAAGACAGAAGTTTACCAGATATAGTATTATTTTACCAGAAAACAATCTAAATTTAGACCAAAAAGTCTGGAGGAATCAGAGCCTGCAACACCGTACAACGGCAACAGACTGCAAACAACAGGAAGTGATGCAATACGTTACCCAATCAGGATCAGGAAAGATCCAGGAAGAGGCAGATGAGTATTTTTCTTTTTTCTCTCTCTTTTTTTCCCATGTAATGACGTACAAACACAGGGATAGAAGAATGCAGTCAGAAGAGGTGCCCAGTGCATCATGCGTCCTCCACCAGCAATCTAGACCTTTACCATGATAACAGAAGGTGTGGTCGGGTACTCATTTTGGCAGGTAATCTCTGCAGTGCGAATCAGCTTGTTCTTCAACCAATTTACAGAGAAAAAAGTATGCATTCTTAGATGCCTTCAGAAGTCTCACCTACCAAGCTCGCTGTCAATCCCACCTCCACCCCGGCTTACACATGTTGGCTCCGATTCAAAGCGGGGGGTTAGTATTTATGTGTAAGTCTGATAAACTATGCTTGAATGGAGCCTAAAAGCCCAAGCGAAATATGTTACAAATAAAGTGTTTCAAACTTACTGTGAGAGATTGAAATGTGTCAATGCACAGAGAGGTTCATATAAAGGGGCTGCGCTGTTGGCGAGAGGCCGCGTTTTTTGAAATCTCTAAAGGTTGCAGTGCATTATGGTAGATTACTACAATGCAGCAGCAAATAAAAAGATTTTTAACCTTGACTTAAAGGAACTGAAAGTTTCAGCAGCCAGCCATGATGTATTCTGGGTGTTTGTTCCACAGGTGAAGCAACCGACAGTTAACACTGAACTATGTCGGTTGCTCCTGCTGCGAAGTATGAGATAAAGAAGTTATTTTTCTTTATTCCACTCTGATTAGGTTGAGACAGCCTAAGACAAGATCGCAGTTGGACTGGACATCGATCAAAACAAAATCAATAAATGTTTGGATATTCCTGAAATCCAGATGATTCAATCTATTTATTGATCAACTGGTAAACAGCTGGTATATGAAGTGTTTTATTGTCATTACGATCAAATACTGCACTTCAATATCCTGAACAGAGGAAATTGCTAATCGGGTGAAATAGTTTTTTCAGATAACACTTTGCAAACCGACGCTGTGCTGCTGTGACCTTCTCATGAGAGGGTTTGTCGCGGCAGCTCTTCCAAACAAGTCACACTTGTGCAGTTTTCCTTTAATTGTGCTATGATGAACTTTAATGTAAAAATATCAACTGATCGCTGTAGAATCTGAGGTGTAGCATATTAAATTATGCCTCAGGGGTCTGGGGATATAAGGAGTCTGCAGAGAAGATTGCAGATTATATACAGAACAGAGCTGCTCGCTGTTTCTTGGGGGTTCATAAATTTGCTCCGATCTTGGCCGTTCAAGGTGACATGGGTTGGCTTCCTGGTTCCATAAGACGTAAATGTGAGATGATTAGATTGTGGAATCGTTTACTTAATATGCCGGAAGACAGGGTCAATAAGAAAGTTTTTATTTGGAGTAAATTAAATGGTTCGCCATGGACTAAAGAAATATTTGCATTATTTGAAGAGGTTGGTTTACAGTATATGTATAGGAATAACTTAACCTGTTCAATAACTTCAATTAGTGATAGGTTTTTTGCTTTATTTAAAACAAAATGGTTAAATGAGATTTAGTTTAAACCCAAATTACAAACATACATCCAAATCAAGCACAATTATGGCCCTGCACCTTATGTTAAAGCAAACCTAACACGAAATCAAAGGTCTTTAATGGCTCAGCTGAGAACAGGAATCCTTCCCTTGAATCTTGAAGTCGGTAGATTTAAAAACGTTCCCCAAGATGAAAGGTTGTGTGAATTATGCAAACTTAATGAAATGGAAAGTGAATCACATTTTTTGTTATATTGCCCTCTGTATGATGAACTGAGAATTCCCTTATTTACCGAAATGTTTGTTAAAAACCCAGAAATGTTCTGGTGCTCTGACGATGATAGAATGGACGGGTTGTTTAGCTTCAATGTTTTTAAGTTGGCTCATTTTGTTTCTGAAGCCTGGAGAAAGCGTCAGGATTGTTTATATGTTTAATTGGTACAAGGTCTGTTGTTTGGCTTTCATTTGCTTTATGTTCCTTTCTCTCTTTTTTTGGTGTCTTGTAAGCCCACTCGGGCTGGGCACGTCATGTGCATGACACGTAAATAAAAAGTTCAAATCAAAAAAATGTAGCTCTTGGCATTTTGCATCATTTTTTTTCAGTATTGGAACTCTGCACAGTCTGACCTGGTGGGTGTGGGAGTGGGAAAATGGACCCCGCATTTGGTTGGAAAAATAACTCCATTCCAAGGCTGAAGCTCACAACAACAGCTTTCCTTGCTGATGTCTTGCTTTCTAGGCATTGTGTTTGCCAATACCTGGATCTAAAATATCAGTTTTTGTAGTGGTGCCCACACTTTATGGTAATTAATAAATCACATTTTCTGCCTAGCATACTGCCCTCCCCCCCTTTTAAGACTTGGTTGTTGTTTTGTTTTTACACCAATCAGGACATAAGTCGTCCTGTTTGAGTTTCTTTCACAAGATGCAGGTACACTTATGGAGGTCAGTCAGAGTCGAGGGCTGACAGAAATATTTTTAGCTCTAACAGGATCGGTTAGCTATACTCGCTAATCCTTCACAAGGTCTTAGCAACTTTTTGGACAAACAGTCAGCAGTTCTGCCCCACAAACGTGATGTGCACACATCTGTCTGCCTCTGTTCTCTGATGTCGGCAGAAGAGGGTAGTGTGAATGAGGCGTTTCGACATAATTTCAGGGCCTCCCCGAGGCAAAAATGTCCAACTTTTTCTGTGAGCGACAACTTCACATACAAACAAAGCAATTGTGTTTGGTTCAGATGTTATTCTAAGTTTTTCTTTCATTATAACATGAACAAACAAACAAACAGTTTTTCTGCATTTGTTTGGATGTTGAAGTGTTGAAATAATATCTGCAGAAAATACTGCACTTGATAACATATGTTAGGCGAAACCATGGAAACTGGAAGGTGGTTGCATTCAGGAGCAGCTGGCAGAGCTTTAAAAGCCCACCTAAAGCTCAGATGGGCTGAAGAGGAGATGTTGAGAAATCTCTGTGTGCCAGGGACAAGGCCACCAGTGATCTTCGGGCTCTCGGTACAGCATTAAAAAAGAGAAGAATCCTTTCATGGAAAACTGCAGAAGCAAAGCTGGCCATGTCACAAATACAGTTAAAATATCTCACATGCAGTAAACCATGATCCACAAACACTGCTTTCCAACCCAAAATAGACTGAAAGATCAGCTTTCCACCTTCACCAACTTCATTTTAGGAACGGTGGACGTCGCATTGTTAGGACTAAAGGTGCGGGTATGCTTCTGCGTCACACACACGCAGAGCACACGGCGCACCCGTGACGCCGTCACGAATCGTTCAGAGTTCTCCGTCTCTCCATTTGGTCGCGGTGCAGTACCCCCCGCGGCCACTAGTTAGCGACCTTTTTCTGAATGGTTTATCCGACTTTTTCCGGTCACAGTAAATCAAAGAAATAAGGACAACTATTGTGCAAAAAACAAAAACAAAAAAAATCACATATAAACGAAGAAAAAAGCCCTGGAAGTTCACTACTGATTCAAACCGGAAACCGGAAATGCTTCGCTTTAAAACGAACCAATCACAGCCCTCTCGTCTGCGTGTGGTCGGCGTCTCCTCGACGCGTAGTTACAATTTTCGGGAGGTGCACGTCACTGACGGCGCATGTGACGGCGTGTCCTCTGCGTGTACAAAAACCACACGCCGTAGACACGGCGTCGTTTTGACGCAGAAGCATAATTCAGCCTTAAAGAGAAAGAGGACCTCCGGCTTAGTGCAAGCGATTATTTAAAAGACCGCATCTTTGTTAGAACAGGAGTTGACCAAAGTGCACAGATTTTAAAAAAGCATTATCAATATAAACCACAGAGCTAAGAACAATAAAACCCATTGCACTAGTTTCACAGTTTCTAATTAAAAACTAAAATAGTAACTCACTCTGAACTAAAAGCTTAAATAAACCAAAACAAAACAAGTATCTTTTCAGTACAGTTTTAAAATGATGGTCTGATATTAAAAGATAAACTGCTCCACGGTAGGGAACTGAAAATGTTCCATCAACACCGTTTTTTGTTTAATGGAGGTGCATTAGCAGCCTGCACATCTGGAAAGGAAACATCAATACTTCCTCTGAAACAGCAGCTTCTTCGGGGAAGGCGTTGCATCTTTCTGGAAGACTATGCCGATTTGGATACTGCATCCATTAGTAAGGGATGGCTTTGTAGCGGACGAGTCCGGATGCTGAATGTCCTGCTTGCGGTCTTTAAAAAAACATTTGATGCACACAATTGCTGATCTTTGTTCCTATGGATATGAGTTATGAGTAGTTTCCCTCGGAGACGGGGTGAAGCTCCGCCAGTCAGCAGAGACTCAAAGATGAAACGCTGCTCCTCACTGGGAAAATATTTTTTTTTAAATCCTGTATCAGAGGATACTAGGACGACAATCCTGCCCTAAAACATTGTCACCCAGGTTCCTCAGTCCACTTACTCGTTAAAAAAAGGCGACGCTTTCACAGGATTATCACACACACACACACACACACACACACACACACACACACACACACACACACACACACACACACACACACACACACACACACACACACACACATCATGCATACATGCACACACATAGCCCCACATATAAATACACATAGTCACACAGATATATACACACACACACACACACACACACACAAACACAGCCACTCAGACATATACACACGGGACATACAAACACATAGCCACACACACACACACACACACACACACACACACACACACACACACACACACACACACACACACACATACACACACACGCACAGCCACACATACATATTCATACACACAGACACATAGCCACACAGACATATACATACACGCACACACACACATAGACATACACATTGGCTTGTTCACCTGCATCCTTGCTCTGTAGTTTTTGGGGTTAGTAGAGATTTGGGACGATTGCTGCTCGTGTTTTGGTCGGTTCCGTGTCGGTTTCGTTGGTGGTTTTCCAGTGCTCGACGTGTGCCTCCATGTGTTCTTGCTTCCTGGTTTAGCAGCGGATGTCACCCCCCCCCAAAAAAAACCCAAAAAAAACAAACAAACACTGGGTTTGTATGTGTATGTATGTGTATTCAATATAGTAACAATGCACATGCCTTAGGTTTTTGCCAGCATGGTATTAACCATTAATATGTGTGCAGGCAAGGTAAAACAAAAAAAAGGTGACGCTAAGCATTGGTAAACATCATCCTGACCTGACCTTTTTCAAAAACACGAGCTAAAAGTTTTCACAAAACGTTACATATTTTCTACATTCCTGTATGAATCAAATACGAGTTAACGAGATTCATGAATCTTTTTCTTTTTTATTACATTTCACATAGTGTCCAAACTTTCTTGGAAGTAGGGTTATATTTATTTACTTATTTCCACTGATTTCACCATGATATAATTTACCTTTTGTAACGCTTTATTCCTTTCAGTGGTAAATGCATCACCTAAAACGTATTAATAGTATAAATATTCATTAACTGCAACAGAATATCTGGATTCCCAAAAGTCCTGGACAGCCCCGAGAGACTTCAAACCCAAACTTCAGACTTCCCAAAATGTCAGCACACTCGTGAAGTTTGGTACTGTTTTATTGTCGAATGTTATAAAGACATTTTATATTTTTCATGGGATTCAGCAGCACCTGCAAAGCAGAGCAATAAAAGCCAAAATGGGCCTTCACAAGGCGCTTGTCACTCTTTACAAACTTTGTGAGGTCTGTGGGGAAATGTTTCCTGACTTGGGGCAGATGGCAGCTGCATCAGTGCTCAGTTGCAGGTGCACAGTCTGTTCGGTTCTGATGAGAAGATTATTGCTACTATTCTATTATTAGTTGTTCACCTATCTAGCAGCTCGGATGGAGAATAATGAGAAAATCATTGGTAAGTGCACCACAATTACAGGCTCTCTGCAGCCTCCTTTTGATCTGGACTTTTCATTCTCCCTTATTTTTCAGTCTCCTCCTGGATTTGCATTGATTTATTTATTTATTAGGTCCCGAGCACTTACAGTGCGAAGGCCCTATTGTATCTGTAGGGATATTTTCTTTATTCTTGTTTTTCTGACGAAAGGAGGGCCTTTTTGCCCCCTTAAACGTGCCCAAAATTCACCAAATTTTGCACGCAAGCCAGGCCTGGCGATAAATTTGATATTTAATGGTTTGTATTAATGGGCGTGGCCTAATGGCTCAACAGCGCCCCCTAGAAAATGTTGTGCCTCAAGCCCCACAATACGGTTTGACGTACATGCACCAAAATCGGTACATACCTGTATCATGTTGCAACTTAAAGAAAAGTCTCTTGGCGCCATGGTCGGAACCGAACAGGAAGTCGGCCATTTTGAATTAATCATGTAATTTTGCCGCAATTTATGCCATGTCTTCGGCCGTTAATACGGCCCGAACAGTAACGTGCACCCAGGTGTGTTATACATCAAAAAGTGGGTCTACCTCCTGCATTACTTTTCTTAGTCAAAAGTGTTACCGTGGCGACGATAGATGCCAACAAGCGCGCCCCCACTTCATCTGGTTGGTCCATATTTGATAGTTACTACTTTCTGCCATAACTTTTGAATGGTTTGATATAAAGACTCGTGGGTGGTGTCATCTGACTCAGTATTGAGTACTTGACCTTCATTGGCATGAATTAGCCCCGCCCTGCCTTGCGATTGGTCAATATGTGATAGTTCCTATTTTCTGCCATAACTTTTGAATGGTTTGACATGAAGAGTCGTGGGTGGTGTCATCGGACTCGGTTTTGAGTCCTTAAACATAATTGGTGCAAATTAGCCCCGCCCCTTCTTCTGATTGGTCAATATTTGATAGTCCCTATTCTCTGCCATAACTTTTGAATGGTTTGACATAAAGACTCGTGGGTGGTGTCATCAGACTCAGTATTGAGTACTTGACCTTCAATTGCCTTAATTAGCCCCGCCCCCTTCTTCTGATTGGTCAATATTCGATAGTCCCTATTTTCTGCTATACATTTTGAATGGTTTCACATAGAGAGTCGTGGGTGGTGTCATCGGACTCGGTTTTGACTCCTTCACCTAATTGGTACAAATCAGCCCCGCCCCTTCTTCTGATTGCTTGATATGTGATAGTTCCGATTTTTCTGTATAGATTAAGTTATTTGGTTTAAAGGGGACCTATTATGGCATCTAATACCTATTTTAAACAGGCCTTGAATGTCTTAAAAACAAGCTTTTGATTGTTTTTGCTAAATAAATTAGAAATTCAGCCTCTGAGCCATGTCTTTATCTTCTCATTCTCTAACCTCATTCTCTATGCGGGATTCTGAGTGGGCGGGTGGCTATGGTAATGAGGCACTTTGCTGATTGGCTGCCAGACGCGAATGACGTGATACACCGCTACGAACAAATGGTGGAAGCTCCGGCCGGCGGAGTTGTTATTGTTGTTATTGTTGTTCCGGCCAGAGCGTAGAAGCCACATCAGACTGGATGGCTCATCCGGGCGGCTGTACAGACACTGCAGAATTTGGTTGCTTTCCTCCTTCTCTGAGTTGGCTGAGGGGAGACCTCTTTATATATGTTAAAGCAAGAAAAAACTTGTTTTTCTTAATAGGTCCACTTTAATTGCTAAAAGTAATAATATAATTACTAGTTTTTATTCTACTTGGATGTTGTTTTATGTGCAGCTGTGTTGATAAAAAGCATGTAAAAAGTTAGAAAATCTGTTGGGCGAACTCAACTTTTAGGGAAAGAAATTAAAATGACTGAATGTTTTGAATTCTATATATTTCACCAGTGGATGCATATCTGTACCAAGTTGCTGTGTTTGTCCTTGTCTGTCAGCAAAATTATTCAATCAGGGTAATTTTCATAAAAGTAAATGGAGAGATGGAGCAGGGCCAAAGCAGACATTGGCCTTGGCGGATGCTGCAGTTCTCGAATATCCTTCGAGTTGTTGATTTATGTCACTGCAAACTGATGATGCTGTCAGATGAAAAGCCTATTTCTTAAAAAGGCTCATTGCCATAGAAAACCACGAGAAAAGTCAGTCAAAAACAATGAGTTAATACTGACAGTGAGAGCCAACGTTACCTTGCAGTGCCATGGAAATACAGTATCTCCTCCTCGGATGACAAGACAGAAGCGGAGTCCTGTTTTTTATACATGTCAGTCTTCCCACTTCGTGTTACATGACAGAGACATCTGTGGACTAACAATCACTATCAGCAGTGTTCTGTTGCATAAAACAAATGTAAAAGCTTTAAAAAGAATATGCTTCCTTGGAGGACTTTTTCACTGCTGCATTTATAGTTTTAGTATTTCAGTCTGTACCAAACAGGTGGAATAGAGGATACATGTTATGGCCTTTTGAACCAATCTTCTACTTTGGTAAAAATGAGTTTGGTTCCATCTTAAAGTAGCTGCATCATTCTCAGTTTCAACCATTTCATTTTAACCTCTGGTACCACCAGTGCAGCTTTGCATCCATTATAACTAAAAACAATGATTATTCCTGGGGTTGGCAGAGGGAGAGCAGTGCCCAGTACTGACTTAGGTAGGAGGGGTGAAAAAGAATGGGGGAAAAAAATCAGGGATAAAAATACATAAAAAAAAACATTATATTTATTTCTAGTATGATCGATTGACAGTCGGTTCAGCCAATGGCGAGCAGCTATCATCTCTTCATGGATGGACATCATGCTATCGAGCTTGGCAACGCAACCACCCGTTCTCATCATCTCGTAGTCAAGTATGACTGTCCTCCCTCTTGGTCCTTGCGGGTCTTCAGGTGGGCGAAGAGGCCGATTCTGGAACCGATTATTCTTGGGCAGTTTGGACAAGGGAATGTAGCAGTGGTGGGTTTGTGTTGGGCCTGCTTGGCCAATGTTCTCTCCTTTCTGAGTCTGCGCTTCTCGTGTGCAGAATGGGAGAGGTCAGTATTGTATTGCACGGCCCCCACATGGACAAGGTTTCTCCAGGCAATTCATCCTTCGCCGTGTGTTCCCAGGTCTTTAGATCTATATGACACTTCTTCAGGTTGGTTTTAATGTTGTCCTTACATCTTTTTCTTTTGGCCTCCTGGGGCCCGTTTCCCTTTAACAAGCTGCGAATACAGAACCTGTTTTGGGAGGCGAGTGTCAGGCATGCGGATAATGTGGCCAGTCCATCTGAGCTGGTTTTGGGCGATGGTGGCGGTGATGGTGGGGATTTCAGCCTCTTCCAAGACACTGGTGTTGGTGCGTTGATCCTCCCACCCAATCCTGAAGATTTTCCGAAGGCACCTCGGGTGGTACGTCTCAAGTGCCTTTAGGTGCCTACTGTAGGTAGTCCAGGCTTCCGACCCATACATAAGGGTGGGGAGCACCACAGCTTTATAAACCAGAATTTTGGTCTTGGCTTGGAGGTCACGGTTCTCGAAGACTCGTTTCCTTAGTCTTGAGAACGCCCCGCTGGCACAGCTGAGGTGATGGTGTACTTCATCATCAATGATGGCTTTATATGATAGGAGGCTACCAAGGTATGGAAAGTGGTCCACATTTTCTAGTCTGATGTTATCAATGGAAAAGTTTGGGGGCAGGACAGGCCTACGGCTGTTTGGTGGTGGTTGGAGGATTTGAGTATTTTTTATGTTGACGGCTAGACCAAGCTGCTTGTATACGTTTGCAAAGGTAAGGTAACTGATAAGGTAACTGTAGGTCCTCTTCTGAGAGGGCTACATGTTGGCCGTCCGTCCTGTACATGATACTAAATCCCTGGGGTAGATGTGTGCTTGTAAGATGGATAATAGCACTGATGAAGATGGAAAATAGTGTTGGAGCGATGACACATCCCTGTTTGACTCCTGTGTAGACCCGGAAGGGTTCAGTTTCATCTCCATTGCCGCTGAATACCGTGGGTGACATATTGTCATGCAGCAGTCTCAGTACTCGGAGGTACTTGTCTGGGCAGCCAATCCTTGCTAAAATCAGCCAGAGGGCCTGACGGTTTACTGAGTCGAAGGCTTTGGTGAGGTCTATGAAGGCCATGTATAATGAGAGATTTTCTTCCCGGCATTTTTCTTGCAGCTGGCGAATTGTGAAAATCATGTCTGTGGTGCCTCTGTTTGGGTGAAACCCACTCTGAGACTCAGGAAGGATGCTTTCTGAAAGGGGGGTGAGTCTGTTAGCCAACACCCTGGCAAGGCTTTCCCTATGGTGGACAGGAGAGAAATACTACGGTAGTCTGCCTTGTCTCCCTTCTTGTAGATAGAGATGATTAAGGCATCCCTAAGCTGGGCAGGGATTTCCGCTTCTTCCCAGATTTTGAGAAGCAGGGCACAGATGTGTTTAAGTAGACTGGGTCCACCTTTCTTCAGAACTTCTGCTGGGATACCATCAGGTCCAGCAGCCTTGTTGTTTCTCATCTGCTTAATGGCATCCTGCAACTCATCCAGGCTGGGTGGTTCTCCCATGCTTTCAACTATGGGCTGTTGAGGGAGTTGATCTAGGGCTCCCATGTGAGTCGTGGGTGGTGTCATCCAACTCGGTTTTGAGTATTTGACCTTCATTGGCATGAATTAGCCCCGCCCCTTTTACTGATTGGTCGATATTTGATAGATCCTATTTTCTGCCATAACTTTTGAGTGGTATGACATACAGAGTCGTGGGTGGTGTCATCAGACTCGGTTTTGACTCCTTCACCTTAATTGTTGCAAATTAGCCCCGCCTCTTCTTCTGATTGGTCGATATGTGATAGTTCCGACGGGCTTCAAAACCGGACTTCAGAAACCAATAGGTCACGTGACTGCATGCTTCGTACATTGTTTTTACAGTCAGTGGGTAAAACCCAGAGGTCAGAGAAACGACCTTCCACAAGTCCCCAGTCTCTGAGGAAAGTTCCTGTAAGGCTGTGCATGTTAGGTGACAAATGTTGCTCTGTTGGTGCAAGAGGTTGTTCTGTCTGACCACTCTGACCAGTTTTATTGATGTCCACAGAAGCTTCCAGACAGAGATCATCGAGATGTGTTGCATTCCTAATGTATGAATGGTGCTATATAAATAAATAAAGTTTAAAGTTTGAGTTTGAGAAAACGGTGCATGGATGAAAATACCCAAGAAATGTTTCTTCAGATCTACTCCTCCTCACACCTGCGCCAAACAGCTTATGGATAAATTCAATGGTAAAATTATTTGTATTATTGATACCATTGGTCCCAACAAGGTGAAGGTGATTGCTAAAAAGATCAGACAATCAGTTGCTTTAAGTCAAGGTTGAAAACCTTTTTATCTACTGCTGCATTTCAGTAATTCACTATAATGCACTGAAACCTTTATTTCTTGCATCTCATTTGTTTAATTATTTTTAACTGATGTCTGTCTTTCTTTAATTACTGATTTTAAACTCCTTTCTACACTGGTACTTTTACATTTGAGTTTCAAAACGTAATCATGTTTTAACTCCTGTAAACTCTGTGTGCTCCTCCTTGAACTACTGGGGGACTTCAACGGCAGTGATACCCAAAGGGGCGTGATTGGGAGGAACTGCTCCCCTGATCTGAACCTGAGTGGTGCTCTGTTATTGGACTTCTGTGCTAGTTGAAGTCTGTCCATAACAAACACCATGTTCGAGCATAAGGGTGTCCATCATTGCATGTGGCACCAGGACATCGATGATCGACATTTCATCTGATCTTTGGCTATATGTTTTGGACAGTCAGGTATAGAGAGGCGCTGAGCTGTCAACTGATCACCACCTGGTGGTGAGTTGTATATGCTAGCGGAGGAGGAAGTTGGACAGACTGGGGACACCCAAACGTATTGTGAGGGTCCGTTGGGAACGCCTGACTGAGCCCTCTGTCAGGGAGGTCTTCAACTCGCATCTCCAGAAGAACTCCCACATTCCAAGTAAGACTGAGGACATTGAGTCCAAGTGGACCGTGCTTTCTGCCTCCATTGTCGACGTGCCAGCTCAAAGTTGTGGACACAAGGTTTCTGGTGCCTTTCATGGTGGCAACCCCTGAACCTGGTGGTGGACACCAGAAGTAAGAGATGCTGTCAGGCTGAAGAAGTAGTCTGGAGTACCGGCAGGCCAAGCAAGCCGCAGCTTGGGCAGTCCTGGAGGCAAAAACTCAAGTCTGGGAGAAGTTTTGTGAGAACATGGAGGAGGACTATCGGTCGGCCTTGATGAAATTCTTGCAAACCGTCAGGCGGCTCATAAACTACTCTGTCAACACTCTGTCAACACTGTTTACAGTGTGGGTGGAGAGCTGTTGACGTTGACTGGGGACATTGTTGGAGAGTGGAAGGAATACTTTGAGGATATCTTCAACCGAAAATCTTCAATCACCCAAGCCGAAGTCACTGAAGTTGTATTATTGATACAGAATGTCACTCCTCAGTGACATTCTGTGGTGGGTGCACTGCGAATATGGGGTCCAGGGATCTCTGCTAAGGGCTGTTTGGTCTCTGTACGGCCGGAGCAGAAGCTTAGTTCACATTGCCGGCATTAAGCCAGACTCCGGCATGGCTGGCCTTTGTCACCGGTTCTCTTCTTAATCTTTATGGACAGGATTTTTAGGCGTAGCCAGGGGCCGGAGTTGGTCCAGTTTGGGAACCACAGGATTCCATCTCTGCTTTTTGCAGATAATGTTGTCCTTTTATCTTCATCAGGCCGGGACCTTTAGCATGTGCTGGGATGGTTTGCAGCCGATTGCGCAGCGGCTGGGATGAGGCAATGGTTCTTCCACCAGAAAAGGGTGGCGTGCCCTCTCTGGGTAGGTGGAGAGACCCTGCTACAAGTGGAGGAGGTTAAGTATCTTGGGGTCTTTCATGAGTTCACGAGTAAGGGAAAGATGGAGCATGTGACTAACAGACGGATGGGAGTCGAAAGGCAAAGCTTTCAAATTACCAGTCAATCTACGCTCCCACCCCCACCTTTGGTCATGAACTTTGGGAAATCGCGGATACAAGCAGAGACATGAGATTCCTTCGCAGGGTGGTTGGCCGCTCCCTTAGAGATAGGGTGAGAAGCTCAGTCACTCGGGAGGAGCTCGGAGTCGAGCCGCTGCTCTTTCACATTGAGAGGAGTCAGCTGAGGTGGCTTGGACATCTTTATCGTATGCCTCCTGGACGCCTCCCTAGAGAGGTGTCCCAGGCATATCCCACCGGGAGGAGACCCCGGGGAAGACTCATGACACGCTGGAGAGACTATGTCTCCCGGCTGGCTTGGGAACGTCTTGGACTCCCCTCAGAAGAGCTGGAGGAAGTGTCTGGGGTGAAGAAAGTCTGGGCATCTCTGCTCAAATTGCTGTCCCCGTGACCCGGTCCTGGATAAGCAGATGAAGATGGATAGAACTCTGTGTAGGTTAGAGTCAATCAGGTTTTAGTCCTGTACATTTTGTTTTATTTCATTTATTTTTTTGTTTAAACTTAAAATCAAATTATGAAATTATATTTTAATTTCATTGTAAAGCACTTTGAATCACCTTGTTGTTGAATTGTGCTATAAAACTAAACTTGCCTCGCCTTACCTTGTACACCTGACTGACCTCAAACAGCTGATTATAGCAATTATAGCGAGACTTTTAGATTCAGATGTCTTTGTTTTCTGCAGACATCTCATTATAGGCACATCTTTGTCTCATTAATTTGGGGAAGAACTGAGTTGTAAAGATGTTTGTTGGAGCTGTTTAATTGGCCTACCATTTTCCATCAAGCTTTTTATATCGGCGTAATCTGTGTCTTGGTGAAAGGCTGCTGTGCACGAACCTTTTATTCAGTAAAGTCAAAGTGTATTAATCAGTGTGAGCGCAGGCTTTGTGATGCCCACAGAGCAGAACACTATCAAAGCAGATGATCCTGAGTGATTGACCTTGGACTGCCATCAATTTTTCAGTCATTTAGAGAACAAAGTTTGGTTTGAGCCAACTGTAAATTGTGTTCTGCTGGAGGTAATCATGATTGATTTTCCTCTTTTATTAGCTTTGTGCACTGTTGCTGTCAGATGTGTTCACGTTGTTGAAGATGAAACACAGGGAACATTACACCTCGCATAGAGAAAATCTCCACCCCCAACCGACATCTCTGTATTGTTAGGATGCTTGCAGACCTCCATAATCACACTTTTACTGTGGATTTGCAACATTCTTTTAATTTTAACTTTATAAAGAGTTTTCTTCTCTCAGATACCTTCAGTCGTCTCATCTGCCAAGCTTGCTGTCATCCTAAAGGAACCCCCTCCACCTCTCTGGCTTCCAGCTGCAGGCTCCATTCAGAAGTTAAGTTAATCACCCCTGTATCTTTACGTAATCCTCATAAATGATGCTCGAACTGAGCCAAGACGCCAAAAGTCAAGGTTTCACTGCATGAGTTGTCTGATTGAAAGATGTTTGGCAAAGGATTGTTTGAGCTCTGCATTACTTTGATAATGAATCTGTTTGGAGCAATTAAATCACAGATCCGAACTGAACCAGATCATCTTTGATTGGACTACTGTATAAAGTGTCTTAAGATCATGTTTGTTGTGAATCATGCAAAGGTGTATTTACCTGATTTTGATTTAACTGAAATTAAATAATATGAATGAGTTCATGCAGGAACAAATTGTTACACTGATTTAGAATCTGTTCAGAACAAAAATAAAAAAAATCTAATAAAGAGCATTTTGGAGAAATTGAATCATTATAAATGTATTTTGTTTTGTTTTTTGCTCTTCTCTGCACTCTTATATGAAGTTATCCAATAATGTTCTTTTAAATGTTGAATGACAGTTATTTTGTCAACACTTGCCCTGGATGATGTTTTTAGAGTCTTTTAAGTAAATAAAAAGTTAGTCTGTGTCATTGCAAGATGTTGAGCAAAGCCTTGACAAATCTCATTTGTGGTACCACTTAACTGCTTATTTCCTCGGTCTGATTGCGTCCGTCCCTCAAGAGTTCCCATCACCGTCTCCTGATGTGCATAAAAACTATTTATTCATTGCAGAAGAGTCGGGGGGTGAGGGGGGGGTGGGGGGTTAATGAGAGATTAAATGGAAGAAAAACAGCTTTCACACCAGAGACGACGTGCAAGAGTGGACATGGTTTTGTTGATTCTCTGTTGGTTTTTTCGACAATTGGAGGAAACAACTTAGGAGGATTGAAAGAAAACAAATCTGAATTTAAATAAAATCCTAAAAACTTGAGGTTTATGTGTGTTTTGGTCCCCGTGGACAGCAGGAGGAGTTAACGAGGACGAGGACGGGCGATGATTGGCACGACTCCCTGCTGATGCCGGGGTCGAGTCAAACACATTCCTGTGTTTGTGTCTCCCGTCTTCATTAAAAACCCATTACGCTCCCGCTAATGGAGACTTAATGAGAACAAGCCTGGTGGATCGTCCGTCTTGTGTGGCTCAGGGGAAACTAATCGTAGCCTGATTCCCCGATCGTGCCGTTTGATAGGACGGGATACGAAAGGCAGCTGGAGAAGCTTCTTGGATGCTTTTTCTCTCCTGTATTTTCTTTTTTGATGACTGGGGTTGTTTCATATGATGGCATTTTCTATTTGAGGATAGAATATTGCGAGTAGAGAGAAAACCCTGAGAGAAATACCCTCAGTTTTTCTGTGTTTAAAAAGTCAGAATTTCTGACGAGTCTTTATAAACTCAAAAGTTTGAAAAAAAAAAAGCCAGGCAAGTTTATTTGTATAGCACAATTCAACTCAAGGTAATTTAAAGTGCTTTACATCAACATTAAAAGTGGCAAGACACAATTAAACAGTAATAACAAATAAAATGAAATAAAATGATAAGAAAAGAGGTAAAACAATGAAAAGAACAAGTTATTAAAAAATAAGGGCAGTAAAGTACAGAAGGTAAGTATTTCATTTAAGAATACGCTTCAGTAAACAGTAATGTTTCTAGGCCTGATTTAAAGGAGCTGACAGTTGGAGCAGACCTCAGGTCTACAGGAAGTTTGTTCCACCGGTGAGGAGCAGAATAACTGAACTGCCTCACCTTGCTTGGTTCTGGTTCTTGGGACACACAACAAACCAGATCCAGATGAACCTCAGGGGTCTGGGAGCTTCATAGGAACTAACAGATCAACCATGTATTTTGGTCCAAGACCATTCAGGTCTTTGTAGACCAGCAGTAAGATTTTAAACTCTATCCTCTTACTCACTGGAAGCCAGTGTAGTGATTTCATGACCGGTGTAATATGGTCCAGTTTCCTGGTGTTTGTAAGGACCCTGGCGGCAGCGTTCTGGATCAGCTGCAGCTGCCTGATAGATTTCTTGTTAAGGCCTGTAAAGATGCCATTGCAATAATCTAACCTACTGAAAATGAATGCATGAATACGTTTTTCCGTGTCTTGTTTAGACAGAAACACCTTAATTCTAGCAATGTTTTTTAGGTATTTTACAACACATCTGAGGAATAATACTTGTATTAAATGACATAATGAAATCAAACGTTTGTGTTGGATTTAGCATCAAAGAAAAACATTTTAGCCTAGAATCATGATAATCATAAACAACATCATTCAGACGAGTCTTCCCCAGTCCAGGTCCTTGTTGGGGCCACAGCCCTGCATGATTCGACGTTTCTCTGCTTCAACTGAAAAGATCCCCATCAGCTCATCTTCTGAACGAGTCGGCCAAGGACTCATTCATCCCCACATGCAAACCACGAGACGAGAACCTCCACTGAAATCATCTGAACTTCCAAACAGTAACCTGCTGACGACCAACAAAATAAAAACTTGCTCACTAGTTCAGCTACTCCTCAACTGTTTACAGACTGAAAGAAATGAGCTCTGGGATGTCTTCCACCTCTCGGTTGGACTGTCATTAAAGTTTCGATAATGAGGACCATGACTGAAGAAGAAAATAACCTGCTCTAAGCAATGTTTTCCCACAGCAGGAATGTTGAGTTGGAGGAGTCGCTGCTGGGAAATAAAAGCTGTAATGAAGCATGTGAGAGGAGAAAGTGTAAATCCTCAGACTTTCACATTCAGCGTCCTGACAACACCGGCTCACATGCATGCGAAAGATAAGTGTAATTAAGCAATGTCTTTGAAGAGAAAAAGGTCGAAATTTCCTTTTCTCTATTTACCAACAGAGATCAAAGAAACCAAAAATTCAAAAAAAAAAGGAGGGTGGACGACAAATACAGGAGACCATAGGAGTAATAAGTGTCCTTTATTAACAAAATCTGAAGAGCAAAAAGCACTGCCATCGCAAGGTATCCAAAAATAAAATAAAAAAGCCAAGCTGAGGGGGAGGATGACAGCAGGGAGCAGCCAGGAGTCACACCACCTGGCTCATATGGCCTCTATCTGACCGGGGTTTTTTACATTGTTGTGATCTGTGTGTTTATTATTTTCAAGGCTGTGTGGATACAAAAGGCTGATGGTTGAGATCTTGAACAGTATATATCTGATCTACATCGCAAGATAACCCAGGTCCGGTGCTAAAATTTTTGCTAAAAGTTATTTAATTCACATAGTGGTATAGCGAAGCTATACAAAAGAGAAAACAAACAAACAATTTAGGCAAAAAAACGACTTATTTTGGTATTAAACCAAAATCGTCAATTTTTTCACCGTCTTCCCTTGTTCCCATCTGCCCTGATCGTTTGCACCTGTGTCTTGTCCATCTGTGCTGTTACTTCCATCAAGTCTCATGTCATGTCCTTTGGTTTTTTGTCAAAGTTTAGCCCTTGTTTTTTTTGTAATTCCTGCTCAGCAACGCTTTGGTTTTTCTTTCACGTGAACGTGAAAGAAAAATCAAATTCACTCTAACCCACACAAAACCAAATTCAATTCATGTTCCTTGGATTCCTGCCGCGTTCGTCTCCTGCATCTGGGTCCTACTGTTCCAAACCCTGACAAAAACTAACTGAAAACTAAAAAACAGCAGACAGGCATCTGAGAAAATAAATTGCAAATGTCCTCTGAAACAGTTGTATTGTGTTCATCATGTCTTCAGATAGATATGTTATGGTTTTCTTTTTTTAGACAAAGTTCTGACTTCTTACCTTCAGACTGACAGTTTCGGCGGGACTCCTGCCTTCCTCAGAGAGTGTCACGTGGTGGGAAGTGACACGTCCTTATCAGCTGTTAAACTATGAGGGCGTGGCCGACCTGTCAGGTTTGACAGGTCGGCCACGCCCTGAAAAAAGAAAACCATAAGATGTCTTCTGAAACAGTTTACTAACTAAAACTATTCCAAACTACTACCACCAACAACAACATTTATAAATGCAGGGGAGCTCAGAGGTCAGCCTTCAGGACCGCAGAAACTCTGTTAGTCACGTTTTAGGAGAAGATAAAAACATCTCAATATCTGTAGAAAAATAGATTATGCTGTAATTTGTTAGAAAGTTAATGTTACTTTTACAGAGAATATGCAAATAAGATCTAAATTAGTACTGATGGTGAACCTTAAACAAACTGCACATGTAGCAGTGGTGTTAGTATAGGCCAAAGTCTGTCGTTATGCCAAGAGGTCAAAGTTACAGATCATCAACAATGGAGACTTGCACGTCAATCTTCTGCTCAACGTGACTAACTTTTCAATCGGTCCTGATCCCAGCGACTAAGAGTGTGTACATTCTCAAACCCCAGCAGCGTAGCTGTTCACCCGCTTAAATACTTTTTTTTTGTATTTTAATGACAGTTTTCAAAGTAAAAGCCCCGCAGAACTATTGTCCATCAAGTTAGATCGTGATTTCTGTGCCAACTGGCAGAATGAAGAAAGTCTTGCTAACGTGCAGGGAGGAAACCAACTCTATTCACCATTTCTACAGTTATGTCCATCAACGCAGTAACAACTTTACCAGAACATAACAATTAGCTGAGTCGGGCTGGTAGTTAGGCCTGTGCCAGACTGAAAACTGGAGTCTGGATGGAGACTAGTTTCAATCCAATTCAATTTTATTCATATCGCGTCGTGCTTTCCAGAGACCCAGAACATGACCCCCTAGCAATTACATATTACATAAACAATGGCAGGTAAAAACTCCCCTAGTGGAAGAAAAACATTAAAGGCAAACAGTGGCAAGGAAAAACTCCCCTTTAGAAAGGAAGAAACCTTGAGCAGGATCTGGCTCAAAAAGGGGGACCTTCCTGCCGGAAGCCAGCTGGGCAGAGCAGGAAAAGAAAAACAGAGACAATGAAGAACAGAGAAAGACAAAATGGTTGCACTACAGAGATGACTATAGAAACAGATGTAGACAGCAGACACTGAGGTGGTCGGGGGAGTTGGAAGTCATGACGTCAACAGGTATCTACCAGACATCCATACAGACAGGTGGAAGCAAGCAGTTGGATGATCAGAGGGTGGGGCTGCAGGTCAACATCCAGCTCCTGAAGCTCTGGCCTGCAAACATGCACAGAAGAGAAAATGAGGGGGCAGACCAGCGCAACAAACTACAGAACAATGGAGAACAATGGTGGTTACTTATACTTAAAAGCTGAGAAAGGAAAGAGAAGGAAGGGTGATGGGCACCGCTCAGTGGATCATGTTGGTATTCCCCTGCAGCATAGGTCTATAGCAGCATATCTACAATGAAGTTCTGTTTAAGATGAGCTGCTCTAGTCTTGCCCTGTAGCTGCAGCTATGACTACTGGCCATAACACTCTAGTTAGTTTACACTAACTAGAGGCTTTACTAAAAAGAAACATTTTAAGTTTGGTTTTAAAGGTGGAGGTGGTGTCAGCCTCCTTAACCCAGATTGGAAGTTGGTTCCATAGTAATACTGCCTGATAGCAGAAAGCCAGTCCTAGGAGTAAACCTGCACTCTGAGAACTCTATTAGGGACATAAGTAACTATCAGGTCTTGCAAATATCGCGGAGCTAAGCTGTTTTGGGCTTTATACGCAAGTAATACAATTTTGAATTGGATTCTGAGTTTTTGGGGAGCCAATGGAGTGTACATCTCCACCATGGAGTGTACATCAACTGTACATCTCCACCATGGAGTGTACATCAACTGTACATCTCCACCAAATCCCTCACCTCTGCAACCCACTCTACCCTGACCAACTGCCTCGCTGAAATCAAGTCATGGATGCACTCGAACTTCCTCCAACTCAACTACAACAAATCGGACATGCTCATCATCGGCCCAAAATCCCTCACCAAAACCGCTCACAACTTCACCCTCACCATGGACAACTCCATTCTGTCTCCCTCCACTCACATCCGCAACCTCGGAGTTATCCTGGACAATAACCTCTCCTTCCAACACCATGTCAACCACATCACAAGGACTGCTTTCTTCCACCTCAAAAATATTGCCCGTCTCCGTCCATCACTCTCCTTCTCTACCGCTGAAACCTTGATCCACGCCTTCATCACCTCAAGACTCGACTACTGTAACAGCATCCTCTACGGTTCAACTTCCAAGGTCCTCAATAAACTCCAATACATTCAAAACTCTGCCGCCCGCCTGCTCACCCACACCCGCTCCAGAGACCACATCACCCCAGTCCTCCAGAAGCTCCACTTGCTCCCCATCCCTCAACGGATCCACTTCAAAATCCTTCTCCTCACCCACAAAGCTCTCCACAACCAGACCCCCTGCTACCTCACCGACCTGCTCCACCGCTACACTCCCTCCCGCAGCCTCCGCTCCTCTGACGCCAACCTTCTGTCCCTTCCTGTCAGAACCAAGCACCGGACCTGGGGCGACAGGGCCTTCTCCATCGCTGCTCCCACCCTCTGGAACTCCCTCCCCAAAAACATCTGTGACTGTACAGACCTCCCAGCATTCAAATCCCATCTCAAAACTCACCTTTACAGAACTGCTTTTAATGTGTGATTAATGTCCTGTTTCATGTTGTGTCCTTATGTACTGTCCTGTGTAATTGTAATTTGTATTATGTGTTTTGTTTCAATGTAAAGCGTCTTTGAGTGCCCTGAAAAGCGCTATATAAATAAAATGTATTAGTGAGGCTAACACTAGAGAGACGTGGTCTCTCTTGTTGATTCCTGTCAGCACTTATAGACCCGATGATCTGGCAGACCAGCAGAGGGAATGATATGGTGGACGACAGGCAGGTGGGTGGTAGACTGAGGACTGGACAGATTTGGCAGACGGCGGGAATAAAAAAAAATATATTGAACTGGCTACAACCTATATGCTTGAAAATCATACTTGACCTGACAGTCTGGACTCAACCCAGATTTAACCAAAAACAGTTGTGATGGCGAATGATCTCGGGTTTTTTTGCCTTCCGCTTCATCTTGTCTTCAAATATGTCACCCGCTTTGTGGAGACAAACTGTTTACGTTAAAGTCTGATTAAAACATTTGTGTTTCTGAACATGACCACATGCTTGCTACTGTGAACACAGCGGAACAGACTGGAGAAAGACAGACAAAAGACAGGATGCTATGAACACTCATAAAGGCCAACGAGACACTGGGGTCAACTGTCAGTCTGGCAGGGACAGGAAGTCCCAAATAAATGCAACAAGGAAAACTGGAAGCCATAACACAAACGGTGGAAGGGGGATATATCAGTTGGATAGATTTATAATCTCACAGCAGAGAGAAAAAAAAAGTCTCCCAATTTAAAATGACAGAACTCTAAGGTATAGGAATTGGAAGAATTCTGCTGTGTTTCTCTGACTGGATCTGGCTGGAATACCGTGATCCTTCCACGCGCTACGTCCGGCCAGAGAAGCCCGACCCTGTCTGGTGAAAAGAAGCGGACTGCTCACTCCTCAGGTTAAGGAGGAGACCTGAGCTCAGTGCAGGGCCCTCCTGGGGTTGGTAGAGGGGAGCAATTCCCAGGATTGTCACTTAGGTAGAGCACTGGGTGATGAAAAATGGGGAAAAAAAAATATTTAATACAAAAAAAAGAAAAAAAAAACCCACCTGGACGTAATCAGTCACCAGCTTCTACCGCAGACTTAGTGGTGCGATCGCTGGGCTAACGAACACACTCGGTTAATAAGCGTCAGATTATGAGAAGCTGTTCTCCACCGCTGAAGGTGACCTCTGCTTGAACACCTGAACGATTGCCCATCAACAGAAATGAAGCTGACGGCGGGGGGATTCAGGCTCTGATTAGTCTCTGCTGTGATATGTGAGGAGCATCAGTGAGTGAGAAGACAAAACACAAGAAAGAAGAGGAGAACCATTTATTTAGCAGTTTGATTGACAAGGATGAGACATGAATACAGTTTAAGCCAGCCTGGTGAGTACCTGTTTTTCTTCTGAATTGGAGCCTGGGTGTGATAACAGTGGAATGTCCCTGAGCATTGATACACAGATGGACACTGGCAGTAAGTAGTTTGAGGACCTCTTCCTCTTTCATGATTTTGTCCTCTGGCTTTTTGGAAGTATCGCAATAAATTTTCAGTCACATTCAGCTTCCACTCAGAAATCCACACATGAAACGGCCAGCAAAAATCAGTCCTGCGCCGTTTCTCTACTCAATCTCTCTGCAGCCTAAATCACATTAAGCTCTAATAGGCAGCTTATACGAGAACCCAAAGCACCACGGGCCATTACGTGCTCCATTTTAAGAAGATCTGTTTAGTAATAACTACCCGTTACTGGAAATTAAGACACCTGCCTTCCGGCCAGAGCAGTTAATGTCCATGGAGATTGTCAAATTATCGGGCTTTCCACCACTATTTCAGCAACGAGGGGTCAGGGGGTCAAAACTTCCAGAGACAGTTTGACTGAGGTTCAGAGATCCAGCGTTGTGATCGTTGTTGCAGGTTCAAATCTGGTCCCTGGAGAGGAGGTGATCCCAGGAACACATAGGTCATCTTTCCTGCTCAGCTTCCTCGGGAACAAGGAGGAAAAACGTTTTATAGTTTGGTAGTAATTCTTTGTCATTTTCACAAAGTGCTTAGCAGCTAAAACAAGTGCAAATAAAAATGAAAGATACAGGGATCATAAAACACCGGGGGAGAGAATGAAGTTTAAAAATATGTCACACTGAGAGTGGGAGGATAAAACCCAGCAGCACATTAAATATTCATGAAATCTCTCATAAAAGGACACGGTAAGAAGGTGTTTAAAAGATGCTGAGTATGAAGCCTGTCTTTTCTTAACATACAGCCTTCAACAGGCAGGGGGGCTCTCACAGCTCTCATGATCTTCCCCTCTGGTCACTTAGATGCCATTAGAGCTTAATCCCGTGATGTGAAGGAAGCCCGGGAACCCGGGGAGCCTGACAAAGCCCCGTTATCATTCACAGCAAAGATGTGTGATGCTCAAAATGTGATCGGCTGAATTTCAGGATCATACTGCCAGCGTATGCTGCCCAGCTCAAGATATAAAACATCCTCATGAAATCCTCAAATTTCTGAGAACAGATTTGAAGATAAATCACGTTCTAAAAACGTACATTCATGAATGCTGCGTGAAGGTGTGGAGATTCATGAATGGAACTCAGTGGAAAACTTGCGAGTGTCCTCCTGGTGCTCGTCACTACGATTAATTACAATAAATCCCTGTCCAGGGACCATCGTATGTAAAAGGAGGTGTAACGGTCCATCTTCAACCTGAACATCTAGCTCTGAACCCATAGCATGCATTGAAAAAAAGAGGGAGAACATTTACTGACATGGGAGCAAGCTCTGAAGGTAAGCCGTTACTTGTTATTTTAGGTTTTATATCATTCATATCATCAGAGCAGTGTGGTAGCCAGGGGCTGTGTTGCTTTTAAACACCCTGTTAAAGACACATAGGGTTCGGGAAAAAGTTTAGCCTGCAGTGCTTTCATTTCCTTAATTGTAGGTTGTTGAGAGTTTGTTGGCGCAGAAACTTTATACCCTTTTTGCAACTCCAGTAAATCAATCTGCAGACAAGGGTACCTTCCAAAAACATTTTAGATATTTATATTCATGCA
This sequence comes from Cololabis saira, assembly GCF_033807715.1. Taxonomy (NCBI): domain Eukaryota; kingdom Metazoa; phylum Chordata; class Actinopteri; order Beloniformes; family Belonidae; genus Cololabis; species Cololabis saira. The sequence goes on along the minus strand of NC_084588.1, from coordinate 14,978,348 downwards.
TTGGTGAGCTGGTTCTGCAGGTGATCAGGTTCACCAGGGGCCTCTGGGACGATAAGGTCTTGTTTCATGTTGTTCGGGATTCATTAAGCTGGTATTATTGGGTTTATAGTAAAGGGTTATGCCACCCTCATCCAAACTGAACCACCTCGCCTTCAAGACATCATTGATAAACTCTATCACAGCCTGAGTGGTTGTCTGTCAGAATAACAATTCTGTTTTATCAACTCATTGACGCAAAAAATAAATAAATCTGAAGCTAAAATAGTCTAAATGCCCATTGGTTAAAATAAATATGCTCTATTTCTAATTTATTCTCATATTCACAATGTGTTTTTAAAAAGGTATCTGTCATGAAGTGAGTTATCAGGACCCAAATGCAGAAGACCGAGGGGGCAGGTCTCCAGTACAAACAAAAGTCTTTGAATTGAAAGTGCTGCACTACACAGACGTGCACAAAAGGGTCCACTAGAAAACAGAAAAGACTTAACCAGATGGAAAAGCAGGCAGACAGACAAGCAGGGAGGGAGGGACTGACAAGACAAGATATACTCACGGGGCTGACGAGACACAGGTGGAAACAATCAGACGGACGGGAACAAGTCAAGCTATAACAAGACACAAGGACACAAGGGAAGAAGCTTCGGGTTTAAATCATCCTGTGGAGGGTCACTAACACTGTTATCTATGCAAACACGCTAATCAGTTTTGGTGTGAGCATGAAATCTCTTCCATACAATGTCTTGTGTCCTTTGAGCAGAAAAACTTTTCCGTACTACCAATTTTAAATTACAATGTTCATGACTTGGAGGTGTGTGTGTGTGTGTGTGTGTGTGTGTGTGTGTGTGTGTGTGTGTGTGTGTGTGTGTGTGTGTGTGTGTGTGACTATGAGGGATCTTCTTAGAAGATAACATTCCTCTAAATCATCTGAGTCACAATAAAAGGGATTAATATTTTTAAACATAATTGAAAGATTTAAATGAGGCAGCTGGGGAGAGCAGGAAAAGAGAAAACAGACACAGACACAATGGCTAACTGGTGCACTACAGGGATGGCTATATAAACAGATGTAGACAGCAGACACTGAGGTGGTCGGATGGGGGGGGGAGGCAGGCCAGGATGTCAGAAAGCATATAGCAGACATCTACACAGACAGGTGGAATGATCAGAGGGGGGGACTGCAGGTCAGCATGCAGATCCTGAAGCTCCGGCCTGCAAACATACACAAAAGGGAAAAAAAAAGGGGGGGGGCAGACCAGTACAACAAACTACAAGGACGATGGACGAAAATGATGGCTATGAGATACTTATAATAAATAAAAAATGGAAGAAGAGAAGAGAAGAAGGAAAGAAGAGAAGAAAGGTGAGAGGCACTGCCCAGTGGATCATGTCGGTGTCCCCTGCAGCATAGGCCTATAACACCATATCTACCACGAAGCTATGTTTGAGACTAACTATTATAGTCTTGTTCTATAGCTGCAGCTATGCCTACTGGCTCACTAACTCGTGCTGCTGCGTTTTGGATCAGCTGGAGCCTATTCAGAAAATTACTTGGACATCCTGCTAACAACACATTACATTAATCTAGTCTAGAAGATACAAATGCATGAACTAGTTTTTCTGCATCACTCTGCGAGAGGATTTTCCTAATCTTTGCGATATTACATAGAGATGGAAAAATGCTACAGGTATTTTACAAACCTGATTAATATATGGTTTAAATGACAAATCCTGGTTGAAAACAACACCAAGGTTTCTCACAGTTGCACTGGAAGCCATCACAACACCATCTAATCCCTTCCTAAAATGCTTTGGACCAAAAAATGATAACCTCTGTTTTATCTGAATTTAGAAGCAAAACATTTCCAGAAATCCAGTCCTTGATGGCCCTAAGACATGCCTGAAGTTTAACTAACGGTTCTGTTTCATCTGGCTTCATAGACAAATAGAGCTGCCTATCATCAGCATAGCAATGAAAGTGTGTGCCGTGATTCTGGATTATACTTCCCAATGGCTGCATGTATTTAACTGAACAAGATTGGTCCTAGCACCCCTGCGGAACACCATAACAGACCCTCAACTGTTCTGAAGAAACCTCATGTACATGAACAAACTGGAATCTGTCAGATAGATATGATTTAAACCAGGGGTAGGCAACCCTGGTCCTCGAGTGCCACTGTCCTGCATGTCTTAGATGCTACCCTGATTCAGCACACCGTGATAAAAGTACCTGTATCATCAACAGAATTGTGCAGCCCTGGATGACAAGCTGATGACGATGATTAATTAGAATCAGGTGTGTTAAAGCAGGGTAGCATCTAAGACATGCAGGACAGTGGCACTCGAGGACCAGGGTTGCCTACCCCTGATTTACTACGCCGTAGGGCTACGCGTAGGGCTACGCGTAGGGTACGCGCGACGCGCACCATTCTGCATTGGTGTAACGCGGAACCATAAATCAGCCATCAGTCGGGTCCCTCCGCCGAGACACAACTTTTGCGGTATGCGTTCATTGTTGTGTCTAAAAATGATGCGCAGTGCCCACCCAATCCGAAACGGCACAGATATTCTGGGATATTTTTTTTATATCTATAAAAAATTTAATTATAAAAAAATAAAGGATCCCCATAACTTTGATTGGGTGGGCAGGACGCACGTTTGGGTGGGCCCAGCCCACCCCTGCCCCCCCCTAAAACCGGCCTCGCTTACAGGTGAATGAGACATGGGGTAGTTTTGTTGAAAATTTGTCCAAAATGTCCTGGAAAACCAAAGTTTGTGGGGGCGTGGCTTTGGACGGAGCGCTGACGGGAGGGGGAGGAGGGGGCGGGGCTTAGAGGAGGTGCCACTTTCAAATCTTGCTAGCTCTCCAAAATCAAGGACTATACCTTTAACGATCGTATATTTAGTAGTCCGCATTTCATTTTTCGGTCTCTTATTGGTACCAAATGCGCATTGGTTTTAATTTTTACAAAGTTATTCTTATTAACGCCTCTATAACGCCACACCTGGTGAACTTATGGAGGGCAGGGATTTGACACCAATTCTATTTTGCTAGGCACCTTGTTAGAGTTGCCAATTACATAATGCATTCCTACAGTTTTATTGGCAGGCGTTGGTCCTCGAAAAGCAGCAGAGAGGTGTGTAAGACTGCAGCTCTGCATCCTGGCCTGGACCCTGGATTGTCAGGGGGAGTGTCTAATAATATTGGCCAGATTTCTAGAAATAAGAGCTGCACCATCCTGGGTGGGATGAATGCCATCTCTTCTAATCAGACTGGGCTTCCCCCAAAACGTCTTCCAATTGTCAATAAAGGCCATGTCGTTTTCTGAACACCACCGAGACAGCCAGCGGCGGAGCGATAACATGTGGCTAAACATATCATCGCTGGTCAGATTTGGGAGGAAACCAGAAAAAACAAAACCAAAGGCTTTTTTTCAAAGATTTGTTCAAGCAAAAACAACAGTGACGATGGAAGAAAAAAATAAAATAAACAGGCTTTCTAAAGACGGAGGGCATTTTCTTTTTTTAATAAATCAGATTTTAGGCAAAATCTCTAAACTATAATCTGTGTAACAAGTAGTTGGATTTGTGTCTCCAAATTTCCCCGCCACATCTGCATGCGTTGCTAGGGTGATGATGTCAGCAATGGTAATATAAGCAGATTGCTGTAACCACACAGATACTCTTTTGATGCAGTTTGAAAGTTATAGTTGAGCAGACTCTGGCTGTGGACTTCTGCTTGAATCTGCACCTCAGAACAGGTAAACACTATTGAGACCTGAGCACATCAGCTGGATCGATCCAGCTGTGACGTTAGCTGACACACACCTGTCGGTTGCTGTTTCTCTGAGTGCTGCCTGCAGATGATCGGTCATCAGTGACATCAAGCTGTATCAATCTATCAGTCTGACGTTGCAGGGAAGTGGAGACGTTCAAGTTCTCAGGTGACGTTTAAAAATCTTAAGAAATCTAATTTCGAGATAAAATGAGAAAACATGTCCCCTTTTAAACTGAAATGCAGAAAAATGTTCATGTCTAATGAACAGATGCATTCCAGCTTGAAAAGAAAAATCTCTTTATTTTCGTATTTTGATACCAAAAATGGTAAATTTACGAACAAAAATATATGAAGATATGATTTATTCTTCATGGACTTGACTGCTGCATAGTTACGAGGAGCTCTGAAGTTATACAGTACAACTTCAGAGCTACTCATAGCTGCCTTCAAAGGACTTACTTGGATTTCAAGTGATGAAAACTCACAAGAGAGGCCGACTGTAAATAGACAACTGCTATCAGAAATGTCTTAACAATCATCTTAAATTTGGGAAAAATTGAAGATGATTGTTGTTTCTTTGGCAAGATTATAGGTAACTCGGAGAAAATTTAAGTTCAAAGGAAAATGAGAGATGAAAACAGCTTCCAAGAAAGCTGTGAAAGTTTTCCTCTGTTTAGTTAAAGTCAGGTTTTAAGTGAATGAAAAGGATGTATTATTCATCCGTGACCTTGTTGGAGATTCTCCTCTCAACAAACCTCAGGCTATGAAATAAATTCTGTCTGAAATCATGGAAAGAATAAATGAGATTCCCATGATTTTAATAATTAAGATACAAAACAGAATGCGCAGCATGCCTGACCAAAAGATGTACAAAAATCTGAAGGCGTACTGCAGTAAAACTTTAATGTCCCAGAAGGGCAATTTGTTTTACAAACAGTCTAACGCAGAAAAAAACACTACCCTGATGCAGCAAAAGATGGAGCTAAACCCACAACCCAGTGTTACCAAAAATCACAGACAAAAGGTGCATGGTATAAATAAGTTAAAAAACGCTAAATACTATAACGCAGTATCAGATTGAACAAAGCATGTCGGCGGTAGCTAAAAGTACTGCTTCAAGGGAGAATCAGCCTATTCTGGTGCAAAGCTAGCATAGAGGTAATGTAAATTAGAAATGACTGTTGGAAAAATAACAAAATTACCTTAATTACCAAAATCACCTTCATGGTGTAGACATGGAGCATTTACTGGCAGGTTTTTTTTTTTTTGTTAACTTCATCAATGCAACCATTGAGTTTTTTTTGTTGGGGGGGGGGGCAGCCGTGACGTACTTAATGTGAAGTATATATTTTAGCCATTACTTCACTCGATATGATCTCTAAGATTCTCAACAGACAAATCTGTTGCAAGACGCTTTAGATCAGGGGTGTCAAACTCATTTTGGCCTTGGGGCCGCATACAACTTAATCGGATCTCAAGGGGGCCAGGCCAGTAAACTCATTCCAAAATGACATAGAACAAACAATAAGTCAAATTTTTTTCTTTGTATTAGTGCAAAGAAGAAAAGTAAATAAAAATGTAAATAAAAAAAACAAAAATCTTAACCAAAAGCGCTGCTGGGCAGGATCAAATAAGGCAGAACAAAAAAAGGGATCCAAAACTAGAGGAGAACATGGAGGGAGCAAACAGTACGGACCGACCGTGAGCAGGGGAAAGACAAGACTAGATATACACAGGGGATAACGAGACACAGGTGCAGACAATCAGGGCAGATGGGAAACAGGAGGGACAGAACTGAGAATCAAAACCTGGGGGAAGTGTCAAACCCTGACATTACCCCCCCCTCAAGGGACAGATCCCAGATGTCCCAACAAACCCCCCAACCCTGGGTGGGCGGAGGGGGCCCGGAGGAGGGCCTAGGGCCAACACACGGCCAAAGTTCCGGGGGCCGTCCTCGGGACCGGGCAGACAGTTCGGGGGGTCGCCCACGAGGCCGGGCCGACCGGCGAGACCGTTCGGAGGGTCCTACAATGTGATTTCCGGGATTCTTTCTCCCCATTCTGGCTCTCATAGTTGAAGTGTACCTATGATGAAAATTACAGGCCTCTCTCATCTTTTTAAGTGGGAGAACTTGCACAATTGGTGGCTGACTAAATACTTTTTTGCCCCACTGTATATTGCTTTTTCAAATGTACATGGCATCCAACTTTCAAACTGTTATTGGATTCTACCAGCATTTTTGTTTTTGATGTGAGCTCTTTGCTCAACATCAGTGTGACCTTGAGCTTCTGGTCCCATTTGTCCAGGTAGCAGATTGGTCTCGACATTATTGTTCTTCAGCTGTGAAGATTAAGTGGACAGTTGAGGACAGGACATACCTGCAGGGGGAGAAAGGGCAGATGGGAGAAGCAGCAAACTGTCCACACCCTCTGAAATCTGACTGCATCAGTGAACAGCAGGTCTGGAGGAAAACAGCTGATTCCAAGTCTTCCAGGGTCAGCGAGTGAGTTTTTAGAAAAAGTCTCACAATCGACAACTTCAGGTGGTGACTCTGTGATAACCTGGCCAGGTGGATTTAAGTCCTTCAAGAATGTAAATCTGCAGACCAAATTCAGTTTGGGGATAATCATGGTAAAGTAGAAAAACTGACCTTCGCTGGAATCGCTCCGACTTTAGTCATTGGCTGCTTGACACCACAAGGAGGCAGAAACTGTCAAGTGATGTAAGGCGCAACAACAGTTAGACCGTATGATCTATCGCCACTTTTAGTGGGGGGCACACGCGTCTGCGAGCCATGATAAGCATGATCGAAATAGTTGGGATGAAAGGATACAGCTGTGTTTGTTTGTTTGTTTGTTTCCTAGGTAATCTGTGGTGGCGGCTGTGGACATGCCACGTGTCAGAAAAGGCGAGGTGTCCTGACAGGTTTGTAGGCCATAGACAGTTAAATGCTGATGCTCCATTAAAGAACCGTGTCACATTGAGGGGACTCAGTTGAATGTAAATGCTCGTTAAAAGGGTGAAGTTTTGAATTTGTCTTTGTAATAATGCAAGGTGGGTTTTCTTTAGGTATTTTTCATAGAAATGTTCTGAAAACAGTAATTTGGCCCATCTATGCACCACTTTATTAGGCAAATGCTGCCTGATACAAATATCAAATCAGCCAATCAAATAGTAGCGGATCAATGCATTTTCACATGTGGACTGGGCCAAGACAAACAGGGTGGCTGGTGGTTGCTGATGAATGCGTATGGCCAATTAAACCTGCTGAAATTAGGACTGATCCTCAGAACGGAGAATAGAGGGGGATTTCCAGTGACTTTGAATGTGACATGGTTGTTGGGGTCTTCTGATCATTTCAGAAACTGTTTATAGTTTATAGAGTTTATAGAGAAGGGTCTGAATATCACAAGTGCCAGTTCCATGGGCAGAAATGCCTTGTTGAGGTCAGGAAAATGGCAGAAATGGCTCTGAGGGATAAAAAGAAAACCAATTCAGATCAGTGTTGTTTTTGGCAGCCATTTGAGATTTAGTCTTAGTCTTAGTCTTTTGGACGAAAATGCTTATTAGTTTTAGTCACATTATAGTCATTTCTATATGTGATAGTTTTAGTCTAGTTTTAGTCGACGAAAACTCAAAAATGTTTCAGTCTAGTTTTAGTCGATGAAAACTCAAAAAGGTTTTAGTCCAGTTTTAGTCAGTTAAAAAAAGAAAAGATAAAAAAGAAAGTATTTTCACCAATATTTACAATAATAAAAGTATATTCTGTTTTACCCTAAAGCTAGCAGAATCTATGTATGATAAAGCTGCACATATAACTCGACCAGTTTATATCGCAACATGCTGACGGAACATAAACACACAGAGAGGACCACACCGTCACTGAATGTAAACATGGTTAAACATGCTGCTAACGTGACAAAATAAGCCAAGTGTGCTGTTCATTTAGACACATGGGGAACAGCAATGGGTCTCAAATGATATATTTTAGTCTACGTTTCAGACAGTCACTCAAACATGGGTCAATATGATAACTTATTACACTTGCAGCCCGACCAAAATCCCGTCATGTACGACACACAGGCTACCAGTAAAACACACATAAGCTACTGAATTGATGTCAGCACAACTAAACTAACTTTAGACTGGGTTAGCAGCGCAACCAAGCTAAGTCAGCAATTGGTCCTATGAAATGGATCACAAGCCGATTGTCGAGTAACATTGTATGTATATGATATGTTAACAGGACTTGGTGTAACTTACCTTCAGAAAAATATCAGCGTGGCGAGTCTTCAGGAGCCGCTTGAGGTTGGTGGTATTCTTTGTGGCCACATTTATCGCCGCTTCCCTCTACGATGCATTCTGTTTTTCTTTCTGCTTGATTATATTGAAAATATGTCCATATATCATCTCGTTGTTTCCAACCACCAAGCCCCTTGCCGCAGCCATCAAGGTCCATCATACTACTGGATTGTGTGTGACTGTGATGCAGCCGTGTTGCTCAGGTGCTGCTGGCATGATGTCAGGTGAGCGTGACCAAACAAGGACAGGTTGCAGCGCTGATATTTTTTAATTTTTGACAGACATGTCAAAGGCAGGCAAAAAATTTTCGCCTCGATTCGTCAACGAAAACTCAAACACGTCTCGTCATGTTTTAGTCATCAAAGAGCCATTTTAAGCTCGTCACTGTCTCGTTATCGCCATGAAAAAAAGGCGCGTCAACTAAATAATTTTGTCATCGTCATCATTGACGAAAACAACACTGATTCGGATAAAATAAGGGGCATTTTATTTCATCATCATTTCAACTGTTGGTACTGAAACAACATCTTAAACAAGTGCAACCAGAGCTGGAACAATTACCAGCAGAAATCCACTAGGACCTGACGTCGCCTGGCTTGACATTCACAGGGTTCGACCCTTCAGTTTTTGAGGGCTGACTGACCACAGGTCACAGCAGACTTATGCTCTAACCGGTTCTGAAATGGTCCACCATTGCTCAACGTTCCTTTGGCCAAGCTATTCTGGAAGAGCTGCTGGCGAGCATTTCCATTGGGACTTCCCCTTTTCACATGTGGCTTTAGTGGTATTTAGCTGACACATGGTTAGCACAAGCTGCTGCTGTTCACTAAGCTTCACCCTCGAATCCTTTCAGACCAACCCAGTCAGTCATGGTGGTTAGTACAATAAGCAACACAACAAAATGTAATCTCTTCAAAATATGAAGGATTGTGCTCTGTTGGGTCTTTATTGACAGCACGGAAGTTGAAACATGTGCTGAGCAGCTAAACTGATGACAGTCCCCAACGTCCCCAAATTATGCATACATTTGTTGCTCTATGTATAATTTCACCTGATGTGGTACAAAAGAAGTCATCCCTTAAAGGTATTGTGACATCATTTTTAACATGCTTTTAACACTATTAAAAGTCTTGGCCAACATCCCTCAAATGTGTCTAAAAGAGTGTAACAAGAAAAACTTCACTCTTAGTTCTCTTTTCCTGGCTTTTCATTACAGTGTTTTTTTGCGCCGTGAAAAATGCTTCCTTTCCCCCCTTTCCTGTCAATCATTGCTCCGCTCCTCCTCCAAACCTCCTCCAGCCCAACCATACGCTCACAGCGGCGTCGGAGCGACAGGCGAAGCATGCACGGAAAAGCAGGAGGGAGAACCACAGCAAACAATCATAAAAATAAAGGCATGCAAGCAGCACTGTCCCCTTATCTTAAGTCCAGTCAGTGGCCGCGGGTCTTCTTAGCAGTTTTCCTCCGGTGATTAGAACAAAAGACGCTCTAAACAGCTCCGTGTTCAGCCTCATTTATGGTTCCGCGTTAAATCGACGCAGACCCTACGCCGTAGGGTTCAGCGTATGGTGCGCGTCGCAGCGTAACCCTACGCCGTAGGCTCTGCGTCGGTGTAACGCGGAACCATAAATCAGCCTTTATGGTGCGCTGGAGAGGAGCGGAGGCAGGGAGCTGGGTGGAGGGGGCGGTGATTTAGCGGATCGTTACGTAACGATCCGCCAGCAAACCAGATGAGCCGTTTTTGCACAGTTATGCGGAAAATCCCAGAAAGCACACAATACACTGAATGTTAAAAGTTCGTGGTTTTTTGGGTGTAATTGATGTCAAGACACCCAACAAAACACAAAAAATCAAGAAAAATTTGTTTTTCATGTCACAATCCCTTTAAACATTTGTCATGGATGTGAAATCTAGCTTTTTTTTTCGTACCAGATTAAACATATTTATTTCTGCTGGAAAGCAGAAAGATCTTTACATTAAGTTTTTTGGAGCCATCTTTACTTCTGCTGTTGGTGTTTGATCTGAATGCGCACTCAACCGGCAGCAGAACACCACCTGGACCGCTCTCCGGAGACCATTCTCTTCTGACTTCTGGCAGCAAAGGTCCGAGGACAGTCCCTATAAATTTTTAATACGTGCTCAAACATTTTCCGTTGTGAAGCAGTTTTAAAAAATAAAATAAAACCTTTAGATCCACGCTCATTGAAATAATCTGTATCCGTATTCTCTTAATTTGCCTCCCTTGCCCTTTCAGTGTCCTGAACAAGCGGGGAGCAAAACGGCAAAGCACCCACACACCACGTACAAAGCAATGTATACATGTACATATCATGAGAAATAACCATAAAACATCATCAAAAGCAGTCTTTCTGTGTGGGTTTCATTCTTCGGTTATGTAAGCATCTGATTTAGCTAGTGTCTGTTTTATAAGCTTGATGCATTCCAGCACATATGCGTGATACATTTTTTATTCCCATCTTTTAAAAAAATATATGTTTATTTCACTCATATTCTGACTCCAACTTCCAGCGCTACTGTAATCCAACTTGCCTTAATTGCTTTTGTTCACATAATTAAATTACCTAAGCAGCGTGGCACACCGGCTGCTGGCTGACTGCCCATAAAGCACTCTAGCTTTAATCAGCCTCGGCCTAAAACAATCTCTTAGCTTCCTGTCACCAACTTCAATGTCAGGATGCTTTGCAATCAGAATCTGCTTCGCAGTGCGCTGCTTCAACTCCGATTAAGATTAAAAGTTCAGATATATTTGTAACAGTGATCCAAAGTGTGTCCTGGTGAAGAGGAGATGCACACTGGTGGCTGGACGGTGGCTTCTGCCAAAGCTAAAAGCTCATAATCTTCACATAATGTGTGGGAAGGAGCCGTCATGGAGGTATTACGGAGGTTAGACCTTCATTTACATTCACTGGGGTACGTTTTCTCACAGAGCAAGCACCATAAAAAGATTACTTGCAAGGTTTGCAAAGCAGACCTTGCAGACCTATTTTTCATTGAAGTACCCATCTTTCTTGTGTTTATTATCATTTGCCACATAATTAAAGCAGCCCCATACTAAATTTAAGAAAAAATTACTAATTATCCAATTAGTCGACTAATCGTTTCAATAGTCGGTGACTAGTCGACTATTAAAATAGTCGTTAGTTGCAACCCTAATCACAGTCAAGTCAGGAAAACTGAAACTGCTCGGTTGTGGTGGCTGAACAAAGGTAGCCACCTCGTCCCGCCCATCTGCCATATGGCGCCGTACAGTGAGGGAAGGGAAAAGCTGCTTGCAAATACTCTTCAGTAACCTGTGGATGATGTGACAGGAGCTTTGTCCAGTTCCTTTTAAACAAACAGCCCATGACACTGCAGGTTTCTGCTGAAAAGGCTAGCTAGCATTAATAAACATGGAATGTTGTCCGAGGTTAGCTAAAATTAAGTCTACCGTATTTTCACGACCATTCGGCGCACCGTGTGAAAAGGCGCACCCTCAGTTTTGTGTGTAATTTTTGGATTTAAAACACACATACGGCGCACCGACCCAAAAGGCGCAGTCTACAGAGACGGAGCTGCACACACGCGCGCCGCAAAACACACACGCGCTGCAGAACACACACACAAGTGTGCTTATTTAAAAATAGAGCGGGAGCAAAACTTAGTTTGATATTTTATTTCACTTTTCACATCAATCAAACCCTTCAAAGTCTTCATCTTCTGTGTCCGCATTAAAGAATAAAAAAAAAACCACCGGGTCGCCGCACATAAACCTGTCTCAGCCACTCGATCATCTCTTCATCCATACAGCCCTTTTCATTTGCCTTTATAATGACTCCGGCTGGAAAAGTCTCTTTAGGCAACGTTTTTCTTTTAAAAATCACCATCAAGGGCCGCAGAGACTGTTGATGTTTTTAAAAAGAGGCTCAAGACCCATCTCTTTAATCAGGCTTTTAACTGACTCATTTAACTATTTTAAATTTCTTATGCTCACCCTTATTTTTATTGGATCTTACTGCTCTGTTTTATATTTAGTTTATCCTTTTTTATCATATTTTATTTTCATTGTTTTATCTTAATGTTTTATCTAAATATTTTGGTCATTATTTATGGTCTATTTTATACATTTTACTGTCTTATTCCTTTAGTTTTTAATGTCTTGCTTTTTAGACATACTTTTAGGATTTTATGTTATGTTATACTTTTTAAAACTCTTTTAGTGTATTTTATCCTGCTTTCTTAGCTTTTAGCTCCAGTGTTTCCTCATGGGGAGCCTCCATGCTGGGAGTGACTCTGGCCTGCAGGGGGTCGTCCTGGGGGTGGTTCTGGCCTGGATGGTGGTGGAGCTCTGTACCACGGCTTCACCGCTGTGGTGTGGACTCCTCTTTCCGTCCGGGCCGGGATGGTCTCTGTGGGCCCCCCCCCCCTTGTAGCTGCGGGCTATGAGACCTCCTGGCGTGGACGGCTCCCCGTTACAGTTTCCTCACCTGGATCCTCTGTGCCTAGCCATGTCTGCACCGTGTGTCTGTGTGTGTCTATCTGTGTGTGTGCGGGGAGGGGGGAGGGGGAGGGCGGGGGGGAGCATTAATACATTTTATGTTTGTTTTATGGAAAGCACTTTGTGTTACATTTTTTTTGTATGAAAGGTGCTTTATAAATAAAGTTTGATTTGATTTGATTTGATTTGATCAGCGTGGCAGGCAAGCACAACAGTAAATTACGACTTCTCATATCCCGTTGTGCGGATCCCGACCGCAGTGGTCCCGGTTGGCTCCCCCGCGCTGGACCCGGTCCGCTCCCCGTCCGCTCCCCCGCGCTGGACCCGGTTGGCTCCTCTGCGCTGGACCCGGTCCGCTCCCCCACGCTGGACCCGGTCCGCTCCCCCGCGCTGGACCCGGTCGGCTCCTCTGCGCTGGACCCGGTCCGCTCCCCCGCGCTGGACCCGGTCCGCTCCCCGTCCGCTCCCCCGCGCTGGACCCGGTCGGCTCCTCTGCGCTAGACCCGGTCCGCTCCCCCGCGCTGGACCCGGTCCGCTCCTGGTCCGCTCCCCGTCCACTCCCTCACGCTGGACCCGGGCCGCTCCCCGGCGCCGGTCCCCGTTAACTCCACCGTGGATGTGGAACGTGAGCGGCACCTCGTCCATGTCGGATGTGTCGGCTGCAGAATGAGCGGAAGCTCTCCATCTTTTCCATGTAATCTGCCGGGTGCTGCTGCTGCGCTGGCACCGTTTCATGAAGCGAAAGCACCAGGACGGACCTCCATGAAAATGTTCAATTTTAATTTCTTCCGCCAGCGCTACTGCTTTCAGTCGGACCCGCCCCCTTCTCCCTTTACAGTTCTCATGGTGGCTCCGCCTCACATTACCGTAGTACAGGTAATAGATACGGCGCACCGTTTCATAGGGCGCGCGGCACATTTTAGAAAAAAAAAAAGAATTTTATGTGCGCCTTATGTTCGCGAAAATACGGTACTAAACTTGGCTGCATCTCCTCTGAAAAACGGAGGAGCGTCAGCAAACCCTGTATTTTACATATACATATACATGACCGGACAAACATCATGTTCGCTTCGTTACCAGTTAAGTGAAAATTTCCCAGTTGTAGATATTCAGAGGGCTTTTTCATGTGTGTTCAGAGCAGTAAATAACATCATCTGCATAAAAGTGAACAGTTGGATCCCTGGAAACCAGACGCGAAACCATCAGCCTGAGCACTGAGTTTAGTGAGTTTACTAATTGGAGTGATCGTTTAGTGTATCAAAGGCTCTGTAAATATCAGAGAATAAATCTGGGAGGCTTTCAGGTCCACATAAAATATTTCGGTGTGGATCTGAAACTCCTTGCTAAGTTTTTGATTTCTGGTTCAAGAGAAAGGAGGATGGTGTGGGGAAGATGAACTTGTTGACTTTCTGGCAGTGTGCAGCCTTCTCACCGAGGGTCGAAAAAGGACTTCACATGACACAAACAAGCCGAGGGAGAGCAGAATCACCCCGGTGCCCACGCCGCCCACCAGCATTCTGCAGACTGCCGTTGGCTCTGTTCTTCCAGAGCTGCCCGATGTTCTGGCCCTCAAACGGCACGAGATAAAAATCCAGATGGACACACACAGTTATGCACACTTTATTAAAGTTATGCAGCCAGGAAACTATTCAAATGTGTGTCACATGCTGAGAATTATGGGTCAGAAAACCAACAAAAAAAAGACCATAAAAACGGGTGAAAATGAAAAAAAAAATGTGTCTGTAGGATTGTTAACAGAGAACACAAAATGGGAGAGAGGAGCAGATGGTACTTTATCTCTCCTCGCAGAATGGCATCACATTACCACAAAATTTAATCTAATCTCCACAAAGCTGCGACGGATCCATTTGGATACGGCCTTCAGAGGAGCCGAGGAGCACGAGGGGTGTTTTTATCGCTGTGAACGAGGACGTTGTTCCATTAATCTCCTCCTCTGGCAGCCCTCGACATCAGATCAGAGCTGGTGATGAGACGGTGTGACGACTGCTGAGTAAACAGAGCAGCTTCTCTTTGCAGGAGGAGGAGGAGGACTTCCAGAGAGATGAAAGCTCAGTCTAGTGCAACTGAAACACGTCCCTGACCTGACTTTGTATTTTAGAGGTGATTTTGAATCGTAATAAAGTGAGTTCCTGGGAAACTAAAACGAGCTTGATTAGTGATCACTGAGGAAAGACGTCAACTGGGATATACTGCAAAACTCAACACGCCAATCCAATGAATTCCAAACGAACCCTTAAAAAAAAACATTTTGGTTCTTTTGACAACAAACATGTCGTAGAGTTATTACCTGAAGCCTTGACCTTGAAGCACGAACTTTCATGGGGTGGGACTTTTCCATCAGCTGCATGAAGACCATTCCAGATCACCACTCGTGATGACTGAAGGGGTGTAATTTGGCAAAGTTACAAGCTACTATCATTAGAAATTAATAAATGTCTCCTTCACTGACTGTATGTAAATGTTGAGAACAGGGGTACACATTGATGAGGCTTAGCTCTGCGTATCAACAAGCCTCCAGAAATTCAACCAATCAGAAAGCATGTGAATGAACCCTTCTTGTTTTCAGGATAAACCCCTGCTCCTGAGTCGTGCTGTTGTTGTTTTTTTGGAGTAATACTAAACATATCTTTTTTAAACATATCTTTTTATTGGTAAGATTCAGATAAAAATGATATCCATTCCAACTGTCAGTTCCAGTATTTATTTATTTTTTGTCATAAAACGCAAAGAACAGACTGAATCACTGTGAGACTATTAATAAATTAAGCAATTAATTATTAATATAGAGCAGTTATTTCTAAGTCTGTGGTTTAAAAACAAAATGAAATAGACTCCAGAGTTATGTAGTCGTGTAATAACAACTGGATTTTAACTAAAACAAAAAAGGTAAGAGAAAAAATATCGAAGCTTAAACTATAGAACCAAGCAAGAAATAAAAATAAATATAATACAATTATTATTATGGTATTAGAGCTGCAAATAGTCCAGATATAACTCTTTGAATATGTGACAGCCCTCTCTTCCTGGTTATGTAAAAAAACCCATTGACATGAGGAAGACGTAGTTGTTTGATTGATCATCGTTCAGTCTTTCAGCTGGACATGTGTTTCTGTCAACGACAACAAATCTGGAAGACTAAATACAAGGGAGTGAAAATGATTGAATCAAATTTCAGAGTTTGAACTCTCATGGACTCTCATCATGCCCAGCTTTTATTTTGAAATTCCAAGTCAAGGTAATGACTTAGTTTAGAGCAGAGGTCGCAACCCAAAATGTTGAAAGATATAAAAAAAAATAAAAAATAAAATGTTGAAAGAGCCATATTGGACCAAAACCACAAAAAACAAATATGTCTGGAGCCGCAAAAAATGAAAAGTCTTGTATAAGCCTTAGAATGAAGGCAAACACATGCTGCATGTATCTATATTAGCTATAACTGGCTACTCAGCTGCAAATGTAGCATGCTAATGTTTTTTTCCACATGACTCTTTTTGTTATCGGACAACTTCTCGCTACAGAGCAAACATTCAGGCGATGAATGCAAATGATTCGCTCCAAGAAACATTGAATCCTCTTTTCTCCTCAGTTATTTTTCTCTTTTTCCCTTTGGAAACAATCCCTTTGGCCCGTTTGTTTCCAACAGCCACCTGCCTGGCGCCGCCCTGCTAGTAGAAACGTGTGGCTATGACGCAAAACTACGGAAGAGTATTAGCGCCAGGCAGGAGAAAAATAAAAAGAATATTTTAGAGGAGGAAGATTTTCTTTTTCATTATGCACTTCGAGAAAAAAGTCAAAATGTCGAGAAAAAAGTCAAAATGTTAAGAAAATCGAAATGTCGAGATTAATGTTGAAATGTTGAGAAAAAAGGCAAAATTTCGACTATTTTCTCGAAATTGTATTTCGACATCTCAAAATTTCGAATTTTTCTCGACATTTAAACTTTTTTCTCAACATTTCGACTTTTTTCTCGAAGTGCACAATAAAAAAAAATCTTCCCCTCAAATATTTTTTTCTCCTACATGGCCCTGATACTCTTCCGTACAAATCTTCGGTAACAGAAATGTTGAAATGTAATATTTATTCTACACATTTTTACAGCATTGGAAAACATTAAGTTTGTGTCATGTTTGCCCTCCTACAGAAACCATATTAAAATGTATACAAAAATGTATTCCCCTCCCCCATCTATTTCCATTTTCAAACACTGGGGCGGCGATAAAGAGCCGCATGCGGCTCCAGAGCCGCGGGTTGCCAACTCGCGGTTTAGAGGATTAAAAACCAAATCGAGCAGTCACTCTGCTGCAGAAAATGAACTGATTTTGACAGAATTTTGTTTTGTTTTGTTTTTTCTATTTGAGGTGCAGCTGGGATAATTAAAGATCCGAGCTGGAAGGACAACGCTGATTGAGTGAAGCAGATGAAGTTAGTCGTCCAAGCAATCAAATTCATTAGCTGTATTTGCATCTTAATGATGATGGGATGTATCCCCACAAAGACAGACCATCTGATGTTGGAACCCAATATCCTGCGGGTTTCAGATGCTCCGGATCCTAAGTTTATATCGTTTACCAATTCAGAGTGGTTAAACACCCGACGGCCTTCTGGTGAGGAGACAGAAGAATTGATATTCTGAGCTGAAACTTCGTATTCGCACGTTGATGAAAACATAACTGAATTGATTCTTCAAATGTTACTCAGTTCAGTTGGAGACGCAACGTTTTCACCATTTACAATTGAGTTTTTCCACTTGCAGCAGCCTGATGTCTCGTCCTCCAAGGCTTCAAAGTTAATGGCAGTTTAATGCAGGATCAGTACATTTCATAAACAAATATTTTATTCACACGACAACAGAGAAAACATCAAATGTTGAACGTTTTATGAGTTGTGCAAGGACCCAAAAGCAGGAGATCTGAAGGCAGGAACAGAAGGCAGAAAATCCTTTTATTTAACTGTGAGGGGGACATAAAAAAATTCACTACCAAAAGGTGAACAAGACGAGACAGGAATACGAGGAAGAACTGATTTAGTCTTGCTAGAGAAAAACCTCCAACAAGAGAAGAAAACCAAAATGCAGAGACCATTGACAGGCATCTGATCTTTGCGGGTGATGATAAGTGGAGATAAAAATCCAAATGAGAAACATTAATTAGTTCTTAGGTAGTTTTTGAATTTTTATCGATATATATATACACACACTTTTATTATTTGTCAATTTTTTATATAGTTTGGGGTTTATGTGTGGACATCTATCCACCCATGCACCCACCCCTTAATGGATCTCCAGTCACTTGTGCACTGTGATCCAAGAATTAAATCCATCAAGGATATGACTTGTTTGAAAAATCTGAATGTGTTATTTGTTTATTGTGTGTCTAAGTGCAATTTGGCGGGTTGGTAGTAGCTAAATGTCATTAATACCGCCTTAAACTGGATCTTTAAAACCATTTCAGACTGATTTATTGAAACCATTAAATAAGAATTGAATGTTTATTACTTTAGCTATACTAGGTATTTTAGCACAGTGCATATTCAGTGCTAAAAGTCCATATGTTTCAACAACAAAACAAAATATTTAAATGTTGTTATCTGTGACGTGTGTGTGTGCGTGTGTGCGTGTGTGTGTGTGTGTGTGTGTGTGTGTGTGTGTGTGTGTGTGTGTGTGTGTTCAGCCGCAGTAAAACCCACGTGCTTTTGTTTAATAAACTGTCAGTCTTCTGCAGGATGACGGGATAATTTCATGAAAGCGTTTGCCCATCTGACCATAACCACTGCAGACTGTAAAACCTCATCTGCCATGAAAAGAGGCCTGTTTTTTAAAAACGCTGCCTCTTTGACAGGGAAAAAGGAAATAACCCAGCAGAGATAAATATCTGTTGAATCAAACACCTTCTTATTATCTCAAGTGGTGCTGTTAAGAGATGGCACACATTTTGAATTGAAAAACCCACAGACAGTAGTGTAGGCGAATTTTCGGCCATCACCAGTGAAACAAATACAGAAATAAACATTTTTAACATGCAAATTACATCAGAAACTGTTGAACAGAGGGGGACATCTATCTATCTATCTATCTATCTATCTATCTATCTATCTATCTATCTATCTATCTATCTATCTATCTATCTATCTATCTATCTATCTATCTATCTATCTATCTATCTATCTATCTATCTATCTATCTATCTATCTATCTATCTATCTATTCAGTTTTAATCGGTTCAACATTACAGGACTAATGGGAAAGGTTGACAGTTTCCTCAAGTTCTGATGAAATGAATGTTTTAATGCCAATATACCATAAGAATACAGCGGAGAAGCATCTTTTTGAGCTATATTGGGATAACATATACACAACGTTTGGAAGATCGATCACTTTTCTCAGCTCTCGATCTTCATTTATTAAACACTTTAAAGTCTGACTGTCAGAAGGCCAGAGCTGGCTTTGCTGTTGGGGTACCATGTGTTAACTGTACAGATGTGTGTGTATATAAATATATATTCTGTGTACGAATTTGGTAAAACAGTCCATAAATCAGACTTGTCTGTGTGTGAACGTAGTTAAGAGCAACACACACACCTGCATGTGTAACTGTGAGCAGACGGTGATGTAGTCTATCCATTATTCTGCAAAATAAACTATGGGTGATGTGCAGCATAACTTAGCCCTTTAACACTCTGCAACAAGTTTTCGAGGTCCCTCCACTTCTGATTGACTGTCATCTGGATGGCCGGCTGTATGTTACTAAAGATGGGAATTTAACACCTGGCTATAATCTCATACATTTATAAGTAAACGTTCATTAATATGTCCAATTGTAAAGAGAAAATAAATCATTCATGTCATAGTAGTAACTGTGTCAGGGGCGGATTTTAGGATCCAAGTCAGGTACAAAGTCAGGAAGGTTCTTCAGCTGAAAGCAGGTGACAGTCCTTAGAAGACTCGATGAACCAACAGAAAACAGTGCTGACTGGCAGGCTAGTGAGCATTCTGGAACCAGGACAATATTCCTGTGGGCGTTCAATGATGGTGACCATGGGGGGGGGGCTAGCTGGAATCATGATCGAGCCAGAAGCAGAATCAGAGGCGGGCGAACCGTCACTGGGGCAAAAAAAGCCCAGAGGGAGCAGACAGGAGGATTGTCATGGACGGACAGAGGGTTGATCAGCAGGGAAAACTACATCAAGAGAGAGCAGACGAAAAAACTTGTCATGGACGAGCAAAGGGTCAGAGCAGGGACAAGAACACGTGATCAGGGGCAATCCAGAGTCAAAAACCAAGCTGTCAATCCAATCATTAGTGCTGGAAAGCAGTGCATGCTTCAAAGACAACCGGGCACTGAGTGAGGCCTCAGTGCAGCTTAAATGCTGGTTGATGAGCAGTGGGGAGCTGGAGCTGGGACAAAACAGGTGTGGGACATGAAGCAGATGGGATGGTGTGGCAGGAAGGTGAGTGAATTCACTCACCACAGCATGCGACCACAGGGCAGAGAGTGACAAACTGAGCTAACACTAAGTACCCCTTTTTTTATTTCTTCAGTTTAAGGATTTTGGACCATGCATAACTCTCTATTTGCTCAATATTAAGACTTTGGTCAGATGATCAATAGATGATCACAGTGGGTCAATAATGAGACCAAGTTAACTTATTCAAATGACCGTCAATGAGTTTTGTCAAGTGTCAAAGTTTCAAATATAGATTCCTCCAACTAAGTTTGTTTATTAAACAAGTTCCTTTTATTTACCCAAACTTGCATTTAAATTCAAAATTACGATTTGTGTGTGGGAGGTCTTTAGCGAGCAGCTCCATCTGTTATTTTACTTTCTTCACATATTAGCCACAAGAATTTGACGTTTGGGTAAACCCACCTGGAAGCTCAGGTCGCTGAGGAACACAAGACGGTTTTTAGCCTACACACGCTAGAGACGATAGGCCACATTTTCCCCGGAGATCAGGAATGAAAATTCCTGCAACCTCCTCCAGACCATCTCAATGCAGCCCTCCACAAATAAAAATGAGATGAGACAAACATTTCCATAAAAGAGCAAAGATTCTCAAGTCTACACTTTACGTTGCTATTTAACGTGAAGTTACCCTTCAACGTTCAAACGGGACTAACTGCATTCACACCGAAAGCGTCACGGGCATCACTGGCATCCCACTGCCATTCATTGTCTATGAATGCTCGTTGCAAGAGGCGTCAGAGGCATCAGGAGCGTCAATTTGAAGTTGAGAGAATCTCAACTTTATGCAAATTAGTAGCGGCGACCCTGAAGCAGCGTCCAATCAGAGACCGGGATTCCCAAAGTAAGAAGCTTTCCCAATGCACATTGTGCATTGGGAAAGGCGATTTTTTGATGCTTTCGGTGTGAATCCACAGTAAAACGTTATCAGCATTGACACGGCAGTAATGAAGATGTTTTTAACCCCTCTTAGAATGAATGTTTCAGAAAGTTTATGACTTTACTCTTTATTTATCACAAGTATCTATTCATTGAGCATATTTAAGTCCAGTATCACTGTAAAACTATAAAACAAAAACAAATTTTATGGATCGTTACATATAAAGGGTTTGTCAGGCATTGAAAAAAGACATTTAAAAGGAAAACAAAACAAGAAAGCACTATTGGAGATGCTCTGCGCGCCTTTGATTATTACCATTTGCTCACAAAAAATAAAACTAATCACTAACCCAATAGATCAAAACCCTCCCTTGTTCAAACAGAAAGCGTCCAAAATCAGGGGCCTGTTTCACAAAGGTTAAAAAAAACTCAAAAAGCTAACTCAACAAAGTCGGCTTCAGCAAAGGTGTTCGGAGTATGTTGACTATAAAAAGCCATAATCAGTGGAGCTCCAATTCTGTGATTCACCATGGTGAGTCAAGGTTTAATTACTGCAACTTTGAAAACCTGTGGTACATATCATAAGTCCAGGTATAAGTTGATCTGGTCCAGTTTTGTCGTACCAGTATCAAATCAAATCAAATCAAATCAAACTTTATTTATATAGCACTTTTCATACAAATAATGAAACACAAAGTGCTTAACAGAATAAAAAAACAAGAAAAGCAAATAAACATAAAACTTATTAATGCTACCCCCCCCCCTCCCCGCAGACAAAAGCACACTACAATTCACACAGACACGCACGCAGACACATGGTGTAGACGTGGCTAGGCACAGAGGATCCAGGTGACGAAACGGTAACAGGGAGCCGTCCACGCCAGGAGGTCTCATAGCCCGCAGCTACAAGGGGGGGGGGGCACAGAGACCATCCCGGCCCGGACGGAAAGAGGAGTCCACACCACAGCGGTGAAGCCGTGGTGCAGAGCTCCACAACCATCCAGGCCAGAACCACCCCCAGGACGACCCCCTGCAGGCCAGAGTCACTCCCAGCATGGAGGCTCCCCATGAGGAAACACTGGAGATAAGAAGTAAGAAAAAAAAACATTTTTGAGTAGTCGATTGACAATGAATAATAAGTATTTCTAGCTTTGCAAAGGGCTTTTCTATATACTATTAGACTTTCCAGGCATGATAAGTGTCTACAGACAAGAGTACCACTTTCCAAACATGTAAGCTGAACATATTTCAGACATGTAACTCAAACGTAACAGGCGGTCGTACTTACATTAAAAAAAAATGTTTCAGATGAATAAAATAATTAAAACATAAAATCATTCAAGCTGGGAAATATGAGTCCATCCAGTCACACTGATCTACGCTAAAGGGACATTTACCCACAAGTCTGAGCAGAACACTAATTATTTTGAGCAATTAATGTTATCAACTTTTAGATCATGTTAATTAAGCTGCTTGATGACTTCTTGGTTAATGGACAAATAATACAACTGGAGCATTGTGTGTGAAATGACAGGAAACAAAGGTCACTTTTGTCTCAGTTCTGCATCGTTCAGTTTCTAATGTTACAGTATTGAGTATGTTCAGTATAACTGACACGTGCAAGTACATAACAGCTTATTGTCACGGTTTGTTACTTACTGTTTTACTTTGAAGCCCATGTCTTTGTGTTTGAAAAACTTTCCTGTTTCCCATCTGCCCTGATCGTCTGCACCTGTGTCTCGTTAACCCTTGTGTATATCTGGTCTTGTCTTTCCCTTGCTCCCTGCTGGTCCATACTGTTTGTTCCTCCGTGTTTTCTGCTCAGGTTTTTGTATTTTTTTGATACGTTTCTTGTTCTTGTTCTGGGTTTTGTATCCTGATCAGCAAGCAGCGCTTTTCGTTTTCGTTTTGACAATTAAATCACTGGTTTTTGAACTCCTGCCTTATGGTCTCCTGCATCTGGGTCCTACTCCAACCGCTTCCTGACAGAATGGACCAGCCAGCATGGACCCAGCAGGAGAAAGTTTTGCCTTTTGGCAATATGTCTTCCGGGAGGCAGAACTCACAATTCCTGGTTGGCAGGAGGTAGAGGAAGGAGTCCCCCTTCTGGGGAACATGCCTGGCTCGAGGTGGGCCCAGGTGTTGTCAGCCCCAGGGGAAACAACGGCGGTGGCAGACCCAGCCTGTTGCCGAGGTGGTCCCGGACGCACCCGTCGCTGTTCCCGAGGTGGTCCCGGACGCACCCGTCGCTGTTCCCGACATGGTCCCGAATGCACCCGTCACTTATCCCGAGGTGATCCCGGATGCACCCGTCGCTGTTCCCGAGTTGGTCCCGGACACACCCGTCGCTATTCCAGTGGTGGCCTCGGACACACCTCAGCCGGCGCCGTGTCCCCCGAAGCCGGCCACTTGGATTCTGTCCCTCCCGAAGCTGGCCCCTCGGATTCTGTCCACCCCGAAGCCAGCCCCTAGGACTCTGCCTGCCATGCCAATGTCCCTGCCCCAGCCAATGTCCCTGCCCCAGCCACAGCCCAAGCCAAGGTCCCGAGAACGCCCGTCGGCCCAGTCCCGAGAACGCCCGTCGTCCCAGTCCCGAGAACTCCCGTTGGCCCAGTCCCGAGAACGCCCGTCTGACCCGTCTGCTCAGTCCCGAGAGTGGCCCTCTAACCTGTCTTGCTGGTCTGCCCGGCCCTGAGGATGGCCCCCTGAACTGTCTCGCCGGTCAGCCCGGCCTAGTGCCCAGGCCCCCTGAGCTCTGACTATGTGTTGGCAAGAGATTCAGCGAACAGCAGGGACTGGAAGGACTGGAAGCTCCTGTAACCCCTTCCAGAGGGGAGAAGCTGGAACAGACTGTGGGCAGAGTGAGAGGAGTTGTTGAAAAAGCTACATGCCCATCGTAGACATCGCCTTTGCTTGACATCCTCAATGTGACACCTCCAACTGCAGTGCCTTGCGATCTGTGACAGACTGTAATGCAGTTGATAAAGATGCTGTCAATCGCACAATGGTAGAAATTGCCTGGATGTCAGCAGATAGGTGGATTTTCTTCAGCTGCCTCAAAAAGAAGATCGGCCTTCTTAATAAGGCTGGAGATGTTGATAGTCCAGAACAGTTGTCTGAGATGTGGATCCCCAGAAACTTGAAGCTGGAGAAACGTTCAACAGCTGTTCCATTGATATGGATGTCGTCATGCATCTCTCTCCTCTCCTTTCTGAAGTCAACTATGAGGTCTTTGGTTTTGCTGAGCTGCCTCAGATTCTGAAACCGTTTAACTGAACCATCCTGCCCAGTGCAGTGTTTCAGTTGTTGGAAGATCAGGGGTCCATCTCACAAAGCGGGTCATGTTGAAAGTGGTCGTTCATCCTGCACCAGCGTCCTGGGCTGAAGCACTCCAAAGGTCGGTCTTGATTCCTGAAGCTTCCAAAAATAAAAGTCCATAACAATTTCCAGTCTTTCAAACGTCACCTTCCTGAGTTTAGACCAGGGGTCTGCAACCCAAAATGTTGAAAGAGCCATATTGGACCAAAAACACAAAAAACAAATATGTCTGGAGTCGCAAAAAATGAAAAGTCTTGTATCAGCCTTAGAATGAAGGCAAATGGCGAAATGTTGAGAAAAAAGTCGAAATGTCGAGAAAAAAGTCGAAATGACGAGAAAAAAGTCGAGGAAAAAGTCAAAATTTCAAGAAAAAAGTCAAAATGTCGAGATTAATGTTGAAGTACAATCTCGAGAAAAAAGTCGAAATGTCGAGAAAAAAGTCGAAATGTCGAGAAAAAAGTCAAAATGACGAGAAAAGTCAAAATTTGAGAAAAAAGTCGAAATGTCGAGATTAATGTTGAAGTACAATTTCGAGAAAAAAGACGAAATGTCGAGAAAAAAGTCGAAATGTTGAGAAAAAAGCCAAAATTTCGAGAAAAAAGTCGAAATGTCGGGAAAAAAGTCGAAATGTCGAGATTAATGTTGAAGTACAATCTTGAGAAAAAAGTCGAAATGTCGAGAAAAAAGGAAAGGAAAAAGGAAAAAAAAGAGGAAAAAAGAAAAAAGCTCCAGGAGCCCCTAGGGCGGCGCTAAAGAGCCGCATGCGGCTCTAGAGCCGCGGGTTGCCGACCCCTGGTTTAGAGAGAACTGGTCTTAGTTGGGTGGCTGAAGCAAATGAAATCCCTGACGCACACCTCTGGACCTCTGCACTTCCTGGATGTTTTGAGTTTCTGAGAAACCTCCCAAGCTGCCACGTCAGCCTTTAAATGATCTTTTCTGGTGATTAATTCTGAAATGATCTGCTTTATTTATGACATTTACATACTCTATCACAGTTTTTACGTCACTCATTACAATTTAAATTTTTGCCCCAATATTTTTTTCTTCAACGTACACTATCACACACTTTTCCCAGCCTTCAATGCGACCGCCACTTTCCCCCCAAATGTTTTTTTTAAACTTTGAATGTTAATGAGGTTATACAAATGTCATTAATGTGAGAAGAAGGAAAAACCTCCACAAAGTTTTCCAAATGAATACAAAGGAAGAAAACTTTTACAGTTTACTAAAAACTGTGACACAAGCTCGTGAAATCCAGCCTCAATCTAAATATTTGGGGAAGAAAAACAGAAGATAAAATTGTCTTTTAAACTGACCCTGTGTTTTTAGTTATATTCAGTTATATAATCCGATGTGTGGTCCTTTGCCGACGTGAACCTTGGAATGAGAAAAGATGTTTGCCAAGACTGCTTTAGATGACTTCACTTGCCTTTAAAAATTGGTTACTTTACTCCTCAAATTACTCAATTTTGGGTGAAGCAAACAAAAAGCAAACAAAAAGCGTCTGAAGACTGCTCAGATTAAAGGTTCACTCCCCTGGATAAGAGTTGCATTGCTTCACCGTCCTGGCATCGTAATTGTTCCAGGACTCCTGATCTGATGTGGTCGTATCGACTTTCGGCTCGGTGTCCTCTGTAGCTGGATGAGCCTGAACGCCACAGGGGTTGACTGCCTAATTGCCTCCATGACAGATCTAATGAGCATTAATGCTATCATTAATTACAGCATTAGTAATGGAATAATAATGTATCACAACGTGTATGTATGTTATAGTCCAGCCCAGAGGGAAGAGGACGTGCACGCACCTGCGTGTTACTTTACGTGAGCTGCAGCGAAAAAAACAACCAGGTCTGATGAAAGGCTGTGAAACGGACAAGGAGGGTTTCAAATAATGGTGAATGCAAGAGTGACAGAAAATGTCTTTAAAAATTTTTTATTAAAAAATAAATGATGTGAATTATACATTTTATCAGATTTATGATTAAACATCTACTTCTGTCAAGGTATAAACGTGTTTATTTTCATTTTACAAAAAATACTTCCTTTAGTAATAAAAACTAAATAAACGCAAGTACGGCCACATGTCGGAATACCTTAATGTACAAACACAAACAAATACTTGAATTGGCTCCATTCAAAATATTTCACTCTGAGACATTTAAAAGCCATTAAACTCAAAATAAAAAAAAATTCTGTCATTATTAATTTGAAAGTTCATTTTATTTAAGCCTGTGTTGTGTGAATGCAGGCTTTGACGTCAGTCACGTAATTTTGAAGGCAAATAATAAGGCACTTTTTATTGTTTTGCGTTGATGTATGTTTTTCCAAAGTTTTGCTTCCAGCTGAAAAATGTCTGACCAGTCAAATGTCACATAAACAAACTTCTAGCATGGTGCACCACCGCAGTGAGTGAAGAGCCACAGATGCACTGGACAGAGCTGTTGACAAACTGATTGGACTATTAAATAGTGACGAAAAAAATGTAATATTGCCTGGTACATACAGCCAGCTGCTGCTGGTTCTGGTCAGTCTGCTGTCTCAAATGACATTTTTGCTCTATTAAGCTTGGAGTGAGCTGTCACAGAAGTTCCTCAAACTGTCCCCATAAGATGTACATTTTTCTCCTAACACGTATTAGATACCTATAATCGGTCTCCTTCACACTTTTATCGTGTATGGTAACTTCTAGTATCAAAAATATGTGTACAGGACAGCTAAATGCCAAACTTGAGGCTCCAGAATCCCAGTTAACAAACCAAATGAGCAACTTCCCTTGAACGGTTTATGATCACTCCGTCCATCCGTCAGAATTTGGGGCTGAGTTGAACCAAACATTCAGACAGTGAATTATTACCATCCACCACTGTCTGACATTCGAGATAAACCCAGATGTTAGTGCTTATGTCCTCTCTATTTAACATCTACATGTTTCCACTGGCTCAGATAATAATAAACAACAAGATAAGTTATTGTAAATATGCACAGATGACACACAACTTTACATTACAATGTCATCAGGCGACAATGAGTCCATACAAGCGTTGAGTAGATGCAGAGGACAAATCGAGTGGATGTACCCACTGAATTATCCAGGGCCACATTTACAGCTGCCTTTGACTGAAATTTTTAAACCATTCTGAATTTTGATTTTAATAATGTTAAATTAAGTACTAAACTGTAACTCTATCTTAAGTTTAACTTTTTTTTATTCTGCCACTTAACTATAACTTATCATTTTTTTGTCTTTATTTTTTTGGCAAAGCACCTTGAATTTCCTTGTTGCCTCTAAAATAAACCACTGATGGTAAATGATGTCATGACATCATAAATAAACGCCAGTTTTCCAACCTGAGCCCTGCCCTATTTTGGAGTCTTAGTAAATGTACAGCTTTCATTTTTTTTTAAAAAGATCAACCCTTAACCCGTTAAATGTTCTAAAGAACTTCTCCGTGTGTTATTTGTTGTCCGTAAAAACAGGAGGAACATGAACCCTCCATGCATATCCCAGTTTTCCGTGATTGATCAGCTCCTCTGTGAGAGTAGAGAGTATAGTAAAGCTATATTTGGATAAAATAAAATTGCCATAATTGGACATGAAGTTAGCACAGAATAACCTCAGCCCATTAAAATCAACAGGTTTTCTGCATTAATTTGCTACAACGAGGTCTGTCTTAATTTAAGTCACAATAAAAGAAAAAGACAATCTGTTTGAGCCATTATCACTAAATCATAAATTGGAATATCATTATCAAATACACTCATTAAATATTCAGAGTTCTGGAGTAATAAACAGTGAACTCATGGAGTTAAAAGCCGGTCATCTGTCCTGATTGTTTGCACCTGTGTCTCATCAGCCCCTGTGAGTATATCTTGTCTTGTCTTTCCATTCCTCTCTGCTGGTCCGTCTGTTTTTCCATCAATTGTGTTTGCTGTACTACCAGATTTTTTTGTTCCTCTTTAGTTGTCTCTATGTTTTGTAGTGAACCCCAGCAGCGCATTTTGATAAATAGTGATGTATAATGTTTTTTGTTTCAACACTATAGCTGCCTCATCTCCTGCATATGGATCCTTTCCACTCAACACACACTACTATAAATTGTTGAACTGATCTTCGTTTGCGTCACATTAAACAAAGTGAAGACGAAAACCAGTAAATTCCACAGGGTTCACATAATTTTTTCTTCTCACTCCTGCAAGATTAATCTCTTTTTACTTTGTTTTCCTGAAAATTAAACAATTGGAAAATACCAGTAAACACTCAAGCTACATTTGTCATTTTTACTGGTTTCCAACTTCTTTTTTGGTCCGATATAGATGTAATAATGATATATGGCCTATCATATGAAAATATCGTCACATCATATTTGATTTCATGGGAGCTTTAAACTGCAATGTCAGTGCTTCACATATTCATGATCAAGTCTTGAATTATTCAACTCAGATTGATTACTGTCTAGTAGTATCAGCATTTTCCGTCTTTTCAGAGATGGCTGGTGACTCATCCTTTTGTTAAATTATCTTTTTAAAATATTTTTTTGCACAAAATTATAAACATTCTTCCATATTCAAAATGCCAAATTAACATCAATAGCTGGATTACCTGCTCTTGCTAGCGTTTCAGTATTTTTTTTGTCAGTAAATATCCACTTCCACCACTGCTTTCAACAGTAAATAATGAAATGTTTTAATCAACATGGTAAATGTTCTTGCTGAGACTTACCACCGCTCAACCATGTAAAAATGTCCAAAAGCAGGTCGTCTCTGTCGGCAAACATCATCCAGCATGACAACATAAAGCTGTTTTCTTCCTGGTTTGAAAAATAATTTTCCACTTTTTGACAAATGAGACCCAGATGTCATATCAATTTGTTCTAGAGGAGAAACACGTTAAATGTGTGAGGAGGTGTAATAAAACAGTCACACCCAGCAGAACTGATACTGTAGAGCATGAAGGAGAAACAGAAACTTACTCTGTGTGGAGATGAAGGAGCTCGCCCCCCCCTCCCAACAGCGCCAGGACAACTGCAATGTCCAACTTGATGGGTGGTTCAAATCTTTCCTGCTAGACAAAACCAACTATGCATGAAGCCAACATGATGTGGAGTTCTCCAGGGTTCCATACCAGAACTACATAGTTTATTTGAAATGCTCAATTCATAAAAACAATAGATAAGCTCATATCGTTGTTTTAACAATAAGAAAGTTTGGCCGCCTTTGCTACAGTACATCTGGAGATGTCACCATCCAATCTGCAGTTGTTGCCGTGGCAACAATGTAGGACTCAGTAGCTCTCAGTAGCTGAGCTACAATGCACCTTTTCAGGTACCATGTCATTATTCTGACTAAGGATGTGTACCTAGAGCCGGTATTTTTTATTTTTTTGGTACCAGTTCCTAAATGGTCGTTACCAGATTACCGCTAAAAATTCTGGACAAACGATACTGTCATCAGTGTTTTTTTAAAGAGAGTCTACCTAGAGCAACATAACTGTCACATAATGATACTGCCGCCGGCGACAGGTTATGACGTAGCACCCCGTTGTTTTCTCTAGCCAATAGGTCAATATGTTGACCGTCAGAGCTAAGCGATCGAAGGTATGGGCTCACTTTATCAAACGTAATGAAGTTTCGGCTCAATGCAATATATGCCAGGAAGTAGTTGCGTCCGGTGTTGGGGTAACACCAGCAACATCGTGAAACACTTGCAGTGTGCTCACAGTATAAATATTAAGGAGTGCGGCATGTTTGACTGCCTAAACAAAGCAAAGTTAACAGCCCAGCTAACGCTAACAATGCCATTCCCTCCTCGGTGCAGGTAGACTCCGACACTGCTTCGTCATCATCATCAAGACAAGGTGAGATTATCAATCATTAAGTATGTAGTTAACCCCTTCCCCCCCAGCACCAGTTGCACCAGTTCATGTGTGGAAAAAGTTACTCAAGTGCTGTCAGGGTATTTTCTCTCACTGTTTCTCAAACAACTTAAATAATACATATGCAACAATGATGGTGCCCCCAACACGAGCAACACCCGCAACAAAACGCAACAGAATGCAAGATCCATTTTCTCCACCCCAACATAGTAGGTATCATACGCAACTAGAAAAGTTACACTTTCAGATGATACCAAACATAATCTTTTCTGGGCCGACCCCTTCATGCCAATCTTAAAACAAACCGAAAGCCAAAAATTCACATTTCACAGCCAGCACATCAGATCATCACACAATACGTCAGCAAATCCCAAAGCTATTTCCACCAAAAGCAGTATATTTTATTTCCTTACCGTTTCGTTGTCATTTTCAGTTTATCCACACCATCTTTGACCAAAATTCACGGCGTAATCCTTCATAATAGTGAAACTGCTTCATCCGCCGTCATTTCATATCCTCCCGGTCGCGGCCATTTTGTTGACTTCTCGTGGCTTTGAGAATTTACATAAACTTTGTTGACATTCTACATGTCGCAAGCTTTCAAACGAGATATTACACTTGAACAAGACTTCATCCATCAGGCCTCTACCGTTGAGCGTAAACGCTGGAGTGCGGCGGCCATCTTGGATCAGTGACGCACAGCGCTTAGAGCGACACCCACAGAGAGACCCACACAGAGCGAAGTGATTCGCTCTGTGTGGATTTTGGATTGAGATTTTACATTTACAAAATCATGTATCATCAAATCATCAAAGTATGTATAGCCATATTCCCTTCAAAAAGGGTAAAAAAACACATTTGGCACATTTTGGCACAGTATAGGTATCCAAGTGCCCAAATATAGAGTCCACCTGGTACCACACTACACTAAAACCACACTAAAACCTTTATAAAATATATGTGCTTTAAGCTATTCTCATGTAACTTGGTACAGTCTGACACTGGAAATGTATGCTGGGAGGTCTTAGCTATCCATTGAGACCAAGATTATGCATATGCAGATTTTGTGGTCCAGGATTACACCAAGAAATTTAATTTAATTTACTTTTTCTATTTGAGTATTGTCTATTATTAGATCTATATGAGATTCTGTTTTATGTTTTCCAAACAACATACTGTAATCTTAGTTTTGCTCAGATTTAGTGACAGTTTGTTTCTTTCAAACCATAATTGAAGTTTGTGTATTTCTGTTGTAATTATGTTCAAAATCTGCTGCAGACTCTCCCCAGAACAGAAAATATTTGTATCGTCTACAAATAAAACAAATTTCAGTATTTTTGATACCCTGCATATGTCGTTGATGTATAATATAAACAATTTTGGACCCAGTACCGACCCCTGTGGTACTCCGCACGTAATTTCCAAATCTTTTGACTTATCACCTATTTGTACAAACTGCTGCCTGTTTCTTAAATAGCTCTTTAGCCAGCTCAACCCAACCCTACTTATACCATATCTTTCCAGTTTATTTAATAATGTGTTGTGATCGATTGTGTCGAAAGCTTTTTTTTAAGTCCAAAAATACTCCAACTGCAATTTTTTTGCTGTCTATACAATTTGTGATTTCTTCTATTAGCTCAATAAGTGCTAAAGATGTTTATGTCTGTTGAATGCATTCTCAATTTTAGCACCACTGATATATGTTACGTTAATCCTCTAGGAGACATTGATAATGGCACTTTACCACTAGCACCTACTCGGCTCTACTCAGCTCAGTTCAGCTCGACTCAACTCTGCCTAGTTTCTTTTCCATAACAATTCAGCACCAGGAGCAGAAGTAGGAGGTTGGAGCAAAGCTGCTGTGACGTATTTGATTGTGTGATCTAAACAAAGAATACAAGACTAAATATGTAGAACCTGGGGAGATGATATATGTGCTGCTGGGTCTGTGATTTGTGTTCGATATCAAGTTAAAAAATGAGAGTGAGAGAAGCTTCAAGCGGCAACGTTTTTTTAATCTTTTTTTTAGTTCGTCTCAGCGCTGCTGAAAAGTCAGCTGAGAGCCGCGAGCAGCTATGAAGTGACAGAGCTCCTGGTAGATCTGGTCGTTCCTTATCGCCCGTCTAGATCCATTTTTAATTTTCTCCTCAGCCACCAGGTTTATGAACATCTGCACCTCAGAGTTGGATCATGAAACAGACTTTTGTGCTGCCATTGCCTGTTGAATAAAATGAACAAGAAGCCGTCGTCAGTCGCTCTTTCGCTGATTCCCACATCCTGACTCAGACGTCTGACTCCAAACCCCCTGACCAATCGGTGGCGTGTAGTGTGATGATGTCAGATACAGCCCGACTCAGCACACTTGGAACCTCGGCAGAATGAATACAGAAAAAGTATCTACTCAGCATGGGTAGACCCCTAGTGGAAAAGCGGCAAACCGAGTGGAGGTGAGCCGAGCCGGGCTGAGTAGGTACTAGTGGAAAAGTGCCATAAGAGTATCGATAAATACAGATAAGGAGTATCGGTATTGGTATCGATACACATCCCTAATTCTGACACTCCAATATTCTGAACTTTAGTCTGAAATCAAATGCCCACTGATCTGTTATCCCACTGGTATGGTAGCACATTATTCAACATGGGCAAAGTCCTCAAGTCCAACATACAAATTGTCCAAACAATTAACCTGACATCAAAACCTTGTTTAAAGATATTTTGGACAGAAAAGAAAAAATGTTTGTTGAAGAGTACTGAAATGGAACTTAAATATGCCACAGAGGGGATGGGGTATGTACACAATCTAAAAATAGATATTGCTGATAATTAAGTTTAATTAGTTGAGAGTTTGGAGAATGCAGCTCAAGTTGGAGATGCTTTGATTTGTGATCACATATGATAACATCCAGGATCAACGCTGTTCATGTACAGTAGAGTAAGATTACATCATTTCACTTTTAATTAGTGTAATTTGGACAGACACAACTTTAGATCTGGTCACAGAAGCAGGTCAGCTCATGGGTTTGTCGTCTGTCCGTTTTTCAATTGGTAGTCCCTTAAAACAACCAAACGTGTTCCCTACATTGCAGAAAAAGCGCTTTTTTTCCTGCAAGTCCCCTCTTTAATGTTTCTCTATAGATTTTAGGAGATTTGGGTTATGGTAAACCTTTTTAAAAAAAGCTCTTGTTTTTATTGCTTATTTTTAAAATGGACTGACTATGGAGTATGATATGGAGGTGGAATCAGAAGCTGATATGCCAACAGCTTTCCCTGTGGCATCTTTTATCCACGTGAAAGGTCCTGATCAGAAAAAGTTAACAGCATTCAGATTGCCATATTTTTTAGCTTGTTGAAGCATTTGCATTTAATACGGAGGTTATCAATGCTGTAGGAGAAGCTGAACGCAAATGTCTCCAAGCCTTTCTGACAAGCTTAAAATACTTTTGATCAAATCCAGGAGAGGGTTGCATAGAGAACCAGTCTGAGCCGACCTGTTCCCACTGTTGATGTGGTGTAATGACACAGGTAAAGCTCCACTCCCCATCCTCACCACACATTTCAGAGATTAGGAGCTGAAAGGAGGCAGAAGATCCAATTTTGAGTCAGTCAGGTTGCTGCCACCCCACCGTCTCCCTGGGATCTGAGCAGCAGAGGTTTTAAAATGCTAATCCTGTCGACCTTGAAGCCCTGAGGCGCCTGCTGGGTTTGTGAAACACATCTCTCATGAGCTGCCTGTCACTCAATAATCAAACAGGCACAACCTCCCCATACCTCCCAGCCAAAATCCCAAAGCATACATATACTTGTAGAAACACGTACATGCAATAGAAACAAATGTTGCATCAAACTCCTCCTCAACAATCTGCTGCTCAAAGCGCACATTGGAATGAAAATACCCCTGTAACCCAGACTCATTTGCAAAAAATGGGCTCTGTTTGAGCTCCACTGGTGTGATCTGGTGCAGTCTGAGCTAACGCTTCAGCAAATTCTGAGCCGTGATGACCTCCGCTGTAAATCCAGATAAATACATTTTAAACTCTGCAGTCCAGAGTGGTGAATTTGATGGGAAACAGCCATCAATTTTCTCTTCAGACTGACATGTTTCAACTTTCCCTACACTTGGAAGGGAGTTTCTGGAAGCTGGGGGAATTGAATAGCTTTAAGTGACTGCTCCGCTTAAAGAAACATCATCCAGAGGCACTTCAGGGCCATGTAAGTGCCTTTTTATTTCATTATAATGCACATTTCATCCACTGGTGGCAAACCCTGACGTGAAACCTGTGGACCTGTACTACTTTGTTTTTAAATACAGTTGTGTATTAGCATGATAAATTGAGTTTAGTCTGACTGAGAGTCAGCAGACACGTGTGCGGACGTTCAAGTACAGTCCCAAATTGGCACCCATGCAGACCGCAAACTCAGCAGAAAAAACAGAAGAAGCTGCAGTATTCAATGTTATTCTACATTCCTGTAATTCATCTTCAAGAGTATAAAAACACAAATGTGACATTAAAACCCTGATGACAAATAACTAAAACCTTGGGTGCAGATGAAAATTACAGCGAGCACAAGCAAACACAAGTGTCTGCGCAGCAGATATGTTAATGCGCCCAAAAGGAAGAGATCCAATTTCAGCTTGCTGTTCTGGGATTGAGAGTCCAGGGGCCTCATGTACAAAGAGTGCGGCGCACAAAAAACGTGCACGTCACGTTTCCTCATATTCTGGACTTCACTGCATCGCCAGTGAGTGTCGGCAACAGACAAAACCTCAGAAATGTGCATACGCCAGCCTTGATGTGTGCGTGAAGGAGCGCAACTTTCCACGTTCAAATCACTTTTTGAACATCCGACCGTGAGCGTAGAAAGTGGCGTATGCACGGTTTTTGTGCGCCGCACTCTTTGTACATGAGGCCCCTGGACAGTGGCTCAAATGCTCACATGATCCAAATATACACACATTGGTTTCGATGATCAATATCAGATGTTCAAGGATGCTTTTGTGCATGTTGACACAATTTGTTGACACAATTGAGATTTTAATGAAAAGTCTGTGACAGATGTTGGTCAAACTGCCACAGAGATGGATCTTCCTTCACTAACAGCGCCATACATGACTGCAGGCATCGGGTCCAGTTCGCATTTTTGTTCGCAGATTTGTCCATCTGGAAGCCAACTGGACCAAAACTTCAGCTGTGATTGATGATTCACAAGAACACATATATAAAAAAGTGCAGATAAACCTACTCGTATCGGGTTCTGGACTGAGGTGTTCCCACGCTGAGGCAGCTCAACGATCCGGTTGGGACATGATTCAACCAGAGTTTTTGTCCTCATCGAGGGTTCTTGTTGGGTTTCAGTTTTTCTGATATCTTCTGTTCTGCTGTTGTTTAGTTGTATTTTCTGGATTTTCAATCCTTTTTCTCCACATGTACTTAATAATTGTCTTTAGTCCTGTTTTACTTTGAAAGTATTCACCCCAGTATGTGATTGTCTTTGGACTTCCTGTTCCGGTGAATCCTCCTTACATCTGTCCCTACACCTTTTCTGTCTCTGTCCATCTCTCTGACTGTCTACCCTTTTGGTGTTGTTATTTCTTGTCTTTCGAATTGTCTTTTGAGCTTTGGTTGTCCAGGATTTCTTGCCTTAGCAGCGACTCTTTAATCCTCCTGCATTTGGGTCCTAGGCTTCAAAATTCTGACATTTTGAGTTGGTTGTTATGTCAGGCATACAAAAATATGAGCACAAAAAAATCCAAAATCGACGCCAGTAATTAATTTGATTTTTTGCTACACTAACGCGCTTGGATGATAAAATTGATTGAAGGCTCATTTTTGCTCTTGGTTTGACCTGTGATGAAACAAGTGAGCATCATTCTTCTACCTGGTCCACGCACCGAGGGTGGCTTAAAGGAGCTTGAGGCAGGATTGAGGCAGGATTTATGAAAAAAATTTGTATACGTTTTAAGTTTTCTAGTAATAATGTCAGAGGAAGCGTTCCAAATCAAAAAGAATGAGCCCTCTACCGTATCTCTCGGTTGCTTTGAACAGGCTGTGTGCTGCAAAATGTGCTGCAATTCGGAGGCCGAATTTCCCGCGCTGTCCTGCGGATATGACGTCACATGACGCTGCATGTGCGTTCTCCCCGTTCTCCCGTGCCGGCTTCACTGTTGGCTGCAGTACCCCCGACGGCCGTCGTGGCGAAGGGTGGCGCTAGAAAGTCTCATTTCTTAAAAGGAGCCTCATGCTCCTTTTAACTGATTCAGTAACTGTCACACCACAGAGGATATGCTGGTGTTTCTTTACAAATATCCTCCCCTCTGGGATCATTGAGTTGATGGTTCTCGCTAGTACCAGTCCCAGGGTTGACTGCACCACTCCTTCATGGTTGTTTTACAAAGCCCGTTTCCTGGGAGACATGGGTACCAGCATTACTAAGTCCAGGGGAAGGTGGAAGGAGGGAGCGAAAATGTGCCTCTGCCAAGAGAAAATTCAAAGAAAGGAAATAATCTTGACTCGTGGCCAAAGTCGACGCAAGGTCTGGTTAAATGTTCTGGCTGGCACAAGAATGAAGCGCAGCACACTGCGCGATTGACGGCTGTAACCTTCACCGGCTCACATCAATAGCTGAACCCGCCCCACCGACTGATATTGAGCGCTCAGATGCAGATGAATCCATAACAACATCATAATTATCCTTCAGATTATGGAAATCCCTTCAAACAATAAGCAATCGCTCCCAGGGGCCCCTTTTTCAGCATTATCAACATCCACGCCTGAATTTTAAACCAGTTATAATCTGAGCTGCTTAAGCCTCTCTTTCGCTCTAACTTGTGTGTGTGTGTGTGTGTGTGTGTGTGTGTGTGTGTGTGTGTGTGTGTGTGTGTGTGTGTGTGTGTGTGTGTGTGTGTGTGTGTGTGTGTGTGTGTGTGTGTGTGTGCGTGTGTGTGTGTGTGTGCGTGTGTGTGTGTGTGTGTGTGTGTGTGTGTGTGCGCGCGCGCGGACACACACACATGCCCGTGCGCCAGGTTTAAACAATATGGTTAAGTGCTGCAATTCATCATGAGGATTTGAAGATTTTATGCCCATATATTCCACATTTGAAGCATTTTAAATGAGAACTGCTTATTTTATAATACGTCATAAGCACTGTAAAGGTTAAGTGATATCAGGTTTTATTCATGCAAGTTAACATATCAAAGTAAATTACAAAATCGTATTCAAATAATAATTAGATTCAGGTAAAATGTCATGATGTTTATTAAATTGTATGTAAATTTGTAGAATCTTGACTTACTGCAAATATGTCAGTTCTCAAAGGAAAACAAAGAAATGATTGATGAAAACTATTCCAGATGAAACAGTTTTACTCACGAACATAAAAAATGTCAACTCTGCTGCTGCTGCTGAACTGGACCTGGATCCTGGAACCAGTCCCACTTGTGGCACATTGTATAAACCTCCCTAGGGTCGGCTGTCAGAAGAGATTTTTTTTAAGTATGTGAAATAATGAAGGGATTTATTTTAATGCAAAGTGTAATCTTTTTTTCCCTAACTCCAACCAAACTGAAGCATGAGCAAACAGGAAAGATTGCAGTCTGACACAATCGTGATCCCAGATGACGACGAAGATCGTGGATTCAGAGGGTGGGAAAGAGCATTTCAAGGAGCATGAAGTGCCACTCTTCACATGGACTCGTCACCAGAGTCCAGCCCAGACCTGCGGAGGACTTTACTCACCCCAAACACAATTGCCCCTAAATCGCAGTGAGTTTTGACAAGGCTGCAGCATTCGATGCCCTGGGGATGAAAACTGATTGGCTCATTTAGCAGCCAGGTCTGCAGCACAATTAAATTGCAAACAATGCAAAATGTTGGAAAATGATTGTAACTCAGCAATTTGTGTGAAATTGATTTCCAGTCCAACAATGGTGAATAGATTCTGTTCATTTGCACCTTTTTAAAAACAAAAAGATCCATCTGCTGCGAGTGAAACAAATTTTTGTAAAAAACAAGTAAATTGTGCGGTAGTCTAGGATGATTACTGTATTTATTAGAAAATGTACCTTAAATAAAGGAAAACTGCACATATGACCTCATACCTCCTTGTTACAGCCTTGTAGATTATTTCCACAGCGCTGCGTAGGCGTTAGCCTGCAGCAGATGAGATGACATTAATACAACGTTTTGTTCCTGCTGTTATGCTGGGAAGGCATTTATTTTCTGGAAAGGACTAACAGGAGGAGACAAAGGCCTTGCAGATGGCTGAACAATTGATGTAGTATTTATTATGAAGTATTTAGAGGGATTTAGAAAGGGTGTATGTGTCTATATATACAATCCTATAAAAAGATTTCAAGAATCTGAAAAAGTCTCTGTATTTTGGTTGCTAAACCAAAAATCAATACAGGATGTCAGTTATCGGACCCTCAGGAGGAAATGCTTATAAAATGAGCATGATTTTGTAATGTACAGGAACACTTCTGGAAATTTCTGCCGAACACAAATCCAGGTTAAAAGCCTATCATGGCAAGAAGAAGCCATACGTGACCACTATACAGAAATACTGACATCATCTCTGTACCAAAGGTCAAAATTAACAGAGGAATAGCTTAAAACTGCCCTATGGTAAGGCAACTCATGATTTTAAACTCTTTTTGGAAGTGTGGCCGTCCTGCAGACTGATGACTGGAGAGACTATCCGGGTCTGATGATGTGGGGGTATACTGGTGTCTGTGGATAGGACTGATACACAGTCAGTAAGGAGTTTTTGTATCCATCTTGGCGCTGCACCAGAGAGTGCCTCTCACATGCCTCAAGGTTTTGTTCTCAGTCCTCTTCTTTTTTCATTATTAGGGCCCGAGCACTTACAGTGCGAAGGCCCTATTGTATCTGTAGGAATTCTTTTTCTTTCTTTCTTTCTTTCTTTCTTTCTTTTTCTTATTTTTCCGACGAAAGGAGGGCCTTTTTGCCCCCCTAAACGTGCCCCAAAAGTCACCAAATTTTGCACGCAAGCCAGGCCTGGCGAAAAATTTAATATTTAATGGTTTGCATTAATGGGTGTGGCAAAATGGCTCCACAGCGCCCCCTAGAAAACTTGGTGCCTCAAGCCCCACAATACGGTTTGACATATATGCACGAAAATCGGTACACACCTGTATCATGTCGCAACTTAAAGCAAAGTCTCTTGGCGCCATGGCCGAAACCGAACAGGAAGTTGGCCATTTTGAATTAATCGTGTAATTTTGGCGAAATTTATGCCATTTCTTCAGCCGCTTCTTCGCCCGAACCGTAATGTGCACCCAGGTGTGTTATACATCAAAATGTGCGTCTCCATCCTGCGACAACGCGCATTACTTTCCTCAGTCAAAAGCATTACCGTGGCGACGCTAGACGCCAAAAAGCGCACCCCCACTTCCTCTGATTGG
This sequence comes from Cololabis saira, assembly GCF_033807715.1. Lineage (NCBI taxonomy): Eukaryota > Metazoa > Chordata > Actinopteri > Beloniformes > Belonidae > Cololabis > Cololabis saira. The sequence goes on along the minus strand of NC_084588.1, from coordinate 14,938,804 downwards.
TCCATACAGAAAAAACTTTGTGCCTCAAGCCCAACAATACGGTTTGACGTACATCCACAAAAATCGGTACACACCTGTATCATGTCGCAACTTAAAGAAAAGTCTCTTGGCGCCATAGCCGAAACCCAACAGAAAGTTGGCCATTTTGAATTAATCGTGTAATTTTGCCGCAATTTATGCCATTTCCTCGGCCGTTAATGCGGCCCGAACTGTAACGTGCACCCAGGTGTGTTATACATCAAAATGTGCATCTCCATCCTGCGACGACGCGCATTACTTTTCTCAGTCAAAAGCATTACCGTGGCGACGCTAGACGCCAAAAAGCGCACCCCCACTTCCTCTGATTGGTCCATACAGAAAAAACTTTGTGCCTCAAGCCAAACAATACGGTTTGACGTACATCCACAAAAATCGGTACACACCTGTATCATGTCGCAACTTAAAGAAAAGTCTCTTGGCGCCATAGCCGAAACCCAACAGAAAGTTGGCCATTTTGAATTAATCGTGTAATTTTGCCGCAATTTATGCCATTTCCTCGGCCGTTAATGCGGCCCGAACTGTAACGTGCACCCAGGTGTGTTATACATCAAAATGTGCATCTCCATCCTGCGACGACGCGCATTACTTTTCTCAGTCAAAAGCATTACCGTGGCGACGCAGGATTTCGTCTCCTGTTCCCATCATCGAACCAGGACCTTCAGCATGTGCTGGAGTGATTTGAAGCCGAGTGGGAAGCGGCAGGGATGAGAATCAGCACCTCCAAAACCGAGCCCATGGTTTTCCACCGGAAAAGGGTGGCTCGCCTTCTCCAGATGGGTGGAGACTGGAGAAGTCCTGACTCAAGTGGAGGAGTTCAAGTATCTCGGGGTCTTGTCCGTCGAGTGAAGGAAAGACGGAGCGTGAGATTAACAGACGGATGGGTGCAGCGTCCGCAGTTATGCGGCCGGTGTACTGGACCGTCTCGATGAAAAAATGGAGCTGAGTCGAAAGGCGAAGCTCTCGATTTACTGGTCAATCTAAGATCCCACCCTCACGTATCGTCTTGAACTTTTGGTAATGACCGAAAGAACAAGATTGTGGATAGAAGCGACCAAAATGAGTTTCCTCTGTAACGGATGCCTCCTGGACGCCTTCCTAGAGAGGTGTTCCAGGCATGTCCCACTGGGAGGAGGCCCCGGGGAAGACCCAGGACACGCTAGAGAGACCATGTCTCTCGACTGACCTGGAAACATCTCAGACTCCCCTCGGAAGAGCGGGAGGAAGTGTCTGAGGTGAGGGAAGTCTGGGCATTTCTGCTAAGACTGCTGCCCCCATGACCCGGTAACAGATGAGCGGAAGAAGATGGACGGATGGACAGATGGATGGATGGGTAGTCCATGCATTTATCATGTGTTTAGATTATTGTAATGCATTTTACATTGAAGTAAGCCAAAAATCACTTGCTCAGCTGAAATTAGTCCAAAATGCTGCTTTTAAGCTGCGCAAGAAAGCAAAGCACATGACTCCAATTTAAGTCTCATTCCATCAGCTCCCAGGTCGTTCATGCATTGATTTTAAAATTATTTTATTGTTTTCAAATGTCTCACTACAAAGTATCTGAGCTGCTTCAGCTGTACATTCCTTCACGCTCCCTCAGCTGGGCAGATCATTTATTGTCGGTCTTCTCTAAGACAAAGAGGAAGCTTCAAGGCGACCGCGCTGTCTCAGTCGCCAGCTCAAAACTGTGGAAAGACCTCCCTTTTACACATCAGGCAGATATACTCCCTTCCTGTTTTTTAAATCCTCCCTTAAAACATATTTTTTCGCTTTGGCTTTTTAACTTAGTTTGAGATCTTGTTAGTTTTAGTTTTTTTACGGTTTTATTTTTTTGGGCATGCCAAGTAGTGGCATGACCATATTGCAATCGTCCAGAATGGCCCAAAGGGCAATGTTGCTAGCATTTTGCTAACAAGCTAAAGTCGAAAAAGTCCCACTGCGCACCAGCCGGTGTACAGCATGACCCCGCTCTGATGTGGAAAAAAAAATCCCCAAAAAATAAAACACGCCCGAAAAAACATGAAAATTAAGGCGATATATTAGTATCAAGGAAAGGTTTTCCTTTTCTTATTCGTATTCCTTCCTGGGTCGCGGGGGCAGCAGCCTCAGCAGAGATGCCCAGACTTCCCTCACCCCAGACACTTCCTCCAGCTCCTCCGAGGGGAGTTCGAGGCGTTCCCAGGCCAGCCGAGAGACATAGTCTCTCCAGCGTGTCCTGGGTCTTCCCGGGGTCTCCTCCCGGTGGGACCTGCCTGGAACACCTCCCTTGGGAGGCGTCCAGGAGGCATCCGATACAGATGCTCAAGCCACCTTAGCTGACCTCAACTCAGAGCTTCTCCCGGGTGACCAAACTCCCCACCCTATCTCTAAGGGAGCGTCCAGCCACCCTGGACTCCATACTCACCGAGCACCCCCCACAGAATGGCACGGTCAAATGCCTTCTTCAGATCTACAAAGCAAATGTGGACTGGTTGGGCAAATTCCCATGAACCCTCGAGCACCCTGCGGAGGGTGTAGAGCTGGTCCAGTGTTCCACGACCGGGACGAAAACCGCATTGTTCCTTCTGAATCCGAGGTTCAACTATCGGCCATATTCTCCTCTCCAGTACCTTGGCGTAGACTTTCCCGGGGAGGCTGAGAAGTGTGATCCCCCTATAGTTGGAACACACTCTCCGGTCCCCCTTTTTAAACAGATGGACCACCACCCCGGTTTGCCACTCCAGCGATACTGTCCCCTTCCTCCATGCGATGTCGCAGAGGCGTGTCAACCAATACAGCCCTATGACATCCAGAGACTTGAGGTACTCAGTGCGAATCTCATCCACCCCCGGTGCCATGCCAATGAGGAGCTTATCTACCACCTCAGTGACCTCGGCTTGGGTGATGGATGAGCACGCCCCAGATTCCCCACTCTCTGCTTCCTCAATGGAAGGCATGTCAGTCGGGTTGAGGAGATCCCCACCCACACCATAAACGGTGCTGGCAGAGTACTGCTTCCCCCTTCTGAGGCGCCGAACGGTCCTCCAGAATTTCCTCAAGGCCGACCGAAAGTCTTCCTCCATGGCCTTCCCGAACTCCTCCCAGACCCGGGTTTTTGCCTCCAGGACCGCCCGAGCCGCGGCTCGCTTGGCCTGCCGGTACCCATCTACTGCGTCAGGAGTCCCATAAGCCAACATAGCCCGGTAGGACTCCTTCTTCAGTCTGACGGCATCCTGTACTTCCGGTGTCCACCACCGGGTTCTCGGATTGTCACCACGACAGGCACCGGAGACCTTGCGACCACAACTTCGAGCCGCCGCGTCGACAATGGAGGCAGAGAACATGGTCCACTCGGACTCAATGTCCCCCGCCTCCCCCGGGATCTGAGAGAAGCTCTCCCGGAGGTGGGAGTTGAAGATGTCCCTGACAGAGGGCTCGGCCAGACGTTCCCAACAGACCCTCACAATCCGTTTGGGTCTGCCCGGTCTGTCCAACCTCCTCCTCTGCCAGCGCATCCAACTCACCATCAGGTGGTGATCAGTTGACAGCTCAGCCCCTCTCTTCACCCGAGTGTCCAAGACATGCGGCCGAAGGTCAGATGAAACGACAACAAAGTCGATCATTGACCTCCGGCCTAGGGTGTCCTGGTGCCGCTTGCACTGATGGACACCCTTATGCTTGAACATGGTGTTCGTTATGGACAAACTGTGACTAGCACAGAAGTCCAACAACAAAACACAGCTCGGGTTCAGATCGGAGAGGCCGTTCCTCCCAATCACGCCTCTCCAGGTATCACTGTCATTGCCCACGTGAGCATTGAAGTCCCCCAGTAGAACAATGGAGTCCCCAGTTGGAGCACTATCCAGTACCCCTCCCAGGGACTCCAAGAAGGCCGGGTACTCCGCACTGCTGTTCGGCCCGTAGGCACAAACAACAGTGAGAGACCTTTTCCCGACCCGAAGGCTCAGGGAAGCGACCCTCTCGTTCACCGGGGTGAACTCCAACACATGGCGACTGAGCTGAGGGGCTATAACCAAGCCCACACTAGCCCGCCGCCTCTCACCCTGGAGTGTCCAGCCCCTTTCAAGGAGCTGGGTTCCAGAGCCCAAGCTATGTGTTGAGGTGAGCCCGACTATCTCTAGCCGGTATCTCTCAACCTCACGCACAAGCTCCGGCTCCTTCCCCCCCAGCGAGGTGACATTCCATGTCCCCACTGTGAGGGTTTTAGTCCAGGGATTGGGTCGTCGAGGCACCCCGCCACGACTGCTACCCAGATTACATGGCACCAGCTTGTCATGGACCTTCCTGCGGGTGGTGGGCCTACGGGAAGGCGGGCCCACGTCGCCGTTTCGGGCTGAGCCCGGCAGGGTCCCATGGGCAAAGACCCGGCCACCAGGTGCTCGCCTATGAGCCCCAACCCCAGGCCTGGCTCCAGGGCGGGGCCCCGGTGACGCCGATCCAGGCAACGTAGCGGTCCTCGATGTTTTCTTCTTCATGACAAGCTTGTGAACCGCTCTTACTCTGGCCCGTCACCTAGGACCTGTTTGCCATGGGAGACCCTACCAGGGGCGTAATGCCCCCGACAACATAGCTCCTAGGATCACTCGGAACACAAACCCCTCCACCACAGTAAGGTGGTCGGTTGAAGGTGGGGCAGTAAAGTGGCGGTTCAAGGAGGGGACTTGGTTCGCTTCGGACCAAAAGGTCTTTCAACCTCATTATGCCAATCATTACAGTTTTTGAGATATTACAGTTTTTCCCCATTGCTTGAACACATTTTGCCAAATTTCGCTCATTGTGCCAAAACTCTACACACAAGTAAGCATGACACAACACTGGGAAATATACCATTCACATCTGTGTCAAATTGAAACTCTACTATCACTGCCTAAACTCTGCTATCAAAACCTAAAAATACTTGGTCAAAATGTAACTCTGATGACAAAATGACACACACTTGTATCATATGCATACACTTTCAGATCAGGGAGAACACACTAGTCTACTTTATATAAAACACTGCAGTCTTTGATTTTGTTTTTTTATTTTTGTTTATTCAGCAGGCACATTTTCAAGCAACCAAAAAAAGCAAACAGGCCTACTCAATGTTGTACATAGTAACGTGAACTAAAAAAAAAATAAATAGAAAAAACACTATACTGTAAACACATAATTGTGCATACTGCACGTGGGCTCATGGATCCCGCCGCCTGTTAGCGTCTGGCCACAGGACCTCATCTACATCGCAGGCGATGTCTTCTCCTGCCAGGCACCGGGGAAAATATCCCCTTGCATGTCGAAACCACCCTTGTATTGCGGTCACCTGAATGTCGCTGCAGGCCTGTTCCATTGCCTGTAGAAGAGGCATGTGGTTGGTGGTTGATTTTCAAAACAGAGCCCGTGTTTTCAAAACACTACACACAATTAGCAGAACACTACAGATCCTTTCTCAAAATTAAACACGCTTGTAAAAACTATACACTTCTTTTTAAAAACCACACTTTGTTACCATACGAAACACACACATTTCACATTACTATACTCTGTTTGCCCGAGTTACACTCTGCTGTGATAAACCTAAAACACTTTTAGCACTTCTACTTTCCTATGATTAGAGTAGGCTACTAACAAAGTACAAATATAATGTAAATTCACCAAACACTACACAAGACCAATGTTGCAGACTGAAAAAACTAATTTATTTCTCAACACGCCCAAAATGTTGACATGGAGATTCATAATACTGTAACAAAACGTCACTTTACATATTGTAAGTTACTGTAAAAACAAACAAAAAAAACTAGATGTCGTCTCTTCTCCTAGCTGGATCTGGCCAGAGAATTTCATCAACATCACAAGCAATGTTATCATTAGCAAGACACCTTGGAAAGAAACGTCTTGAATGATGAATCCATCCTTGCATTGCTGGTACCTCAATCTGATCACATGCTTCCTCCATGGCTTGGATGAGGGACTTCGGCCTGGAGACGGAGATCATATACTTTCCACCGCCATGCCGAGAAAAACTCTTCTATAGGGTTGAGGAATGGAGAGTATGGTGGAAGATATAGGACGGTGAAATGTGGATGTTGCTGAAACCAGTTCTGAACCAGAGCAGAGCGGTGGAAAGACACTTTGTCCCAGACAACAATGTATTGCATGTGATCGATTTGATTTGCTGCTGTTATGTTGTGCAATTGGTCCAAGAATGTAAGTATGAGTGCTGGGTTGTAAGGGCCTATATGGGCATGGCGGTGGAGGACCCCATTCTGTGTAATGGCTGCACAGAGTGTTATATTACCCCCACGTTGCCCTGGGACATTGACTATAGCCCTGTGGCCAGTGATGTTTCCTCCCCTCCTTCGTTTTCTCGTCAGGTTGAACCCAGCCTCATCTACATAAATGAACTCATGCTGGATCTCCTCTTCATCTATTTGTAAAACTCTCTGAAAAACAGTGTCAGTGGCAAAATTGTGTAGTTCAGTGTAGATCTAGTATACATATTACAGTACAGTAAAAGATTATGAGACGGTATGCAAGATCACACTGCTAAAGTGAATACCTCTGCATAATCATGCCGCAGTCGTTTCACCCTTTCAGAATTGCGCTTGAAAGGCACTCGATAAATTTGCTTCATTTGAATACGTTTTTTTTTTAGAAGTGTTGATGTTGAGACCTGATGGATATCGTTGAAAATGGCGTGGTTATTGACAATGTTAGCTTGGAGCTGATTGAGCATTGTTGGCCAAAACCATGTTTACTATCTCCCTCTCTTGCTGTTCTGTGAACATAGGAGGCCTTGCCCCTTGTCGTTCCTGACCCTCAATCCTGTGTAGAAAACAAAACAGTATAAAATACAGTAGTACAGTAAAAGGTAACAGAAATGCTGATAGTGCATAGAATACAGTACTGTAAGCAGTTACAGAAACCGTGCAGATATTTTTGATATGATGTTATTTTTACAATACCTATTTTCCAGTCGAAATGTTCTTATCACACTTGCCACTGTATATCGGCTGTACTCGCAGTCCAGCCTCCTTCAGCGTCAGGCCGTGGTTGACAACGTGGTCAACCAGTGTTGCGCGGATCTCATTTGACAGATTCGGTCCTCTTTGAGCACCTTCTTGTCTTCCTCTTCCTCTACCTCTACCTCCAGCATGGCCTCCTCCTCTGTTCCTCCCCTTCCTCCTCCTCCTCGTCCTCGTCCTCCTTGTTCTCCTTGTCTTAGTCTTTCTCTGACTCTTTCAATTGTGCTTGAAGACCAATGAACTCACCTGCTGCTTTTTATAGTGAAGACACACCTGATTGGTGTGTCTACAATTAAGCAAACGAGTGTTTGCACACCTGATCACTGTGTTGAACCGATTGGTTGGACGGTGTGCTAATTTGACAGTCAGTGCTTTGGTATTGCAAGGAAGTGACTTCATGATAGATTTTTGTGTGTAATGTATGTTTAGTGTGTTTAGTGTTTTGAAAATCACTCTGTGTAGAGTTTTGCAACAAGTGTGAGGTTGACAATGTGCTTATAATTGTGCAAATATGGGCTGATGTTTTGCTAATAGTGTACTACCTTTAATTTTAGTGTGTAAGCAATCGAAAAAAACTGTAAAAATGGTGAGTAAGGAGGCAAGTATACCACTTCTAATTGATCGTGGTTGGTGAACCAGGCCTGGACCAGAGCAGCCCGATGGAAACTGACGTTATCCCATACCATCACAAACCTGGGCTGATCTGGTCTGTTCTGTATAACTATATTATGGAGGGCATCTAGGAATGTGACTATATGGTCAGTATTGTATGGACCTAATTTTGCATGATGATGCAGAAGCCCTTGAAGGCTTACGGCAGCACACAGTCTGATGTTTCCTCCGCGCTGCCCCGGGACGTGCACAATTGCCCTTTGGCCAGTTACATTACGACCCCGTCGTCTTGTTTTGCTCAAGTCAAATCCAGCTTCATCAATGAAGATGCATTCGTGAGGCTGTGCAGCTCCATCCATGGCCAAGATTCTCTGTAACAAAAGGAAACATTACTGTACTACAGTGCTACACATACAGAACCCTCACCCCATCACACGGGTACCTGTGTACTGTATCTTTCCAAATGGATCCATGTGGCACTGATATGGTACATATTTAGCTGCTACTGGTTTCACCAATACTGTATTGTAAATGTAAAGGACTTACGCGTACATATTCACCTCGAAGTCCTTTGACCCTGATACTGTTCCTTTCGAATAGGACTCTGTAGATCTGCTTCATGGTGATGTTGTGTTTTACCAAGATGCGTCTGATGGTGGTGATGCTCACATGGTTTATGTTGTTGAACACTTCGCTGTCTGCAAGTATTTTCTGTCGTAGCTGGTGGAGACGGATGGCATTGTCTGCCCTCACTAGGTCCACAACGGCAAGTTCCTGCTGTTGTGTGAACAGGTGTTGGCGTCCTCCCCCAGTTTTCTAGTCATTCTAGAGAAATACAACCACAAATTGTCATCAGTTTGATTCTTTTTCTTACAGTACTTCACTGTATATACTGTATCATCCACTGTACTGAACCCTGCAATACCCTGTACATGTGATGTGGTAATGTGATATACTGTAGAGTGCTGTAAATACCATCTGAGTAGAAGGTAGAGAGGGGAAGACATCTGAAGACATTTCCAGTCTGAATGTTCTTATTATAGATGCCACTGTGAAGCGTCTGAGGAGCGGGTGGACTCTCTGCCCAGCTTCCCTCATTGTCAGGCCATGATTTATAACATGATCCACCAAAGTTGCCCTTATATCGTCAGATATGGAGGTCCGTGCATTGCCTCTTCGACCTTGTCCTTGCCCTCCTTGTCGTCCTCTTCCTCGTCCTCTTGCTCTCCCTCTGCCTCTTGCTCTCCCTCCATCCATGCTTGCAAAGTTCTTGAAATGGCTAAACTGAGGCCTTTTTGTAACTGGCTGATTGGTGTTACGTTTAGCAAGCCAGTGCCTTCAGGTGTGTATTTGAATGGTTGCAATTAACCAATGTGTTTTGTATTTTGGAAACATGTGTTTTCCAAGTGGCACTCTGAGATTTCATTTGTGAACGAAGTGTCATGTATGAAATAGAGTCTAGTATGCAGGACCAAGTGTGTTGCATAAAGGACTAAGGGCCAAATCCACAAAAGGATTGCGCGGCTTATGCGGCCGCTAAACCGGTGCAAATGAGACAAAAAGAGAGCGTCTAATTCACAAAGCACCCGCAAAGGGCGAATTGCACCACAAGCTGCGCTGCCAAGCAAATAGCGTCATGGTGCGCCTGTGCCATTTGCATGCATGTAAATTAGGTAATATTCATACATTCAGTGCAAAATTGCCCCCTTTCTATGCAAATAAATCTCATTGCAAAAACCGTCTAATTCACAAAGGCCAGCGCTATTTGCCACACGCAAAAATAGTGGAGCAAATACCGTCTTTTCGAAGTGTGTATTAACTGCGCGCAAACTCACTCCTCACTCCCCATCTCTCTGTTTCTCTCTCTCTTCAATATCATTCAAGCCTGTGTGATACTGAATGATATTAAGGGTGAAATCTACAGTCATACATGACTATAGACAGTCAGATAAAGTGGGGTTGTGGACTTATCTCGGATTTAAAAATAAAAATAACAGGGCGGAGCTCAGGATTCATCCATACAGTAAGGGGCTGCTTTATTACAAACAATTCCACCATATAAACATATGTAGCACCCCTTTAACCGTCCTCAGTTCTAAAGGCGCTCCCCAGGTTCACTAACCTCTTTAAACACACTTTTTCAATACCTAAAATAATAGGTGATATGGATGTTGATAAACGCTATCAGATGCTTCTGTTTTCACACATTTATTATTCACACTTGCATAAATAAATAAAACAAACCCAACAAATAATATGTTCTTCTAGAAACAAAAAACAGAAATAAACCAAGGGTTCAGTGCACTTCAACCCTGTGAGCAGATTACCCTAATGGCTCACTTAATGGTATCGACCTAAAGCCGGCACTCTAGCTTTGATAAAGAAAACCCTTAATACAAAAGAAAAACACAGTCACCAGTATTGGGTACCCAATTGCGCAACGTTGCAGGCCTGTTTCAGTCCTTAATTGAGCTGGAAGTCAGGAGCTCAAAATGGTGGTGCGCCTTAGCACCAAAGCTTAAGATGGTGGTGCGCCTCGCACCAAAGCACTCTCTTTAAATTAAATAGAATGGTTTACACCTGCTCTATTTGAAAAGTGCCTTGAGAAAACTGCTGCTGTGATTTGGCGTTAAATAAAATGGACTTGACTATCCAGTACTGTGCTGTGTTTTCCATTTCTTAACATTTCCAGTGATATGCTATGTTTTCAGTTGCAAACGATCTCGTCTCTGCAACAATTCCACCTTGTTTGACTTAAGCAAGGTGGAATTGTCTGTTAAATATAGTCTGTTAGTGTTTCACAAACAAAAGCGAATTCAGCAATAAGGCCAACACAAACAAACAATCAATTCAATTGAACTTCACACAATGAAAATAGCAATTCACTAGCCACATTATAAGGTCACAGTGGGCTGTATTTCGGCCTTCAGAGTCAGGACCATGGATGGCTCCGCTCTAACTTATATAGGTTATAAATCAGCACATAAGATTCAGGACCATGGACAGCTCCGCTCAAACTCTTTTATTGAGAATGAAAACGAGAAGACAAAGTGAATGACGAATAAGGTCATTATATAAACGAATAAACCAATTATTTAGTAACCTCATGACACTTATTTTTTCTCTTTCCTGTCTCTTAATTGCCACCGGGTTGTTTGGACGGACGCGGCACTCTGGCAGGCCCCTCCTGACATGACCTCTGGCTCAGGCTCACCCCTCGTAACCGACGCATTGGCCTCAAGCGCAGCAGCTATCCGACCCATGGACCCCATCATTTCATTGTGGCTGGCCTGCATTTGTGCTCTTAAGCCCGAGATGTTTTGCCTACCAGAGCACCGGCCAGCTGACGTGAGCTACTGGCTACTGGCTCAAGTACACGTCGCAAGCCTCTCAATTAAAATTTTACTCCCTTTAGGGTTGAGGCATATTGTTCCTGTGCAGAAGTTTGTTTTTGTTGTTCAGCACAGAGGAGTTTGTCGATGTCCTCATAATTGACAGGCACTGGGGGGGGATGACTGTCGACCAGATTTTGTCTGGGCACCGAGGTGGATGGTGTGAGGTGGGATGGGGGGGTGTCCTCCTGAGTTTGGGTGACCACTGTGTTGGTACAGGAAGGGCCAGGCATTGGCTGATCTAAAAAGGGGTGGCACAATTAAATATGTTATATTTTTAAACAAAATAATCCCAGTTGAACATATGACATATGTTGCATACAGAAAAAGGCATTTTTGGGAACATAGTGGCCTATAGCCTATACACACCTTCAAATTCTTGAAGGTTGCCTGTGTCAATTCCTTCCAGGCCAAGAACTTGTTCAGGCTGGAGGGTTTGCTGCACTATTTCTTCGATGCCGGTTAACTGTTGCTCCTGTGGTGGACCTCCGCCAGTTGCAGATACTTGTGAGTTGTTGAATGATATTTTTTCTTTAGTCCTCCTTTTCAGATCATGCCACCTTCTTTTGCAGTCTGAAGGTGTGCGTTTGTAAAAGCCAACAGCACTGACAGACTGGGATATTGATTCCCAGATATGGTTTCTCTCTGTCGGAGTTAAATTTCTTGTCTGAAGTTTGGATGAATGCCTCTGCACCTCATTGGTCAGGACATTTAACTCGTTGTCTGTGAAATTCATTTTTCGCTTTCTCTCTGCCATTCTCGTGTCTACTGTGTTCTTGACGCAAAGGCAACATTTATATAATTTGCCACCTGGCTGATTGCGATCACAGGCGCAAATTGCACTCAGCTGCAAAACTTTATGGGCGTGTTTGCGCCGGCATATCATTAGAGCAAAATCTTTTGTGAATAGGACTTTAAAGCGGGGCAAATTGCGGGCGCAAATGCGGCGCAATTCACAGCACTATTTGCGGGCGCAATCTATTCTTTGTGGATTTGGCCCTAAGTGTGTTGCAGAATTGCAACTAGAATGCAAAGCAGCACTTTGGTTTAAGGTATGGGTACATGTGTTTTAGGTATGGTAACAAAAGTTTCAAGTTGTGTTACTTTAGTTTAAGCATGGGTCTATAGTGTTCAAGCAACGGGCAAAAACTGTAAACTTTCAATTTAAAAAAAATTCCATTTGAATTTGGACACTTGTTTCTAGGCAACAGGTCAAACTAGAGACATCGTACAAATGTTCCCCGATTCGGCACGCTGTGGACTTCAACATATTCAAATTTCATGAAGCTGTGATTTAAGGAAATTTTATGTCAAAATCCATGCTAAATGACCCCATTCATTCGGATGGGGCTTTTTACCATGGTGAAAAAAAAAAACCTATCCATTAATGTAGCATGAACCGGAACGTGCACCCACACATAGCATACATCAACACACGTGGATCCATCGTGCCTCGAAGGGCAATACTTTTTTCAGCCAAAACGCTTATTGGTCGGCCGAACTTTATCGTAGAGACATCAGTCAAATGTTCCCAGACTCGGTTCGCTTCGGACCAAAAGATCTTTCAACCTGATTTTGCCAATTACAGATTTACAGATTACAGATTTTGAGATATTAAACTTTCAATGAAAAAAAAATGTCAATTTGACTTTGGACGCTTGTTGCTAGGCAACCGGTTATCGTAGGGACATGATTAAAATGTTTCAAAACTCGCCCCACTGTGGACTACAATATATTCAAATTTCATGAAGCTGTGATTTACATAAATTCTAAGTCAAAATGCCTGCCAAATGGCCCCATCCCCAAAGTTTTATTAACAACCTTTAACGGTTTATTAACAACCCTAAATTACTTCTTGGCCATTATTAATCACCCTAAACCACACAACCCCGAAGCAGAGACTGTGGTTTATTAACAACCCTAAACCACACACCCCTGCGGGGAGCACAGGAATGACTGCAATACAACCATTAAACTCCAGCCCCAAACCAAAGCAGCAAGAGGGGACGAATGAGCAGTAGGGCATGCCCCTATCGAAATTTCCTGAAATTTTCTAGTTGTATTTATACTTTTCCGTTTTTTATATTTGTTTTGTAATCAAAAAAAAAAGTTTTTGTCTGGATTCATGTTTGTGTTCAGCCTTTTGGTCATCTGTGTTGTTTTTAAAGTCTGCCAGTTTTAAAGTTTTACAGTTGAGTTACATCTTACAGCAAGGCAATGCTAACCCTCGTACTGCATCCGTAACGACAGCATGGCTTAATCACAGAAGGGTCAAGGAACTGAGAGGTCTGTCAGTAGTCCAAACCTTTCAGCAATTCTCAGCATTTTTCACATTTTCACAAGAAACAAACACAGGACGGTTGAGCAACTCCACCCCTTAGTGACAGAAGAGGCGATGCTGCACAGTGGTAAACATCACCCTTCACCTTTGTTTGGATGTGTTGAAGCCATCAGATTTAGTTTTTCTCGAAATTGTATATTTTCAAAGTTTAACTGAGGAATCTTTTATATTCTCTGAATAAAATATGGGTTTTCTGGTTTGCAAATCATCATGTTCTGTATAAATTTACATTTTGAACTGTCTCCAAGTGGCACAAGAGTTCAAATCAGATTAATGATGAGTTAGTCATGTTCGTATTCCTAAAAGAAAATATGAATTGTTGTAACTTTCTGCTGAATACCAATTAACCTAAAACTGGAAATACGATCATTCCAACTGATTAGAGTTACAATAACTTATGTATTTTTGGATTTACACTAGGAATTAAATCCTGCCAACTATGTAATTATGATTATTGCACGCTGCAGCAAACCAAGAACAAAAGATCTTAGTTTCTGCTGGAGTTGCGCTCTGCCTCTACTGCCTTTTATCTTCTGGCCCCCCGCATCCTCCCCAGTTTCTGTGAAGCTGCTTTTTTTTTCGTTACAGTTTTTATCACAGATAAACATGAGCTGCCTGGTTTTGTTTTGTCTTTTACCCTTGTTAGGAAAAAGTATTTCCTACTGAGCAGTCATGTCAGGAGTTTAATTTCACCCAATACAACATCATATCTGAAAGACGGTCCAGGAAGGAAGAATCTCACATATTCCTTAAAGAAACATTGTGTAGGTTCTTTTTTTTTTTTTTATCCTGATTTATTTTTCCCATTTTATCACCCGTTGCTCCTATCTAAGTCAGGCCTGGGCATTGCTCCCTCTACCAACCCAGGGAGGGCCCCGCACTGAGCTCAGGTCTCCTCCTTAACCTGAGGAGTGAGCAGGCCGCTTCTTTTCACCAGAAAGGGTGGGGCTTTTCTGGCCGGACGTATCACGTGGAAGGATCACGTTATTCCGGCCAGATCCTCCCCACCCCATCTGGCGCCCCGGCTGGCCAGAGGGGGCAGTGTGTAGCCCAGGACTGTTGCATGTTTTTGTGAAGGTAGCTCACATTAGATTAGGGAACACGGGGAGAACATGCAAACTCCACACTGAAAGGCCATTCCGCCAACCCCACCCAGGGTGTGGGTGCTGAAGTCATGAGGGAAATTAACACGCACTTCAGCGCCCACAGCGGGAATTGAGCTTTTTTTTTTTAAAACTGTTATTGTAGGGTAAATGTGACCTCCTCCTGTGACAGCTCTGCAGCTGTTTTTTTGCCAACCGGGAAAAACAATAAAAGATGAAGAAATCCAAGTGGAATGACAAGATCAACAGCTGATATGGTTGCTGCGCTTTGTTGCAACGGTGGTGATGAATCAGAAGACACGACTCGTACTCAACAAGGGCATTAGGAAGACAGTACGTCATCTCCTGGCCCCCCCATCCAGCAGTTTCTTTTGTGGGGGGGGGCGAATAGCTGGATGGTCCTGGGGACAAAGGACCCCCTCATGAAGAGGCTGTGCAGGGAGTGGCAGTTATTGTCCATGACTGACAACAGCTTGCTCAGTTTCATTTCCAATTCCATGCCAACTACAAAAGTAGCCCACCTCACCAGTCAGTCTAGTCTTCCAGCGTCCCTCCTCCCAGTGTTGCCCTCTCAGCACACCACAGTATAAGAGGAAACTGGTCATGATAGACTGATAAAACTTCAGAAGGACTTTGCTGATGCTGAATGACCCCAACGTCTGTAAGAAATAGAGTCAATCCCGCTTTTTCCTGTAGAGCAGGAGCGGAGTGGAGCAACATCTAAAACATGCCAGACAGCGGTTCCTGACGGCCAGGAACCCTTTTGTAAAGTGCGTGTGTGTTTGCTCAGCAGCTGAGTTTACAGTCGTTTACAGGGTGAACGGGGCAGGACAAAGCACAGCTCCCTGGGGTTCACCAGCGCTGCCGACCACAGTCTCAGATGTGCAGTCCCCCACTCTGAGGTAGTCTGTAATCCAGAACACCAGACAAGGGTCCACTTCCATCTGAATCAGCTTTTGTCCCAGCTGCAGATGGTGGATGTTGCTGAGCGCTCTGCGGACATCAGAGAACATTGTTTCAGGATGCTTTTATGAGTTGTGCACAGTGCTTTTGCAGTTTGACAGCATGGCAGAAAGTGTTGAGAAGATGCAATTTTGTTTCTTGAGAGATGACGCACTAGGCTGTTACACTTAAGTACATTACTGCATTGCACGCTGGGATTTCACCACCTGCTGCTGCTGTTGTAAACAAAACTGCTTATTTTTCAGTTGTCTGTTGGTCTGTAGGGTTTGCTTCCTTTGCTGGTTTATAAATGTGCCTTAGCAGATAAACAAGTCCACGTGGATCACATGCATCTGTGACTAGGACTCGTTTTTTGTGTTTACTGCAGGACCACATTGGGATGGCAGTAGGCCCCAGACAGTAAAAACACCCAATGCCTCCACAGTGATGCTTTGAACTGAAGCCTTCCAGTTGGGTTCTTAGTTTGTTGTTGAAGGACTTTGTTTGATTACTCCTGCCGCTGTGGTGTCCTGTGTTTGGGTTCTTCTTCTGCAAGCTTGAGAACAATGTGATCATTTAGAGCTTTGTTGTAATGTGATTGGCAAACAAATGGCTACAAATCTCCTACATCCACAGTGGGCTCACTGCCGGGAAAAGATCATTATTTCAAGTGACCTTTTTTTTTAATGTTTTCTATCTCATCCGTGATGTTATTAAGATGAATTAACGTCTCACACTTAACCAGAGGCTCAAAAATGAGGTAAGTGTGTTATGGCTTTCCTATGTGCTATATACTTGGTGTTCAGGTTATTGAGAAGAAGGAAGGATGATTTCTAGGTGGTTTAGCTTTGGACTTTTATAAACAAATACAGCTGAAGCCCAGGCTCAGAGCTGCTGATTGTACAAACTATTTTGATAACCTTTTAGTGAAATCAGTGCACTGTAGTCGGTGAAAGTTAATGCTACAGCTTCATGTGCCTATAATTATTCTTGTTACAAAGCAATCTTCTTTTATTCACACTTAGTAAGGGGGGGCCTTTCGATTCAATTTTTTTTTTTTACGCTTTTGTCCTTTTTTTTCCCACATGGATTTTCAGAAAGCATTTCATCGTCCCTTCGCCATCACAGCAGCCGTAGTTCCACTGGTTTTGTCAACAGCGAAGCAGCAGAAAGGTCACGGATGCGATATCCCACTGAAACTCTGTGTGTGGAAGCTGTGCCCGTACATATTTTCACTCTGTTGGCCTCTTTTCACACAATAACAACGCAGCGCCACACTCACAGCCATAGAAATGTCAGAGTGCCTTGTCTAAATATGTGGGTTTCACCCAGGAATCAAATGTGTGAAAGGATGTGTGAAGAAGCACTGGGAGACTCTTCATCAAAGAATCCAATGGTGCCGATGACGGCAGCTTGAGGAAGCAGCACAGGAGAAAGAAGCACACTGTCGAGAGTCAGTTAATATTGATTGAACACATTAATGTGGCATTTTAACCCTTTGAACACCATTAGTTTAGAAATTAAGAGATGGAAATGTGAAATTGTTCTCATACTGTCTACCCTCTCCTCTACTTTCACCTTAGATACAACGATAACGCTACTTCTGCCAAATGTACTGTTTCAAAAGATGGAAGAAATGGTAGATGCTACAAAAAAATAAAAGTAAAAAGATTTCCAGAGTTTATGGTTTGCTTTTTTCAGATTTAAAATGCCTTTTTAAATGCCTTGTGTCAATATTCATAGGCGCCTAAGACGTAGTGACAGGCTGCTGGTTCGAGCTCTAGAGTCTTGTACCGGAAACAAAGTGTGACTAAATATAACTTTGAACCATTCTCATCTCTCTGTTAGGACATCTAGAATGAGGTTTTATTCCCCCTGGCTCGCTCCAGCTGCAGGGCAGGGATTCACATGCATGTGGCATCTTTGATGTACCTCATTCATCTGTACGTAAGCTAGCTCTAACCTCTCACTATAGTTGGCTGTGAGCTTCCAAATACATCCGGGTTCACTGCAACACTGAACACAGCAGCTTGGATTACAACCAGTGGCGGCTTGTCAATAGGGGGCGCTAGGGCGCCGCCCCCATTAAAATTACAGGGAAAAAAAAATATATATATATATAGACACAGTACACATAAATTACATAATAAAAAGTCATTATCACATCTGTGCACTCATAAAATGTGTCTGACTTCATTTTTCTTCCCATCCCATACTGGGTTTATTCAGAGTTGTTTTTTGTGCAGACCGAAATACATAGGTTTCAATGGCGAGGGGCGCCGGCCAAATGAGTGTGTATTGCATGTTCTTAAACTTTTCTTCCATGTGACTTCATGCTGGTCTCTAATTGGTTACTCAAAGATTCTCCTCCGGGTGCAGCTCTCTGCGCCCGTGGCCAATCAGCGTGTTTTCTGTCATTCTTCATCCAATCTGATTGATTCATGAGCTGTCAATCAAAGTCACACCCCTGACAGTGTAGACGCGCGACTGTATCTGTCACTCGCATACAAACGGAGTCACAGCCATAGACATGTATCCGTATCCGCCCCATGGAGCTGCTGCGATACGTCAACGACGCCGCCATATTGGATGTGGCATGACTGCGCTGTAAACTAATACAAGTAAATGGACTTATTTTCATAAATCGCCTTTCTACAAAGAAATGTACGTTTTACGTCTCATTTATTCATTCACACATACACTAATATACTTGGGAAACAGTTAGACACCAAATATAATATATTTAATTTTTCTCAGATGGCAAAAATAAGAACTTTATTGATCCCACATAGGAGTAATTCATGTTATATCAGCTATAGAGAACAAGGTAGTGCCGAAATATATATCCCCCCTCACAAAAATAAGAAAAATAGAGAAACATATTTTCTCATCAACAAAACTAATTTAAAATTTTTCAAATAACAAAATAACATATTTGAACCATTTTGTTACTTGAAAAATGTTATGTAAAATATGCTACATGTATATGTAGTATATGTATATGTAGATGTAGATGTAGTGATATGTAATAAAAAATAACAAAAAAATGTATGTTCAAGTAGAGTTATAGTTGTGTTGTAATCCCCACTCGCCAGTGCGCCCCCCCAAAATGTTTTTATCACCAGCCGCCACTGATTACAACACACAGTCAAGTCACTTCACAGCTGCAGCCCAACAAGGCAAACAGCTGTACACAAATCCTCGCGCAAGTTGCACGTACCGCTGTTGCTTCTCCTCTTGACTCATTTTGAAATTGACAGTTCATGTGGGATTTTCCTGCTTTTCCTGCACGTGTGAAGTTGACTGAAAGTGGATTGGAGAGCAGCTGGGGGATCCTGGTTTTAGCACAGCAGCCTTACTGTACTGGCAATGTGCTGCCCCCGTCTGGCCTGGAGTGGTTTGATCTATCTTTTCCTGAAGTAATGCAGTTATTCTTTTGGCACAAATGCCATGTTTATCAACCACACCACAGTGGATCATCACATTCCACATACTGATTTGGTTTTGGATAGGTTTACTACCCTCCCCATTTGTCTGGGCTAGAGACCGGCTCCAGTTAAGGCTGGATTATGGTTCTGCGCTACACCAAAGCAGAGCACACTCCGTTGCTGTGACGCCGTCGTGAATCCTTCGGACTACTCCAACACTCCATTTCGTCACGGTGCAATACCCCCCGCGAGCACTAGGGGGTTGCGATCTTTTCCTGAATGGTTTATCTGACTTTTCCGGTCACAGTGAATCAAAGAGATAAGGACAACTATTGTGCAAAAAAACAAAACAAAAAAAATCACACATACACGAAGAAAAAAGCGCTGAAAGTTCCCGACTGCTTCATGAACCGGAAATGCGTTGCTTCCAACCAAACCAATCAAAGCCCTCTCGGCCTGCGTTGGTCTGCGACCTCTTGACGCGTAGTTACAATTTGGGGGAGGTGCGCGTTAGACACGGCGTGGCGTGCGGCGTGGCGTGCGGCGTGGCGTGCGGCGTGGCGTGCGGCGTGGGGTGCGCGACGCGGCGCAACCTGCGGCGTAGACTCGGCGTCGATTTGTTGCAGAACCATAATCCAGCCTTTAGAGGGGAACTGACTATCGACGAAACCAGAGCCGCCCAGATTTATCCTTTTTTAGAAAAGAGAAATGGAAAAACTGCAGCCTTTTTATCAGCCCGCTGTGCTCAGAGAGAGCAAGCAACAAGGGAAGACCCGTCAATTTGAACCGTGGGTAATGACTGAAAGGACAAGCTCACGGCACAGATTCGTTTTTCTTCCCTCCGACATTTGCTAAGCACTCAGAGTAGAGCTGCCGCTCCTCCACATCGGCAGGACCCAGTGTAGACGGTTTGAGTATCTGCTCAGGATGCCTCCTGGTGGTTTTTTGGGCATGTTCAACAGGGAGCAGGCCCTGAGGCAGACCCCAGACACGCTGGAGAGATATTGCTCAGCTTGCCTGGAAGCAGCTCAGTGTCCTCCAGGAGGAGCTGGAGGAGGTACCTGGAGGGAGGGAAGTCTGGCCCTGTCAGCATCTTGAATCTTGATAAGAGGAAGTTAATGGATGGATGGAGGAAACACACCTCCGTTTTTGTTTCTAAATATCAAATCTTTTTCTGTCCATTTTAAGATTCTACCAGTGAAAATAAACAGGGAGTGACATTTCTGCTCAAATAACCCCCATCATTTACCCTCCCTCTGTCACTGTTCAAGCAGAAGAAGCATTGCTTCATCAAACATACAATCCAGCAGTGATAATTCAGCGTGACTGCAGCAGTTTTGCTTTTATATAATAAGCTCCAGGTCACAAAGATGTTTAAAGTAATGGTCTTTTTAAAAATGACGATCTTAGCAGACTGAAAAAAGCCACGTAATTGTTGTGTAAATGAGCTTGTTTTTTATGACTATGGGTTTTTTGTTAAAATGTCCATGAAATAAAAGCAGATCGAGGCTACATTTCACAATCACATCATTTTGATACAAAATTACACATTCTCACGGAAATTTGTGAAACTGTAAGAAAAGTAAACAGGGATACTGAATTGTGTCCTGGCAACAAGCTAGAAAAATAGAGATTGCTGCCTTTTTGGGATTAACTGATTAAGATTATTTATTTACACCATATCTGCGACCAAAAACAAAATAATAATAACAGAAATAACATGCAGGAATATTGTCTACGTGCATCTCCCACAGAACGCAATCCACAAACATGTCCAGCAAACAGTTTTTATATCACCGTTGGTTTTAATGTCCAGGTTTTGGCGCCTTTTCCCCTGATACGACCACAGTCAATGGTTCCTAAAAATCATCATGGGGCCCCCCGGTGGCCCCCCGTACATTCTTCTGGTGACACCTGACAACCAGCTGACAAGTCATCTACAATACAGATCCAGGAAACAAATGATAAAATAAAAGTTATCAAGTAGTATTTACAGAGTAGCTCACCCAACGTTATGGAGCCAGTTCCACACAGCTAGTTCCACACAGGTTCAACATGGACCTGACTTGCTTTTCCATTGGCCTGAGAGCAGCGGGGAGCCAGGATCCTAGTAATTTGTTACGTCACCAATACACAAGCAGGAAAACCTTTAAAAGGCGCCTGAAACCTAAGCATCTCAAAGAAAAACTTAATGAAAACGTCTCTAATTTGAAATAAACTGCAGAATATCACAAAAATATTTTTGCGGTTTCATGAGTTGGTTTTGCAGACATGTTGATAATACGGTTTCTCACAAAAGTGTTATCGAAAAGCTTTTTTCGCATTTCCACATCTGTGGTGGAGCTGGATGTGACGCAGCCGGTCAATCTAAAGTCATCAAAATCTAGATCCCAGCTCATTAGTAACATGTAGTTGTGCTATAACACTATTTAATCCTTATTACTGCATTAGATAAGGGCTTTAACTTCGAATATCTTTTTTTGACTACTTTCCCAACACTGGTAGCAGCAATCACAATAATTTGTCAAAGACTGAAGAGGTTTTTGTCCATCTTCATCAAAGTCAAAATCTTTTTCATTGTTTTTAAGAGAAGTCTCACAGGACGAGATACGGAGAGAACTTGGAGAGTTACGCTCATAAAAAGAAAAACACTGTTCAATAGAGACACAGACCCCACAACACAAGTTTTCCTGTGAAGGCGACAGTCATTCACCACCGTTGCTACTCCACTGCAGATGTTTTGGATGTATTTTATGTTTTACTGATACTTGTCTGGTTGTTGCTGTGGTTATTGGTTGTAAGCTCACCCACTAGTGTCCTCCAGACATTCAAATAAAATCCAGAGGAACCAGACTTCTTCTTACTGTATGTATTGAAGAAGAAAAAATAATTAGGATGGCTGCCGGACCTAAATTAGCATGTTGGCAAGCAGACTTCTACTGAAATATGCCGAGAAACATGTTAAACATCGTAGTTGCTGAAAATCAGTGTGCAGCGTTGCTAATATGTCGGCATCCTGATGAAAGCGGTCTTGAGCTTTAAAGTAAGGAAAAGACAAAAATAAGTTTACTCTCCATGTAGAAAAGCCCAAATAATCCTTTTAAGCAACACAGTGAACCCTATATGCAAAAAAAACCAACAGCTTGAACCATGGCAAAGAGAAGAGAAATGACTACACATGCCATGGTTTAATCCATTCTCCACCTCTCAGGGGACAAATAACTATCAATCATCAGAGTTGATGAGAGTCAGTCGCTGCCATACTAGTCATTAGTTGCAATTTGCTTCTCTTTGAACGTTTTTAAATGGAGTATGAGAGCATAGAAAGGTGACATTAGCTGCTGAGTATTAGCTGATTGAGTGGTTTTAGCTTCTGCCGAATAACAGAACAGAGAGAAAACACAAGGACATACTATGAAAATATAATATTTAATGATATAAAGCAGCATACTCCAGGGAGTTTGCGTCTCAGCTGGCAGGACATGATTTAAAATGTAATTTTATGACACAGGTAATGTTATTTTATAGCTTCTTTGTTTCCCTGAAATGTCAGCGGCATTGCAAAAGGTTGTAATTATGCAAATTCTAATGAACTAATGTCCTCAAACATTTAGCAAAGAAAGTGTCACGAATGCGATGGATAAGACTCAGATGCAGGAGACCAGGAGGTTTTAAAATAAAGCTGATTTATTAAGTAAAAACAAACCAAAAATGCTGCAGAGCAGGGTTGACAAAAAAAACCCACAAGAGCCAATATCCAAAAACCTGACAGGGAGGGTGGAAACAGTACGGACCAGCAGGGAGCAAAAGAAAGAAAAGGCCAATTAAAGCTGCAAGCAACGATGAACGGGCCCTCGCACCCTTGTGCACGTTCAGGCTGCAGTGGAAGCGCTTGTATGACTTGCATGTAGATTTCTTCAGGCCTGGACATTTAGCGGATGACACCACCCACAACTCTATATCAAACCATTCAAAAGTTATGGCAGAAAGTAGGAACTATCAGATATCGACCAATCAGATGAAGGGGCGGGGCTAATTTGCAGCAATTATGTTCAAGGACTCAAAACCATGTCCGATGACACCACCCACGAGTCTTTATGTCAAAGCATTCAAATGTTATTGCAGAAAATCTGAACTATCACATATCGACCAATCAGAAGAAGGGGCGGGGCTAATTCATGCCAATGAAGGTCAAGTACTCAATACCGAGTCAGATGACACCACCCATGACTCTTTATATCACACCATTTAAAAGTTATGGCAGAAAGTAGGGACTATCAAATATGGACCAACCAGATGAAGTGGGGGCGCGCTTTTTGGCATCTATCGTCACCATGGTAACGCTTTTGACTGAGAAAGGTAATGCGCATTGTTGCAGGATGGAGATGCACATTTTGATGTATAACACACCTGGGTGCACGTTACGGTTCGGGCCGCATTAACTGCCGAAGGAATGGCATAAATTGCGCCAAAATTACACGATTAATTCAAAATGGCCGACTTCCTGTTCAGTTTCGGCCATGGTGTTTGGCACTGTCAGTGCTCAGACCCTAATAAAAAAAAAAGAGTAGGAGAATCAAAACAAGAACGAGAACAATTCCTACAGATACAATAGGGCCTTTGCACTGTCAGTACTCTGGCCCTAAATATACATAGAAGGGTTGAGGAGACACAGTTGCAGATGATCAGGGCAGACGGGAAAAAGGGAAGCCAAAACAGAACTGAAATACAAAGACACAGGTTTCAAAATAGAACAGGAACTAAATAACCAAACCATGACAGAAAGTTGCTCTGATATCACTGGTGGGGATTTCCAAAGCAGGGAAAAACCCTGAAAGTATGACATTTTTACAAAAAAAGTTAGGAAAAAACATATTAGGATTTATTCCTAAATTGATTTTCATCATTTTTCATCAATGTATTGAAAGTTATGGTGTACAAATTACTTTTAAATACTTGAAAATGAAGACACTTTGCTAGAAATGGCCATAATTCCTAAATGGTGTATTTTTCTGAAACTTTTTAAATTAAAGTGGATTAAAAGTAAACCACTTGGGTACAAAGCGGGTTTGGGCTTGAAATAGGATGGGTCCCATATGGTTCCAGTGTTCTGAGCCCCAAATGAAAACCAATATTAGACAAAAACATCAGTTCCTAGTGTAGAAAATGGGGAAATTGCGAGGCTCCCATCTAGTTTTGGTAACACATGCCCAAACATTTAGTTCTTTAAGTGGAAGTGCCGGTACTCCCCCTATTGACCTATGCAAATATCGAACAAAAACATAAGTGATAGGTCTGTCTGTTGTTTTATTGTACAGAAATGACAACGAACAATGCCAGCTTTAAATCAAATTCACATGAGCCAAATTAGAAGTGTCACGGAGCCACGTTTATTAACTTTAACCTTAATGGTGTTAACATGGCTGGAAATGGCACCCAAAAAAATAAAAAGTACATGTACCTCAAAAACCATAAAGAACTGAAAAAATATGACTGTTGCCTTCTGTAAAATAGTTTTCTTTTCAGCATTAGGGCCTGGCCTGTGCAAACTCCCAACTTCATTAAATATTTTACCTTTTACCTAAAAACATGTCTTAAAATAAAACTCAATACATTGAGCCTTCTCTGTATAAACATGGTGAATATCAGTAGGAAGAGGGTTCTGACTATTGGGGAAAGTCAGGAAAATCCTGTTCCACACCCTACGCTGGTGTTAAAAGTGTCAGTACTGCATACCGGCCCACTTACTAGGGCCACCAGAAGTCCAGGTACCACACGGGCAAACACTAGAAGGACAGACATGTAGTTGACAAGGGAATGTGGCAGACCCACATGCAGCACAACGGCACGGAGTGTTTAGTAAAAGTCTTTATTAAAGCCAACCTCACAGCAGGCAATAGAGTAGAGTTCAGTCCTCAGAATCGTGGTAACGCTCAGAGTCGCAGGAGAGCAAATACCAGAAAACAGCTCGTGTGAGCGCTGAGTAGATCTGGAAGCCGGAAGACAGGAACTGAAATGCCGGTCAGTCATAGGAATTGCCAGGCAGCCCAGGGAGCAGGAAACAGAAACCAGAAACCAAAGGGAAAATGGTGGACAACGTTACTTAGACCAAAATCAAAATGGCAAAACAGCGCCACACGAGCCTAACAAAATGTCGGGCCGCGTCAAAACACGTGGACCAAACAAAATGGTGAAATAACGTCACATGGATCTACCATACACATGACAAGCTGAGACAAAGGAAAAGATGGCTGACCAAGTCACGTGGTGACTGTTTAATTATGCTAGAAAGGTTTCTCTACCCAGGCTACTGGGAGTGTTGGAGGCCTAGTGGTACTAACGTGCCCGTGTGGGTTAGTGAGAAGGAAAGAAAAGGACAATCACTGTAAAATACACACGTAACGGCCGCCGGTCGGCGTGAGAGACCGTCGGCTCGCCACACAAAAATAAGCAAAACTACACTGCAGATAATCACGCCAGCAGCTGTGGGAGAAACAGGTGTGATTCCTCACTGTACCTTATCGTCCTACCGTTTTCCACTCAGGAGCCAGTGTCTGGGTTGAAACCACCACCCTTGCTCTAAGCTTTGATGGAAAACAGTTGCATGGACTGCTTCAGCGGTGAGCAATCACTTAACAAATGCAACGGCCGTCGGTCTGCATGAGAGCCCGTCGGCGCATTACACAGTAATATACAAAGAAATATATACAAAGCGTCTTTTCCTCTCCGCCTGACTCTAAGAACAAAAGAAGACAAGCAGCGTTGCGAGCAGCCGGGCGATTCCCCTTTACCAGTAGTCGCGACCGATCACTTAAAGTTTGAAATTCACATAATCACATATTCATAACCACATAGGACTGTGGCCTAACAGTCTTATGGGCAGGTTTGCCCAACAGCTACCCCGTTTCATGATCAAGGACTCCCGCCGGAGATACCAGGGCTAGTCACCCTGTGTTTTCCACGCTCCCTCGGGAACGGTACTTCACGGGGCTCTATTCCTGTGGATCCTTACGAGAGTCATAGTTACTCCTGCCCGTGGAAGGCGGGAGAAACCATAGTGACATGAGGAAGCGGGGCTGGCAGGTGAGTGAGGCAGCTATGGAGCTGGAATGGATATGACGGTAGGACCCATTTTGCAGTCCAGTTTTAGCTCATAAATGCTGTCTGGGAAGTTGACACTTCAATCACTCGTTGAGGGTTTTACTTCAAATCCAGTACTGTGATGCATGAACGACTAAAATCTCTGACTTTGCATTTGAGTTGATACATGAAAGCCCTCGCCTGAAGATGACATTTTAAATATCCTCTCTGGAGTCTACCAGGCAACATTTTGGGTGACTTCAGTAATGACTAACAGAAGCAGAAGTAAACGATGCAGGAAAAGGTAAAACAAAGTAATGATTGAAAAGTGAATGACATCACTCCATCATGAAAAGAAACCCAAGAACTCTCAGAACTTCAGAAATCATTCAGCTGAAAAAAAAAAGTATAAAAGTGTCTCTGTAAGTAAGATTCATCGCAGCAGGAAGCCGGTTCACACAACTTCATTATGTGAATGGTTTGTTGGGTTGAGATTGTATGTGCACAATGGACGGTAACTGACTGGCTATTGGATTGAAGTTCCTTTACAAATGCTAACAACCTCCTGTGGTGTTTCTAACTACAGGAGACAAGCTGCTCATTCTTTCATTCTACAAATATAAGGACAAATTGAAAGATAAACAAGAACACTTATATATATTTCACAGGAAGCACTGGATGCTACTGATTACAGCTGACAGAGGACATGCATACAACACAGTCGCAGGCTGACAGGATGCTGCTGAGTGATGCTGGACTGATTACATCGTCCTTAGTTTTTTCAGTCTGAGCAGCTTCATGTGGAAGATAAAACTGACCAGAGGGATGCATATCCCTCTCTGTTTTAGAATTACTTTTTTATCTATTTTTCTTATAAAAGCACATGCTTATCTATACATCCGTCCATCAGCCTCCACTTATCCAAGTTTGGGTGGCGGGGGCAGCAGCCTGACTAAGAGGTCCCGACCTCCCTCTCCCTGGCCACTCTACCACCTGGAGGACATACCAAGGTGTTCCCAAGCCACTTGAGAAACATAACCCTTAAGTGTGTCCTGGGTCTACCCCAGGGCCTCTGCACAGTTGGGCATGGATGTCGCAAGAGTAATGCTGACATTCTCCTTCATGTGGTCGAGCAGTGACTCTCCTCCAAGTCTTTCACAAATCGTGGAACTTCTCCCCCTGTCTCTGAGGGAGAGTTCAGCCACACCACGTAGGAAACTCATTTTAGCTGTCAGTGTCCTCAATCTTATTCTTTGGGTTGGTACCCTTAGTTCATGACCAATGATAAGAATCAGAGAGCCTTTTGGCTCAGCTCTCTCTTCACCGCAGCAGACTGAAACAGAATTCAGAGACTCGAAAATGCTTAAACTCTGCTTGAGACAGCACCTTGTACCCAAGCCATTCCACTCTTTTCTAACTTGGAACCATGGTCTCAGATATATTTATAATATACTTTATCTGGTGTATAAAAACATTTAAGAGTGTCCATCCGGGTTCTGCCATGTCGTTTTTACTGATTTTATTTTAGTAGTTGTAGTCTGACTTTGGAGTCAAATTCCTGGGAATGAGCTGGATCCCAACAATGTTCTATTTGAAGTTTGTCCAAAAGGCTGCCAGCTACAGTGGAGCACTTTCTCAAATGGAGGAGCTGGCAGATCCGACTGCTGCCAGGACAGGCTGCCAACAAGCTAGCAGGCGGTCACTGGTTAGCCTGAGTAGTGCCTTCCTAAGGTGGCCGAGACGTTTAAAACAACAACAAAAGCCACAACACGAACGGAAGTAAACAAAAAGTTGGTGTCACTTTCAAACATCTTCCGCGCGTCCTGCCTTCTTAGATAATGTGATCTGTGATTAATATGTAACTGTCGGAAATGGCTAATGTTGTGTAATGTCCACATTAGGGGTGTAACAATATATCGTGCCACGACATTTCGCGATACAAAAGCGTCACGATACGTGTCGTGGAGGTGACAAACTGTAGCGCGATATTGGGACCAATTTATCCTGTCAATACGACCAGACGCTGATTTCTTTTTCAATGTAATGATTTTGTTTTAACACAAGAGGGCGACTCTGAGCTGGTGGGTGACTAATCTGCGCCAAACCCCCCTCTCCCATCTTTCTAAGAGATGTAGAGAGTAGGATTTACAAGTAGAACAGAGAACAATGTAGCAATAGAAGACGCCCCCGCCACATTTAAGTCACCGGTATGGCGGCATTTTGGATTTCAGATTGTGGATAGAAGCGGTGACAGAGTGGCAAACAATCTGCAATAATTAATGCAATTTTTAATTGTAGTTGTTCAATTTCTGGAAAAGAAAAAGGTCAAGTCATACACGAGAGAAACTATTCAGTTTGTGTCAAAATATTTTTACTTGCATGAAACTGAAGATGCATAATGCAAACCTGACATTTACTTTTAGTTCAGTTTGTGGAAAATGGTTGGCCTGGCTTTCTCTTTAAAACTTAAACAGTTATAAAGCATTACAAACTGTAACAATAGGGCAAACGCATAGCATTGTTTTGTATTTTGTGTCTTTCAAATAAAAAGACCATTTTTCCCACTCATTCAAGGTTGTTAAAAAAATACTGCTATAATATCGTATCGTATCGTTATCGTGACCTCAATATCTTGTATCGTATCGTACCGTATCGTGAGATTAGTGTATCGTTACACCCCTAGTCCACATAGTTACATATTTGTGTAATGTGCGGTGTGACACTATATAATGTTAGATAATACACAAAAGACATTTGAAAATGATGCCACCTTTTTGTTTACTTCTGTTGTGGGTCAACTTTAGTTGTCTTGTGGCCTTTTTCGTTGTTTGAGACGTCTCTGCCACCATACCTTCCTGCTGCTTTGCTTAGTTTTGTGTTTATACCTATCCAGGCCAACTCCCAGCCAGCCTATTACAGGTAACAGCACGGCAAAAACATTATCTTTCAATAAGAGAGACTATGCTCTGTTAGGTCTTTATTTACCCACAAGTTTTTTTGTTTTGTTTTGCATCATTTTAGTTGTATAAATAATACACATTGAAAAAAATAAATTAAGATTAACTGTTGTAGATGACGGTATTATGCAGCTCTGGGATGCTGGAAACTGTAATCTGTAATGCATTTTAGTAGTTGGTAACCAACCGAGGAAGGCGAGTGTTTAGTGCATGAACAATAGATGTGATATTATCTACAGCTGCTGTGTCAGTCTGCAGTGATTCAGCTGTTTAATCATCCAGATACCAACAAAGTGTATGTATCACTTGAGTGTATTCACAGCATACTGATGACAGTGATTTACATCTAAGAACATTTTAGTTCCACGCTTGTATCGGGGGGATATCTCTGTTGGTGCTGCAGTCCTTTTCAGTTATTATCAACGTGAGGAAGTGCACTTAGTCCATTTCCATATTCCACATCATTCCAGATTCACAGCAGGCAGTCGGAGAGACTGATAGTTCCTCTGGTGCGCCACAGAAGCTCAGGACGGAGTAAAACTTGTAGGTGGAGAGGCTCTTAGTGCTCGCAGGAAATGGACATGAGTGAAGAAAGAACACTGATTTCCAATGGGGATACTTTAGATCAACATCTGAGCTAAAAGGCTGCTGAGTGCTGCTCTGACAAAAAGCCCAGCCCTGTAGTACTGCCCCGCCCCTCAACATCCACCCCTGATGCTGTTTTATGTTTATGAATTTGAAAAACTTTAGCCAAATTAAATTAAAATTACAAGTCTATGCACAACAGATAGCTGGAGCTTTGGGAAGGATTTTCCTTCTGTAAGGAGGATTAGACTCAGGTTATTGGAAACAGATCTGACTGGGTTTGTTAAAGCCCATCAGGGATGGTCTTCTTCCCATGCATGCCAAACATCTGCACATCTAACATCTCTATACTGTATCTGTGTTAAGAGCCCACCAAAGCCTAAGTGGACGGCATACAACCTTGGAGATTTTTAAGCTGTAACTCTGAGATGACCTGCTGGCGGAAAAGCTGTGTAGGATCTTTTACCAGCAGAGCTTCAAGCCATCAGGAGAATACAAGTATATGTGCTTGTTAAGTTTCAAAGAATGACCTTTGGAGCATAGTGCGAGTGGGAGTCTTTCATGTCATGCTGTGCTTGTGCATTAAGGCCTCTTGCATTTGACCGTCTGATGTCTCTGTCTTCAGCTCCCATCAGCCTGAAGTCTCAGGTCTTTTCATCACAGACAGGAATGTGAATGCTTCAGAAATTTACTTGAAATAAGAGGCAACTTTAGGATCATGAAATCCTTTTGGGGGTGCTGAGCCAAAAAAATGATTGGCCTTCCATAT
This sequence comes from Cololabis saira, assembly GCF_033807715.1. Taxonomy (NCBI): domain Eukaryota; kingdom Metazoa; phylum Chordata; class Actinopteri; order Beloniformes; family Belonidae; genus Cololabis; species Cololabis saira. The sequence goes on along the minus strand of NC_084588.1, from coordinate 14,908,552 downwards.
GACAATAACATAACTTTAAGGTTGCATTTAAATATAAGCCTGGATTTTTTTCCTCCAACTTTATTGATGTATCTTTCAACAGCAGGAGAACCTGATAACATTGAAGTTCTGTGGTAGATTGAATGTCCCTCTGTGAGGAGCTGTATCTGTGTTGCCTGTCTGACTCGATCCAGGAAGTGAGGAGTGTTTCAGTTCTTTGACTCCCCATCAGACGCTGGCTCCAAAAGTGAGACGACCTCCACTATTAAGATGTCTGACTTCACAATAGAAATGAACACATTCACAGCCTGGTTCGGAGAATGGTTGAGGTCTCCATAGCTACTTGCCATGGAGATCCATGGCAATAGTATGAGCAGTAAACTTAAAGAAAATAAATAAACAAAGAATTGACACCAAAATCAATCAACACTGCTTTGTGGAGGACACTGTCTTCCTACTCTGTGGTCACTGAAAGAAGTGCGCCTAATATAAAAACTGTTTGTATCTGCATTCATAAAAAAGTTTTTAGTTAGTTAGTTTAGTTTAGTTAGTTAGTTTAGTTAGTTAAAAAAGTTTTCGCCATCTCAAAACAGCATAAGGAATGCATATTTGAGGGAGAAAGACATTGATGCGTTTCTCTTCTGCACCATGGTCTGCTACAGAAATTCAGAGATCCCGAAAGGGAGGTTCAAATCTCAGAAACAGAAACAGAAACAGACATAATGATTGGAATGACTTCTTAACTTACTTCTCGAGATCTGAACTGGCTATAGCACCAGCCCAGAACCAGCTCCTGCTTCAAGATGGCCCAGAAGGGATTTTTCTCTTATACCATTCAACACTTTTTTGAAAAATAAATTTTTAAGGTTACATGACAAAGTCAGAGAGGCTAGACTGAAATGGTTTCCCGACACAAATGATGAATTGTGAATACACAAAGGAATACTGGACATGGAGCTGTGACACAAGAAAAAGAAAATGCAGCAGGTTGGTGTAACAGAGGAAGATATTGAAGACAGGGTAGCGTGAAAATGAACAAGCTCTGTGGTAAAAGAAGAATAATAAGAACTTATAAATTATAAAATACTTGCACACAGTAAAATGTGTCGCTATCTCACAATTTGACCCTTTATTAAGAAGCGATTACCTTTTGTGTTAATTCATTTGCCTCATGTCCCATGGACTCTGGACTACAATGAAAACAATCACACCTTCAAGAAGTCTTGGGGGGTCCTTGAAAAAAGCACCAGGCATTTAAAGGAGCATGAGGCTCCTTTTAAGAAATGAGACTCTCTAGCGCCACCCTTCGCCACGACGGCCGTCGGGGGTACTGCAGCCAACAGTGAAGCCGGCACGGGAGAACGGGGAGAACGTGCATGCAGCGTCATGTGACGTCACAGCCGCAGGACAGCGCGGGAAATTCGGCCCCCGAATTGCAGCACATTTTGCAGCACACAGCCTGTTCAAGGCATCGGAGAGATACACTAGAGGGCTCATTCTTTTTGGTTTGGAACGCTTCATCTGACATTATTACTAGAAAACTTAAAACGTATACGAATTTTTTTCATAAATCCTGCCTCAATCCTGCCTCATGCTCCTTTAAGTTCACCTTCATCCACTTACCTACCTAATTAAGTTGATGAATTAGGTTGCTTGTTGATGTAAAAATCTTATCAACTAATCACAAGCAACCGGTTCATGCATTTGGGCATGTACTGTAGATGTGGTCAAGACTACCTGCTGAAGCTCAAACTGAGCATCAGAATGGATCCAATTAGCACCTATCTAAGCTCTTCGCTGACTTCCTCTAAGTATTGGGATTTCCTCCTCAAACGTGACACACCTTGTGTTTTTTACCTTCCTCCTACATATTGACTTGCTCCTTAACTTATTAAAGTTATGCTTGTTTCACACAGCAGCGTTGCAGCAATGCACATGATAGCGTGTGTCTGACGCTTCTGGCTGAAACCGTCATCATGGCGTGGAATTATCTTTGCCTTCCAAACCAACCCTCATTTTTGGGTGTATCAAAAGTGCGGGCAGAGAGGTGAATTTCTCAGCTAAAGCGGGCGATGAGTTTTTCCTCCATTGTCCTTTTGATGTGTGTTCAAAATGGCCTGCTTCCGCTTTTAACCAGCCTCCATGAGAGAGTTCATTGGCTAGACTTGCACTGCAGAGCCATAGTTGATTGGCTGACGCATGCATTGATGGAGGCAAGACAATTAACACAACTCACAATTCCTTTCAGCAACCGATGACGTCACCACATTCAAAGTCTACGGAGGCAGGACCAAGTGACACGCAACACTGCCGAGCGAATCCAGTGAATCTTCCTGCTAGCCCACCACAGTTTCTGATTTGTTCTTCAAGTAGCCTCCTTTTGCATGGTTGTTGTCATCATTGTCAAATCGTCCACGTGAGCCCTAACTTGTGGGAACTGTATCCCATTCTGCTATTTCTCCCCACCTACAACCCACTTGGAACCTCTGAATCTGCTCCCAGATCATCATGAGCTCCCTGAAAACCTGATACACCCGCTTTCTGCACTGTATTATTTTTGCAGTTATTCCTTTCTAAGTAGGGAGCTGATCAGCAGTAGGGAGCTGATGAAGATTTTCTCTACATTTAGCAGAGAAATAATTTAGAACTGGCGGAGGGTCTGAAGACTACTCCTGCTTTGGAATGAGGACACCCCCTCCCCTCGGCAGGCTCTTGGGGATAATCTGTTTCTCCCAAACTATTCTTAACAGCCTCCACGAAACTTAAAGGATATCAGGCACACTTTCATAAACCCAGTAGTGGACTCCATTCAGCCCTGGGCCTGAAGAAGTTTTTGTGGGCCGAACTATTTCCTCAGCTTCCTTCCACTTAGTTAGCCAAACATCCATCTCATGACCTCTCTCCTAATGCTGGTATTTCAGGTGACCCTTCTTAAAATATGAATGGGTATTTCTTAGGTGTTGTTCAACCTCTAGTGTTTTGGTTTAAGGTGTCATACTTTTCTCTAAGCAATCCCTTTACAAACTTGAAAGGGTCCCAGTAAAAAGCTGTCCTTACGTGTTCTTTCATCTTCCAGGTTTTTTGCCTCTCAAGTCCTCTTGTGAAACATTGATTCCCTCCCTTTTTTCTTCTGCAGCCTTTTCCCACTGCTTTCTTAATGGTTTCTGTCCCTTAACTATCTTCTTTAATGCTCTTTGACATCTAGACTGGCCTGACTGCATCTTGTGACCCATTTTACTGTCATGCACCCCCAAAGCTCAGTACCATAAGAATAAATCATGTCTCCAATATTTTTTTAAATAATTAAACTACAGATCTGCTTGGATTTTTGTTCCACATCCATCTCCAGGGTTTACAGAAAAAATAGAAAAGGGTGAAAAAATATCAAGTGAGTGGTAGTTCTCTGGATGAAAATCTCTTTTTGAATCCAGAGGTCAGAAGAGGGGCCAGACCGATTTGAAAGGACTGACAGGCAACAGTCAATTGTTGTCAATACTCAAATAAGCCCTTGCTATAACCAAGTGTGTTACAACAAAAAAACTTCTGAATGTAGAAAACATGAAACCTTTAAGAAGATGGGATACAGCAAAAAATATAGAGAAAATACAGAGAAAACTACATTGGGTTCCGCTACTGTCAGCTAAGAACAGCTGTAATTGAGGCTGGATAAGAAGACTGGAAAAATGTAGCCTGGTCTGATGGAGTCCCAATTTCTGGTTCAACATTTGGAATTTGGTGGAAGGATGATCAAACATAAATTCTGTTAAAACCTTCTATCTACAGTTTAGGTTGGTGGTGTAATGAAGTGACACACATGAAGTCCCCTAGTACCAGCTGAGCATTGTTCAAACACCACAGCCTACATGATACATGTTACTGACCAGGTCCATCTCTTTCTGACCACATTGTAGCCTTTCGATTACAGCTAATTCAGACAGGATAATACATAATTTCACAAAACTCAAGTTATCTTCAACTGGTTGAAGATGACACACATAACAATGGCACATACCAATGAGTTGAGTGTTCTCAAAATACCTCAAGAGTCACCTGATCTCAATCCAACGGAGCACTTTTGAAATTTTGTGAAACAGGAGATTTGAATCTTTTGCAATTGTGTGGCACCGTTATGTCAATACGGACCAGGATCTCTTACACAGCACGTTGTTCAATCTAAGCCAAGAAAAAGGAAGCCAGTTCCTAAGGCAAAAGGGGGTACCAACTGGTACTAGCAAGGTGAACCTAATGAAGTGGCCAGCACAAAACATTGTTGGGTCATGTTTTCAGGGCTGTCATATTTCAGTCTCACTGGAGTTTGGAGCACTGAAAACATTTCATGTCTGTGAAAAAAAAAACCCTCAGCTTTAATATCCAGTCATTGGGTTTAACCAATATTTCTTGTTTCCAAGCACAGATATAGAGGGATTTCATTGGAGTTTATAGGATTACTGCTCACTGCACACAGAACATGCCCATCATTGCCCTTCAGTACATTTGATTACAAGCTGCTGTCTAGCTGTGAAGGCCCACTGTAACTCTATTTAGCTTATAAACTGTGTATTAGTTTTGGTGTACAGGGAATATACATTTATTTGTGATATGTTTGCATCATGGTATCACTGTGTCTCACGCTGGTTGTAGTTTCAGCTGAGCAGCTGGGATGGAAGGGAAGCATGGGGAGAGGAGAAGCTGCGAACGCTCATATCCATGATTACACTGAGTGAAATTGAAAACAGAGGTGAGCTAATGTGAGTCATCTGCGAATGAATCAATCATTCCTTCTGTCCCTATGTGCTTCTGCGTTTTCATTATGAAACCTTAAGTGAGTCATTTTCCTATTGAGTTTGCTTCAGTGCAGTGAGCCGATTTCAGATCTTGGTGTGTTCCCCAAACTCCAACCGAGTCAATACTATATTGCATATGAAATCCAGCATATGGACAATAGCTTAGCTGCAGCTCTTCCTCATCGTATAAGTCTCCTCACCGACTCATCTTAATGTGGATCATTAGTTAACATGCAATTATTGTTGAGTCAACATCTGTTGTGTTACTCAAGAAAGCAAAAATGCAGATTTTTCTGCATTTATTTGGTGTTTATTCCTTCTGCTGGGAGGGCTTGGTGGAAGAAAACAAAACCCACTTGAGATCAGCACTGTAAAAGACAAAGACACACACACACACACACACACACACACACACACACACACACACACACACACACACACACACACACACAGAAAGAGCAAAATCAGTATCAACATGAGTAACAGCAGAGCAGACCTCTCTCCAGCACCAAGGTCAGTGGCACTCTTTTCTTTTACCATGACGCCATTTTTCGTTAAAGTTTGGGGAATACCAGGTTTTTCTGTGAGGCAGGAGAACTCACTGATTCAGCAAGCACATTTCTCTCGCACACACTTATGAGTTTCATCTTGTTTTGCAGTTTTTGTCAGACTCCCAGCTTTGCCAAGTGTCTGCCAAGTATTTCTTTCATTCAAGTTTTTGTTTTTGCACACTAAATGATAATCAAGTCCAACCTTATCAAGTTTGCACAATTATGATTTGTGCATGGTTTGTCATCTATATAACAAAAATTAAAAAAAATGTTTAAAAAATAATGTGGGCGATACTAAGTACTCTTATTGCTTCCAAATAACACACAGAAAGGCCTCTGCCAGGATTTGAACCAGGAGCCTTCCCGCTGTGCGGCAACAGTCCTTCTTTTCAACTATCACCTGGAAAATGATGTTTTCAGTAATGAAACTCTATCAGACATAAATGTACGGTGAATATTTCATGGCAGAATGATGAGACGATAACTAGCTCATGAATGTGTTACATATTCACAAAATTAAGCAATTTCAGACATTTTACACAAAGAAACCCCAACAGTTCCTTCTGAGCACCACATTCAACTTTGCTCTTTCTTTTAAATAATCAAACTCAGAATTCAATGTCAAGACAATTCATCATCACTTTCATGACTGTCTCTCTCACACACACATGCAGATGTTGTTCAAGGTCAATATCCAGGGAGGGAATGTCATTCTGAAACTAATTTGTGATCAGTTAACGCGCAAAGAGCAGGTTTCCGTCAACAGCTGGGGCAGTTTGTTGAGATAATCAAATCCTCCTTCATTTTAACTGCTTCCTACCTCCCGGGAGAGCACACACACACACACACAAACACACACACACACCTATCCGTCTTTACTCCTCCCACCTCAGTACAGTGCACTCAGGCTTCTTCTGTTCACATCCACAGTAAATATTTTGCGGCCGCTGGCGTGGCAAAAGAAGGAATTTAAATATTTATCACTAGATGATTGTTGCAACCAGCCGAACGGCAGCTGTTCAGCTCCGCCAAACAAATACAAACCGATACAGCGGAGTCGTGACAGAAGCAATGGAGCATATATATCCCTCTGCGTCTCACCTCAGTCAGTGTTTAAGATCATTTTCCTCAGTGCGCTTATATGTACATCCTAACCTTCCTTCCTTCACATCCAGCTGGATTTACATAAAAATCCTGTTTTACTGTTGAACAATGACTGCAATATGAAGCTTTGACAACTCTATTAAACAGTCGATTTATTCTTGATGTTCAATGTGTTTGACATTTTTTAAGCTAGTACTCTGTGTTCCCAGCATCCACCAGCTTCAATTTAATTTAAAAATAATTTTTGATTACTTTCAGGGATTGTTGTGTAGATCTTGCAGTCATTTGTTCCTACCTATCTACAAAAACACAGCCAAGAGTGCAGGCTCTTCTCCCAGTCGTCACTAGCAACAGACTGTTTAAGAAGAACTGGAGATTGGCGTAGGGTGTAGGGCGACATGTTGCGCATGGGCGGAGGGAACAGGCATGGAAGCCGACTGGAACATGCCCACCTGAGTTGGGTTACCACGAGTTACTCATTGACTTAGCTCATGCTAGCTAACGTTACCTTCATTCTGATCAAGTCTGTCAGTCCATCCACATTTCTGATAATCTCCCTGAGCCGAAAAAACAGGAACTCATTAAAATTTTGTGATCCAGATGTCTTACTGTATAACTACAAAGATAACATTTTCCTTGGCAGTGAGATGCACTCTGTTGGTGTCTGTCTTATTTGATGAATTTACTCAAGGCTCAAAATAGAGGAAAAATCGGGCTGCAACATTCACCGGAGAGACTTACAAGTTATTTATTAAACATAACATTTCATCCAAATCCAATTCAGACTCACTCTATTGAATTTGGGCTCATTTCCAAATGTAAAGAATTTTGAGTCCAATATTCCAGACCCAAATCCAAAAGAGCTTATGCAAAGCCAAACTGAAGCAGACGGGCATAAATTGATGTTCAATAAAACAGATCTGATCCAAACATGGCCTGAGGATAATGAACAACTGATACGAGTTGATTCAGGGATAATACGGCCTGATTAACACTCAGCACATGTAATATTTCTGCTCATCCTGATCACACTCTCCGTCTGCCTCATTAGACCTGATGATGTGACCGGCATCGTTGCACCAGGACCAAACATGGAACTAATGAGACAGATTATTCTAAATATCTAGTGTAGTGTTTTTCCAGAGAACATTTAAGGTGTAATACTTTCTACCAGTCCTTCTCTATGCCACTTCGCAGTGACTGCACTGTTCCAGCCCAAAGTCGTCAGCTGGAAGCTGGAGTTCGTCTATGAGTCAACTGGGAGTCCGGTCGTTCTTCTGGGAATTCCGAGTGGAAGTTTCCACCATGCAGGGATTCCTCTGATACATGTTTCAGTCTAGCACTACTCAAATGAAGTCAAATTTAATCCAAATACCGAACATTTATTATTCACTTTCACTTTTGAGTTGTTACTCAAATTTTGAAAAAGATGGATATATTAGAAATTGGTTTATTAAATAATAATATTAAGTCAATTTTAGAATCAATAAACATACAAAGATACAAAATTGTTGTTGTTGTTGTTGTTGTTGTTCCAGCCAAAGTTAGTTGTGGGCGTGGTTTCACGCATCACTCCCTTCGTTACGTAACGACGGGAGCAGAATCTGAATGGCTCTTAGAAGCCACATCACACTGGATGGCTCATCCGGGCGGCTGTACAGACACTGCAGAATTTGGTTGCTTTCAATTCAATTCAATTCAATTTTATTTATATAGCGTCTAATACAACAGATGTTGTCTCTAGACGCTTTCCAGAGATCCAGAACATGAACATAAACATAAACATAAACCCCCGAGCAGTTATTACATAAACAATGGCAGGTAAAAACTCCCATAGTGGGAGAAAAGCCTTAAGCCAAACAGTGGCAAGGAAAAACTCCCCTTTAGGAAGGAAGAAACTTTGAGCAGGACCAGGCTCATAAGGGGGGACCCTTCTGCCAAAGGCCAGACTGGGGGGTCGGGGACATCAGCAGCACACAGCAGTCATGTGGAAGCAGCAACGGGATGATCAGAGGGGGGAGAGACGTCAGCAGCACACAGCAGACATCCACGTAGGCAGGTGGAAGCAGCAACGGGATGACCGGGGATGGGGGGGGGGGGGGCGGGAACACAGGCCAGAACACAGCTCCCGAGGCTACGGCCTGCAAACATGCACAAAAGAGAAGCTATGAGATATTTATAATAAATAAAAATGGAAATGGAGAAGAGAGGAAGGGAAAAGGAGAAGAGAAGAAGGGTGAGAGGCACCGCCCAGTGGATCATGTCGGTGCCCCCCTGCAGCATAGGCCTATAGCAGCATATCTACCACCAAGCTATATTTGAGACTAACTATTATAGCCTTGTTCTATAGCTGCAACTATGACTACTGACTCTAACACACTAGAGTTTACACTACCTATAGATTTACCAACACCAGCTAGACGTTTAATAAACACTAACTATAGGCTTTACTAAACAGAAAGGTTTTAAGTTTAGTTTTAAAGGTGGAGGTGGTGTCAGCCTCCTTAACCCAGATTGGAAGTTGGTTCCATAGTAATGGTGCCTGTTAGCAGAACGCCCGCTCTCCAAATCTACATTTAGATACTCTAGGAACTACGAGTAAACCTGCACTTTGAGAGCGGAGAGCTCTGCCAGGAACATAAGGCACTATCAGGTCTTGTAAATACTGCGGAGCTAAGCCGCATCACTCTGCGAGAGGATTTTCCTAATTTTTGCAATATTACGGAGATGGAAAAACGCTATTTTACAAACCTGATTAACATATGGTTTAAATGACAAATCCTGATCAAAAACAACACCAAAGTTTCTCACAGTTGCACTGGAAGCCATCGCAACACCATCTATTCCCTTCCTAAGATGCTCTGGACCAAGAATGATAACCTCTGTTTTATCTGAATTTAGAAGCAACAAATTTCTGGACATCCAGTCCTTGATGTCCCTAAGACAAGCCTGAAGTTTAACTAACGGTTCTGTTTCATCCGGCTTCATAGACAAATAGAGCTGCGTATCATCAGCATAACAATGAAAGTGTATGCCGTGATTCTGGATTATACTTCCCAATGGCTTTCTTCCTTCTCTGAGTTGGCAGGCTGAGGGGAGACCACTTTATATATGTTAAAGCAAGAGAAAACGTGTTTTTCATAATAGGTCCCCTTTGAAGGACAAAAGTGTAGTTCAGTTTTATCACTAAACGTCTCCATTTAGAAGAACACAATGATTTGTTGAATATTTATAAAAATATTTGGGAACGGTGACAACGAAAGGCTGGAGATCTTCAGTTCACTTTTCATTTACAACAAATAAAAGTCATGATTGAATGTCACAGAGGAGCAAACGAGGCATTTACAGTCCAAGTACAAGCGACTGCAGTAAAGTTTGATCCAGTTTATACTACAATTTATGCTTTGATAAAGAAAACGAGCATGAAAAGGTTAAAAAAATGAGACCGTTTGAGAGTCTAAGACAGGAAACACAGACCAACAAACACGTCAGATGAGTCAACAGATATAATATCTGATACAAAAGATAACAATCTTAAACACAAAATGAGTAAAGAGAACAGACTGAGGCAAGAGCCCATTGCACCATGGGAGATCCTCCCTCTTGCAAGCCTTCTTCAAAATTTGTTATACTATTATTCTAAAAAGACACCACCAAATTTAATTACAAAGTGGATTATTTCCCAAATTTCACAGCTTAACTTTGCATGGAAACGTATTTTTCCTTTGCAGCCCTTCTGTTGATTTCCAATCAAAGTTAAATAAAAGCAACAGCTGTTGAAAAGGACATGTGTATTGAATGAAGAGCCGGTTGCTCCCATCAGCAAGTCCTGCAAATACGCGCTTATTGGTAAAATTGGATTCACTTTGACTGATTTTGCTCAAGTGAATTAATTCCCTCTTTTTCACTGCATTTCACATATTTATTTATCATTATTCCACTTTCCACATTCCACATTATTCCACAAAAAGTAGGTCATCTAAGCAAAGATTCCTGGCGGTAAAAGTTACAAGGAACTGTGGCAGCCTGTTTTCTCCAGGGAAAGAGGAAAGTTGAGGAAAGTACTTGAGAACTTCCAGAGGCGCAGCAGGGACAGTTGATTATAAGCAGTGTATTGAGATCAATTTATCTTTGAAAATCAATAAAATCTCCAGCTTTGCAGGTGAAGTCAGTACAACAGAGTCCCAAGAGGAAGGAAATATAGAGCTTCAAAGATCTCCAGTCGAGAGACAGGCAGCTTGCTGTGGAAGAGATGGTATTCCCGGGGGTCAGACCTTAAGAGGGATGCTTTTCACCCAGACAGGCCTACAGAGGAGGAAACAAACTCCAGCCAGCAGGTACAGAATGAGACTTGCTCCCATGGGAATAAAAAAAGAAAAGAAAAAGAAACCAAGCAAAAAGTGGTGCTGAGAAACCTCTGTCACGTTTTACATAACAGAAGCACACTCACACATCAGAGTCCATGTTTATCTTCCACGGCTAGGGAGAAGTCTGAGGAAGGTCACAATTCATATTCGGGACAAGCAACGAGACGGATCGCTGCCACCGAAGCTGACAGCCTGTCATCATCTGCAGAGCCATCAGTACAATCAGAGCAGACTCTCAAAACATCAAAAACCCGCAGGGGATGGAAAGCTCCGAGGGTTCCTCCGTCAGTTGAAACCAGCTCTGTAAAAACCTCAGCGATTCATCTTTCATTTTCCTCAGGCTTTGGCGACCAGTGTTGTGAATTGACTTTCCCAGCAAATTTGCTGACGACAGTCCTAGTTCTGAACTTTAATTACGAGCAGTGACGACTTCATCAGCTTATTTACAAATGAAAGTGTACGTACAAAACACCTCCCCCCTAAAACTGCCATGGTTCTCTTAGATCACAGCGGTTTCAGGTGATGGCAGCCAGAGCTGAAATAGTCAACCCCCACGCCACTCTGCAAGGAGACCAGTAACAGCTTCAGGCCTGGGTTTTCTGCTTTCCTGGAGTAATCCCGTTTCCTCCCACAGTCCACGAGGTCCAGTGTCCTGCATGTTTTGTTTAGTTTTTAGTTTAGTTTTATTTAGCACATACAATAAAAATAACATCACACAAATAAGTGCAGTTAAAAGAAACTGTGCAGGGAGGAGCGAGCAAGCCAGTAGGCTTATGAGGAGCACCTAATAACATTTAACAATATAGTTATGAGGATACAAAATCATAAAAATTGCATGCAGAACATGAATGAAAATAAAAAAATTACTGTTGAACTATAAAGACATGATCATGAAAATATGAATATTATGCTGAACAAGTGGCAACACAGAATATGAAGTACAAAAGAAACATTAACAGTGGGAAAAGCAAGAGCTTTCTTGGCTACACTGTTGAATTAAATGTTCTCTTGAGTGACTTTTGAAGATGGATAGGGACCTACAATTGTTTGCAATATGGTACCAACTATTCCAGACTTTGACACCTCTATACCTAAACAAAAATTGGCTTCTAGATTCCAGACATTTAGGCGGATGTAGGGCTAGGGCCTGCCGTGTTGAGTAAGAATGAAATTGAGAGTTTGTGGCAAAAGTATGTCCTAAAGTGCTCAGGAACATTTCCTTCTGAGGAAAATATATTTAAAAAAAAATGCATATTTGGTAACTGTTGATGTCATAAATAGTAAGAATCTGGAGATTTTTAAATAAGGGAGCAGCAGTAGCATCCCAGACAGATCGAGATGCAAGTCTTACAAAACGATTCTGGAGAATTAAGATTTTATGGAGAGTAGTTGTAAATGTACTCCCCCAAACAATATTACAATATGAAAGGTGAGGATAGATTAGACTATAATAAAGAGTAAATAGACACTGCTTAGAAACAAGGTGTCTAACTTTCCTTATTATACCAATAGATTTGTTTATTATTATTATTTGTTTATTATTATTCCCAATGGCTGCATGTATAAACTGAACAAGATTGGTCCTAGCACTGAACCCTGCGGAACACCATAACAGACCCTTGACTGTTCTGAAGAAACCTCATGTACATGAACAAACTGGAACCTGTCAGATAGATATGATTTAAACCAACGTAGAGCTGTCCCTTTAATCCCAACAACATGCTCTAACCTGTGCATTAGATGCTGATCTACAGTGTCAAAAGCAGCACTGAGGTCCAGTAGAACCAGTATGGACACTAATCCCTTATCTGAGGCCATAAGAAGGTCATTCGTGACTCGAGCCAGTGCTGTCTCTGTGCTATGATGCATTCTGAACCCTGACTGAAATACTTCAAACTAGGGGTGTCACGGTACACACAAGTCACGGTTCGGTACGTACCTCGGTTTAGGGGTCACGGTTCGGTACGGGTTCGGTACAACAGAAAAAAAAATACAAAAAGTCCCAAATGTATAAGACGCGTTTTTTCTTTTATTTTGATCATAGCATTTGAAAGTTTGTTCAATTGGCTACAAAACTAAAAAGCATCTCTTATTAAAGTGTAAAATAAATAGAATAAAACATTTAACTTGTGCATTAGTGTTTTTAATTTTACCACAGGCTGGTTTATGTGAGCGCGGGATGGGACATTGTAACGAGGCTGGAGCACTTTTAATAAATACTTGAACCCGGGCTCCTCTAGTGCTGCATATGGGCAGAGCCGTCTGGGGGCGGAGCATTCTCCATGGGCCCTTATGATAGTCATTTTAATGTTCAACAACACCTCATCCTACCCAAACAACATTTATTCTCACTTTTATTGAGCCAAGCCTATAGGCCTATACTGCAGAAAGCAGAGTAAAGTCACAAACTTTTTCAGAACACACACACACACACACACACACACACACACACACACACACACACACACACACACACACACACACACACACACACACACACACGCGGCGCTGAAAACTCAGATAGTCACGGACTGACTCAGTTCCATCTTTGATACAGTTTAAATACAAAAAAACATAACTGGTCTAAAATTACACAATCTATTTAGATAGATAGACACAGCGGTCTATAACATCATTTCTGAGCTCTATAACAGAGAATAGACTCGGCGGTCTCGTTGACACAAAGCATATTAAAATAGGCAGGTGGTCAAGGCTACACAACATTCTGTTAAATACATTATTTATGAAGGTTACACTGACTCACCAACGGAGGTTGACTCTTCCATAACCCAAAATAATCCAGGTAACGTGGAAAACGGGGTAACATTCAAAACTTTGTACAAATTTAGTCCTCTTTTAAACTTTAGCGCTAATCTCCTTCACGGCAAATTTGCTGTGACTGTTAAGGCTGATTTATGGTACCGCGTTACACCAACGCGGTACCTACGGCGAAGGTTGCGCGTCGCCGCATAACCTCGCCGTAGACTGCGCCGTACCCTATGGCGTATGCTCTGCGTCGTTTTAACGCAGAACCATAAATCAGGCTTTACACCCAATCCGCGTTGTCTCACGGCCCTGATGCGTTCAGGACAGTTGTAAATTAAGAATTAGAACATTTTATCGTTATTATAGCCTACAATTTATGATGATATATGAATTGCACATATATTTATTGATATGCACAGACTAGCACACATTTAGGTCTGTAATGGAAAGTGACTTTTGATATTTATAAGGGGGAAAAAAAAAACGGTGATTAATTTTATTCTTTTTTTTAACTACGTCAGACGTATTCGCCGTATGACTGTGTGCACCGAACCGTGACGCCCGTACCGTGACAGGACGGGACGAATACAAATACCGTTACACCCCTACTTCAAACAGATCATTTCTATACAAATAGTCACATAACTGGCTTGAAACTGCCTTTTCCAGAATTATAGACACAAATGGAAGGTTGGAAATTGGCCTATAATTAGCTAAGGTGTCTGGGTCAAGAGAAGGTTTTTTAAGTAAAGGTTTAATTACTGCAACTTTGAAAACCTGTGGTACATATCCTAAGTTTAGGAATACGTTGATTTGGTCTAGTATTGTCGCACCAATAAGAGAAAAAACATTTTTGAATAGTTGAGCCGGGATGGGGTCTAACATACATGTGGTTGACTTAGCTCTATTGACGAGTGAGGTCAGTTCAGGGAGGTCTATAGGATCAAAACAGTCTAGAGTCAAGTCAGAGCCTAGGGAGGTCGCTAAAGCTGAAGAAACGCCCACAACCAGCTGGTTGATTTCTCTTCTAATTCTTGTGATTTTACTGTTAAAGAAGCTCATGAAGTCTTCACTACTGAGAGCTGCAGGAATGCACGGCTCAACAGAGTTGTGACTCTTTGTCAGCCTGGCTACAGCGCTGAACAGAAAACGTGGGTTACTTTTGTTATCCCCTATCAACGTTGAATAATAAGCTGTTCTGGCTTTACGAATGGCTTTTTTATATACTATTAGAATATCTTTCCATTCACGATAGGAGTCTACAGACTTACAAGAATACACTTCCTTTCCATTTTACGCACTTTTTGTTTCAACATGCGGATATCTGAATTATACCAGGGAGTTAAGCTCCTGTGGCTAGAAACCCTCCTTTTCAAAGGAGCAACTTCATCATCAGAGGTAGAACCCAGGTCACTGGCCTCTACTGCTTCACTATTTTCCACTGTCGTAAGATGAGCAATGGCCTCCTTAAATTTAGCAATAGCTTCATCAGACAAACATCTGCTAAAATAATACCTCCTATTTTGCACTTCAACATCGACAATATTAAATTCAAACGTTATTAAATAATGGTCGGATAAAAGGGAGGAACAGATCATCAGTTTCAACACCGTAGGTGAGAACGAGATTGAGAGTATGATTAAAACTAGAAGAGAATTGAAAGCTAATTTAAGATTATCGCTTTCAACATCCATATGAATATTAAAGTCACCCACTATGATGAATTTTTCTGTACTGATCAATAATCCAGAAAGGAAATCTGAAAATTCAGACAGAAACTCTAGATAAGCACCAGCAGGGGGCCGGTACACTACCACTAACACAACTGGCTTCTCTGATTTCCAGCTCGGAAATTTCAGACTAAGCGTGAGGCTTTCAAATGTATTATAATTGCACTTAGGTTCAATTTTTGTTTGGAGACTGGAGTTATAAATTACTGCGACTCCTCCGCCTCGGCCCGTGTTTCTAGGAATATGATGATTAAAGTAGCCGGGCGGAGTCGATTCATTCAAACTAACATACTCTTCCTCCTGTAACCATGTTTCTGTTAAGCAGAAAATATCACTCCTGCTCTCTGTAATTATATAATTTACTAACAGAGACTTGGAGCTTAACGATCGTATATTTAGTAGTCTGCATCTAATTTTTCGGTCTCTTATTAGTACCAAATGTGAATTGGTTTTAATTTTTACAAGGTTATTTTGGTTAACGCCTCCAAAACGCTGTACCTGGTGAACTTTTGGAGGGCGGAGAACTGCAACCACTTCTATTTTGCTAGGCACCTGGTTAGAGTTGCCAATTACATCATGTAATCCTATAGTTTTAGAGTGGCTAATTACATAATGCAATCCTACAGTTTTATTGGCAGGCGTCGGTCCTCGGGAAGCAGCAGAGAAGTCTGTTAAACTGCAGCTCTGCATCCTGGCCTGAACCCTGCATTGTCAGGGGGAGTGTCTAATAAAACTGGCCAAATTACTAGAGACAAGAGCAGGACCAACCCGGATGGGATGAATGCCGTCTCTTCTAATCAGACCGGGCTTTCCCCAGAACGTCTCTGCGAGTGTCAATAAAGGCCACGTTGTTTTCTGAACACCACCAATACAACCAGCGGCGGAGCGAGACCATGCGGCTAAACATGTCATCGCTGGTCAGATTGGGGAGGGGACCAGAGAAACCTACGGAGTCCGACATACTTTTGGCGTAGTTACACACCGAGACAATATTCATTTTGGTCACTTCCGACTGGCGAAGACGGGAGTCATTAGCTCCGACATGAATGATAACCAAATTTACGATTAGTCTTTGCCAGCAGCTTCAAATTTGCTTCAATCTTGCCCGCTCTGGCCCCCGGGATGCACCTAACTATGGTCGCTGGTGTCGGCCTCACATGCCTGACTATGGAGTCGCCAATCACCAGGGTCGGCTTCTCAACGGGTGTGTTGCTGAGTGAGGAAAAAAACAAACAAAACAAACACTCATCAATAATTATTCGCAGAAATCTTGTAGATGATACTTGGGGCATCTCTGTAGACTCAATTGTAATTTTAGGTAAATCCTTGTTGTATGATTTCTTGCCACTAAAGATAATAAAATTAGATTTATTTAATATTCAGAGATAACTTGTTCATTTTAAACCATGTGACAAAGGCATCTAAGCCAGCATTCACATTACTTATTAAAGAATTAAAGTTTGAGTTTGAGAGAACCAGCGTTGTGTCATCTGCAAACATAATTGGGGAAAGAACATTTGAGATGTTACACAAATCATTTATATAGATGAGGAATAATAGTGGACCAGGCATGTTTTAGATGTTTCCTTGCTTCAGCACACCCACAAACGACTGTCTTTAACAGAGTTGTGTAGACCGTGATGACAAGCTGAGGATGACCATTCATCTGAACCAGGTGGGTTAATAGCCGGGCAATTTTTTTTTTTTTTTGATCAAATTTTTATTTTATTTTCACTCAAACAGAAAACCAACAATCAATGATGTACAGGCACTGAATATGTTACATCAATCCCCCCACCCCCACCCTACCCACCCGGACACACATAAAATGAAATAAACTATTAAAGACCAGGACAATTATCTGACGTCTGTATATGAAATTAAAATAAAATCGAGACAGGGCGGCTAAAGCAAGCAACAAAAAAAAAAAAAAAAAAGAGAGAGAGAGTCGCGGATTTGTGAAACAGTGAATATAGAACCTCACGGTGCTAAGCAAGTTAAGTCAAATACACAAAAAAAAAAAAAAAAAAAAGACACGAGGATCAAAGCAAGCGCTTCAGTGCTTCAGCTGTGGTGAGCCAAATATTCACATTCGCCTCTTTGGCCCCATTTATACGGGCTGTCGATAACTCCATGTAAGTAACATCAAGAAAAGTCAAGATCCATTGTTTGATGGACAAAGTATGAGGGGGCTTCCAACGTACTGCTATCATTTTCTTAGCAGCTGTTAGACCTGCTAATATGACCCGTTTCTGACGTTCAGGGACTGGAAGTGCGTAAAGATCATTCAGTAATAACACTGGTATGGTCACAGGTAATGTCTCTGATATGAGTGTCGTCAGCTCAGCGGCCACGCCCTGCCAAAAACGAGCGACGGGGGGGCACTCCCACACCATGTGGAGAAAAGTGCCAGGAGTTTTTAATGTACACAGGGTGCATGAGGGATCACTGATAACTTTCATAAAATGTAGCCTACGAGGGGTCAGGTAGGTCCTATGCACAAAATTATGATGGATCTGTTGATGGTCAGGATTTCGAGAGGCAAGTTTGATATTGGCCCACACCTCGTCCCAGTCAAAATCCTGAACCAGTCCGGGGACATCACCCCTCCACATCCTGTCTACTGGAAGCGTTTTGTAGGAGGCCTCAAGCATGTACAAATACAAAGTGGATACCATTCCCCTCGAGGGTCTATTAAGCCGGGCAATTTTTGATATTCCTCAATATATACTTCATCCTGAGTCGAATTATTCCACCTAGATGTCTCCCCGTAGTAACCTGCTCTACAATGACGTAACACTCTACAGCTTGTTTTATGGTGTACGCTGGTGTCAACTGTCAGTCATCTAGAAATGGGTGGTCTTAACTTATGGACGGATGTAGCCAAAAAGAAACTGCAAAAATAGGCCATAGAAGGACTTGACATGGTCAGAAGCGCCACTAAAAGGGTTGTGAACTCGGTTTATGTTCATTATCAGAAGTCATCAAGCGGCATCTGCCAACGTTCATAGGAAGAGTTCAAGATTTCCTCTACTTCTGATGTCCAACAGTGCAGAACGTAGCAGATCAATCACAACGGAGTCGGGGCGGGTTTTATGAGAACAGTCATTCACAGATGTTCCCACTCCGCCGCTTTAATTGTTGTTTGTTGATACTTGTCTGGTTATCGGTCTGCCAACGTCACATGCTTCAATTCTCTGAACATTTGTACGTCTATCCTAAGATGTCCAGAGGCGCTTTCTTCAGCGTGCGTCAGTACGCTGAAACCCAAGTTGAATCCAGAGGAACCATGATAATTCATTGTGCTGGAGGTGGAAGTACTGGAATGGTTGGCCAGTCTACACAACTCCATGAAACTATGGAAAAGAGAAACAGAAGTTTTGAAGCTTGATTTGTTGTGGATGAGGTTAGTTCATGTTAGTGACATCAGCGGACGTGCGTCAGCGGGCATCGTCGCATATATATTTCAGATATTTACCTTTTTTAGTTACTGCATGGTAACAAGTGCATGTAACTGCTTACATGCATAGTGTCATAGATGACTCATTCCCACATCCTTCTCCTTGATACCTCCACCATGTTTGTGTCAATCCAAATTCTTCAACACGTATTGTTCAAAACACAGAGCTTTGCTCCAGCTCTGATGTTTCTACTTGCCCTTCGGGCTAACTTTAATGGCCATTATACTGCAAATATGTATTCCACTCCAAGTCAAAACCGCTTTGATTCACACTGTTTTTTCCCCAAAGAAAGTTTACACTCATTACCATCTAGTAATAGACCTAAGGTTGATTGAACGCCAGAATATCTCTTTAAAGTACTTTAAGCCGACTGATTAGGTAGGAAGGCCCATATCAGACTCATACACTTTATGTTATTGATCTTTCTGTAACTGTGGATTCAATAATGAATACTAACAGACCTTGGAAACCTGAAGTGGAGAGTGAGCCAACTGTGATCTGTGCCAGTGAATCAATCCAGTCCCTAAATCCTTGTTTTATTCACAATGTTGCATTAGAAAAAGGTCATCCAGAGCCATCTTCGCACACAACCGTTACAAACTGCTGAAGAGAGTTATAGCAGCCGCAATTACATGAGTATACTGTGAAAACCAATTTAAGAAATAAATCACTATCACAGTACTGAAACACTCTTTCATCAATCATACCGAGTCTCAGGAAAGAGCTTTTTCTTCATTCCCAGGTAAATATTAAGCTTCCAAATTATTTCTACAGCAAAAGAGACAAGAAGTAGATAGACCCCCACCCCTCCATTTTCTGAGTTTGATGAGCAACTGTCAGACTGTGAGCAGAAAATTAAGAAATCAATCTTGTGCGCGTGTGTTCCTAACTGCTGCAGCACATGTTTAAATTATCACCGTCTCAAACATTCACACCATCTGCTTATTGAAGCCTTTTTTGTCTCCAGGCGTACCACCATACAAATCCTCAGAAATGAGTCCTAATCTGGGAGATCTACTACAGGATTGAATGCTGCCTGTTAAATTCATTGCATCCAGGACCACAGCAGCCGTTTTTAATTATAGAAACCAATTTGACGAAGACACTATCTCGACTTCATTCATTTCATGTCATATCAGACCATTAAAACTTTAGGATTTCTTATTAACTTCTTCTAAAATGATCTCAATCTGCATATTTCAAGTCAACATTTTGCCTGCGGGTTTATTTTTGACGTTGTCTCTTGTCTCCTCAGAGGTTTGTGTTTCCTACATGCAGTTCTGGCGCTTTCGTTTCAACCACTTTGGTGCCGTTAGCACAAATAAAACCCACAAACATGGAAAAATGGGGAAGAAAATCATAAAACTTTTCCAGCTGCAAGAACTGTGAAATTTGATGCCCTGGGCATCTTTGTATTTCTGTTCACATCATAAACTGACAAGGGCACACATGACAAGTAGCGTGATATTTTAAAGAAATCACACATGCAGCTTGGAGGACTTTATTCACTCTCTCACGGTCAAAAATGATGGATCCTCCATTTATCCTTTTGAGTGGACCACTTCAACCCAGTGATGAGTGTAACTGTCAGTGAGACGTGTCCACCTGTAGACAGGCGTTCTGGTCCTCATGGACAAGCGTCTCCAGATGTCTATAGGTCTGAAGGGTTTCTTCTCCAGACTGCTTGTTTGATTTGATTTATTAATTAATTGACCAATATCTTCCATTTGGGTCAAGAAGGTCCGGTCTTCAGGGAACTGGATGCTTCAGCTACCTGCCGAATGACCTGAAAACGCTTCATGTTAAGCTCTGTAAGTGGAAACCTGCATCATGATAACATTTGTATTCATTAATGTACATATTCTCACCACCTACATCTGTTTTATACATTTTTTTAAAATATTTTACTTAAACGTTTTCAAAGTTTTTGTTACAAAGTAAGAAGAAAAACAACAACAGCAGCACATAATTCAAGTATATCATGCTCAACAGTGTCCCACCAAGTAAATGAGGTGGTAGAAAAAAAGACAGATCTATGCAAGGTTGTATGCAATGGCCAAAATAATCCAGCACAAGAAACCGTCAGGGGGGTAGATAAAAAGAACAAAAAAACAAAACAACACAGCCACCGGAACCAAAACAAAGAGATAAACACATGAGAAAAAAAAGAGAGAAGAAGGAGGAAGAGAAAGAACAAAACAAAATAGAAAGTCCTGAGAGGGGAATCGAAACCCCTGGTCAGTACAGAAAAAAAACAACGTGGTACGTTCCCACTGCTAAGACACATCTGTTCCATTCTGGAAACAAAGACTACGTTTACATGCAGTCAAAATTCGGGTTATTGTAATATTCAGGTTACTGAAACATTCTGAATATTCCGCTTACATGCGTGAGCAAACAGGGTTATCCCTGTATACATGGTAATTAATCATTCGGGATATCTGGATCAAACCAGCGACGCGCGGAGAACGTGATGACGCAATTAGCGTCATTTCCGCTTCTTCTTCCTGTATCCAAATTCAAAACAAATTCTGCTTCACGCAACTTTTCGCTCACCTTCTTTTACATCTATCCCGGTACTTTCTACCGTCTACAAATGCCAAAATGTTCATATCCTTCATTACATTTATGAAGTGATTAGTCTTCTCCTCACTCCAAAAGTGTGGCGTGGTCTTGCGTTTCGCCGTGTTTTAGAAGTACTTCCTGGACTCAAAAGACCAGGATTCCTTGCGAACGTTTGGCGTTTACATGACCAAATATTCGGGTTTTAAAAGGAGTAACCCAGGGGTCATATTTGGGTTTTTAAAAACCGGAATATGAGCAAATTCGGGTTATTCAAAGGGGTTATTGGTGTTTACATGGTCGTGCAAATTCGGGTTATTGCCAATATTCGGGTTTTAAAAGGGTTATTGACTGCATGTAAACGCAGTCAAAGACAACTTCATTGAGCCATCTCTTAAAGCGAGGCACTGATGAAGCCTTCCAGTTATGCAAAATCATTTTTTGGCTGCTACCATGCCTGTTTTGAGAACCTGTTTTTTACAGTGGAAAGGAAGGAGGATCCAAAAATTGTTAAGGTACAATCTGGTTGACTGTTTATTTTTATACTGCCTACAGAACCGATTAAATATGTCAAAATTGTCCAATGCTGCCCACAATATTAATCAGATAGATTGATGGAAACTGTATTAATCCCCAAGGAAATTTAGGTGAATATTAATATTATTTGATTGGCTAGATATATTGGAGGGGTTTCTCTGTGACACCTTAGAAAGGCCTGATGAGTGGGAAAAACATGACCCTGAACTTAAAACAAGCATTTCAAACATTGCAGAGAGAATGACAAAAATAATCACGGTGTTCGTTGATCGACTCCACAAAAAGCCCAATTCCTCTTCTGTTAGGAGTGGTAGCCTATAGTGGTTACAGAGGAGGGCTGGAGTCTGGAGGACTCAGGTTCAAGGTGCAACCAAGGTCAACCACTTTGGGCCCCTAAGCAAGGCCCTTAACCCTTACTGCTCCCCAGGTGCTGTGCCTCGGCACCTGCATGGCAGACCACTGCTCCTACTTTGACTAGAAATGGATTAAATGCAGAGAATGAAATTTCCCCATTGTGGGATTACTAAGGGAAAAATGTATTTATTTTCATGGTGGAATATCAGCCGTGGAGAGAGTGCCTCAGCATCCCGCCCAGTGGGGTAGGTTCATTCACCACGGCGTTAATAACGAGGGGCAGACTTTTCTGCACAATGACATGACAGCTGTAATAGCATGATAAAGACCACGCAGATGAGTCGGAGGTGAAGTTTGGTGAGAAATCATGTCCTACACGACGTCCCTCTTCATGAAGACGCGTGTGGCGGAAACCCACTACAACACTAAAAGTCATCAGGATGAGCATGCCATGTACCGTGCTCAGTACAACGCCCTCGAGTGCACAATGAGTCATCCAACATTTTAAATTATTTTACGGAAAATTGCGAACTGTAGTGTGTCATTTTGATAATCTGCTTGTTTTTGTTTCCTCGCTGGCACACGTGTGGCCCTTTTTCACTCTCCATTTTCACACGTCCTCTGTGGTTAAATGTCAAAGTTGTTTCGGCGCCCGGCTCATCAGAGCTGTGACAGGCTGACATTTGGCTCATCGTCAAACTCATCTGTGGCTTCTTATCTACTAATACAGCAGGTCGGCCCCCTCTGTTATTCTGCCTGCGTTATCGGCCTGCAGACTGGATGAACACATGAGGGAAGAAAACAACAGGCTCTCACACAGAGGGAGGCTGCACGGCGCAGCTCAATACGAGTACACACGCTCTGATAAAAGCACAAGTATTGATCCAGCTCACTAAGGACAAGGGAAGTGCACTTTTAACATAAAATAAGTAACTGTCTGAAGAACAAGTCCATCAGCTGGGTTACTATAGCTGAATCTTCCCCGTCTGCAGAGTTCTTGGCTTCACGTTTATCCCTGTTACTAATTAGGGGCTCTTTCCTGCTGCTCTTTAGGTACCAATCGCATGGCCCGTTCGTCATCAAAACGTTGCTTCCATCCATTGAGGCTCCTGTCGTTCGGTTGAGGAAGAGTTTTTAGAGTCCTGTGACAGCTTTTTAGTTGGGTTGGGGTCTGGACTTTGACTCAGCCATTCCAATACCTTGATTCTGTTATTTTTCATCATCCTTTTGTATTTGACCCGGTTACAGCCTTCTGGAGACCCGGTTACAGCCAAGCTGTCAGGCAGAAGGCCTTATATTTGCTTCTATGAAACTTGAGCTTGCATACTGGACTCAATAAATGCACAGTGTTCAGGTCCTGCAGCAGCAGAACAACCCCCACTCAACTCCTACACCTCCGTGCTCCCCAGTGGCTATGAGGTGTTTCTGCTGAAACGCTGCATTTGGTTTTCAACTTTGCACTGGGTGTTAAAACCAAACAACTCCCAAACAACAGCAGTTGGCAGCCCACTTGATGTCTTCCACTTGTGAATAATTTTTCACATCAAACTTCAAATCCTTTTACAATCCTTCCCAAACTGATGTTCATATGCAGCTAGTTTTCTAAGACCCTTCCACATGTCATTCCTTCTTGGCGTTGTGTTAATGCACACCGGAGCACTCCAGATGGAGACATTACCAATGCTTTTGTAGAGGTCTGTTCACCAGGTGATTGATGATGAACACCTGGCTCATAAAGGCAGGTAAATGTCGTATTCGTCTGAGAGTAGATTTCCCTGTTAGTGAGAAGCAGGATGTCAGCTTCTGTATTACTGTATGAAACTAAATCCATCATGAGCCGATGGATACGCAGCAGGATTACACTTCTAAGCGTTACTCCTTTCATCTTCATACTGGAAAATTACACAACGATGCTCAATGTTTAAAAATCAATATTAAACCTCTTTTGAAAGAGGCAGGTAGTAAGTTAAAATACAATCCCAAATATTTTTCCAATTTGGGGTTGGATTTCTGTCAAATTAAACCAGGTAAAAATAACTTCTTATATATTAGTTTACTATTTCTTACTTTGAAACTATGCACGAAAATATTTAACTAAACAAACAATGAGTCAAAGATCAAAGAATCAAGAACAAGACATAAACTATACAGTAAAACGAGCTCCCAGGACACAAAAAGCTAAGTTTAAATAAAATCAGATTATAATTCAGTATCATTCCCAGGTATTGCTTCTTTTTTTTTTTACGTGAAAGAACACAACAGTTTTGTAAAATCATGTCATCAGAGTGAAGCAGAGCCATTCATACCCACAGCTCTGCACACTGCGGTGATGCAGCAGCGAGGACGAAACAAGATGGTTGATTTATGTTTTCAAACGTTAGCTCCGTTACCGCAGCGATGAGAGGAGCAGCGAAACTGAAGGCAGAGATGTTTGGGTTAATGGCGGTCAACTGCGTTTCCTCCAGCAGATGAAGGTCATCTAATTGATTGAGGAAAAGCACTTGACTGAGATTGGTTCTGACACTGGCTCTGTGGAGAAAAGATGACATAAACACAATGACATCCACATTCTTAAATCAAGTGATGTTTGGATGACCCATCAGAGTCTTCAAATTACAACAAGGCTGTAAAATGGAAATACCTGATTGTGTAAACACATACTTTAAACTGAGGGGGGCTTTTTTTTCTTTTGCGTTTTAAGATCTGTGATTAACACCTGAATGTCAGAGAGGTTTTGACTAGAAACTATATAAGAAGAACTGGACAAGCTTTCTGTTACATCACCCGGAGGTTCCTTTAAAAGTGCTTTTGAAGCCTCTTAAATACTCCTACTGTGTGGTGCAATGTTGCTATTTTAGCATTATACTAACCTATGATGCTAATTAATGACTTTACACTCAATCTAATCAAATCCCTCCAAACATCTTGATTTCAAATGTTGCCACAGAAACAACACCCAAAACAAGTGCTGCAAGAGCTCCACCGGGACCTGCAGTCACTGCCATTAGAGTATTCAACAGGACCTCCTGGTTCAGTTTGGTAGCGTTTAGCTGATGCTTGGTTTGCACAAGCAGCCTGCTTCTTAGATAAACTTCATTCTCAGACACAGTTAGTAAAATAAGCCTTTATTAACAGCTTAAAGGTAATCATGGTGCTATGTAGCTATAAACATGTTTATCATTTTATTTGATATGCTACACAAATAATAGATTAGTTAAATAAATAAAATCCCCTTCAACCAGCCTCAACCAGAGTCTCTATATGTTTATTTCTTCTGCAAATTTGGAGGCCAGTGGATGTCGTCTCACTGTTGGATCCAGCCCCCCAGTGGTAAGTAGAGGAACTGCAACTTTTCTTTCTTCCTTGTTGGATGTTGGCTTCTTTTGCTTTTTTTAGACCATCCATTTCCTCCATCCAAAATCTTTTCACAGCTAAACGGTGGCTAAATGTTTAGCACTGTTGCCTCACAGCAAGAAAGTCCATGGTTAGACTTCCGGGCCTGGCGGGAACCTTTCTGTGTGGACTTTGCATGTTTGTCTCCTGGGTTTTATCTGGGCACTCCGGCTTCCTCCCGCAATCCAAAAACATGCATGTTAGGTTGGTTGACGATCTAAATTACCCTTAGATGCCCTTACCCTGCGTTCACACTGAAAGCGTAAAAAATCTCCTGACGCCAGCATCTCGCTGCTTGGTGTGTTCACACTGAAAGCAGCATGTACTGTCGACGGCTGCAGGGGGCGGGGATAAAGCTGCGCTGCAGAAGTGGAGGGAACAGTATATATAGCCTACACATATAGCGTGCACATCTTCAGTTTCCTATTTCACCATGGATCACACTTTTGGACGCCTTCTTTATATTTTAGCGTTATTTCCGCGTAGATAAGAGTGAGTTTGATGCTCCTTAACAAGTTTGGTCCGCAGATCAACATCAACCGCCAGCGAGCCGTTGGTCCCGGTGAACCATAAATCAGCCTTCAAGGCTGATTTATGGTTCTGCGTCACACCAACGCAGAGCCTACGGCGTAGGGTTCGCGGCGATGCACACCGTATGGTGTGCGTCGACGTGAACCCTACGCAAACCCTACGCAAACCCTACGCGAACCGTGACGCGAACCCTACGTTGTCGGCTACGCCGTCGATTTAACGCGGAACCATAATTCAGGCGAAGCTGCAGTCTGTCTGCGCTGATGACTGACACACGGGTCGGAGCGGATTTGGTCATGATGTTTAAACTGTGTTTTGTGATTAATAAGCACGGTTTTTAATTATTTTGCGTTGGATCAATGGAGCAAATAGAATCGTCACGTGTTTCACGTGAGCAGTTCAGGTAAAAACGGCAGTCAAATCAGCAAAAATGTCAGTTTGCTGGATGAAATATATTAATTCCTGATAAAATAAGTTTGTAAGTGCACAGATCTGCTCCTGTACGCATGTGAATGAGTGTACGTTCGTGTGTACATGAAAGTACAATCTGCATTGAGGGTTCTCGCTTCGGGAATCCCGGTCTGTGATTGGACGACGCCTCGGCGTCGCCGCTGCTCATTTGCATAAAGTTCAGATTTTTCAACTTCAAATTGACGCGCTGCTCCCGACGCCTCCGCTGCCTCTGCTGCCTCTGCTGCTCTCGCTGCTCCCGCTGCCTCTCGACACGCGTTTTGATAGAAAATTAATGGCAACCTATGATGCCCATGACGCTTTCAGTGTGAACGCAGGGTTAGCTGTGTAAGATTGTGTGTCTACATATGTGGCCCGTGATGGATAGGCGACCTGTCCAGGGTGAACCCCTGTCTTTTGCCTGTAATGAGCTGGGATAGGCTCCAGAAGGCCCCCGTGACCCTGTACAGGATTAAGCTGGTATAGAAAACAGATCTCAGAGAACCAAAAAAAGGAAGTCCAAGCCTTTAAGTTTTGAAATGAATCGCAGCAACTGACAGTTTTGTTGCTCAGACAGACTGAAAATGCCTAAATTGTGACCACATGCTTACATGCTGTGGCTACATTCCCATACATGGCGACATCGTACCACAACATGCAAGGAGGCAGTAACTTTCATTCCTGTGGTACATCTTAGCGCATTGTTGTTGATTTTCATCTAACATGATTTGTGATGCTTTTTTAATGAACGCAGGTGTTTCTTTTCTTCTTTGATTTAATGAATCCACGCTAATGAGCTAGTTCATCTAAATGGCTGCATCGATCTTAACTTTGAGAGAAAACATCATATCCATTACAGGTTTTAGTATGTCAGTCAAAAAGCTTTGTAAAGGGAGGATCTCACTGAGTCGTGAGTCTCTCGTTCTTCAGATGCTTCATTAGACCAGAGTCGCTCAAACAACGTGGCCTCATTTTTTTTCTGCCAGTGACATGTTTTTATGTTTGAATCACTGTAACACATTAAAGGAGTACCCCGCTGCTAATCTGCACCCTTTTTCCCTTTTAAAAGAAGAGAGGGAGTAGGATGATTAATTAGCCTGGGCCGCCTAATTACACATGGTGTACTGCAGACCCAGTGACGCGTGACTTGTCTTGTTTGGTGTTTTTAGTGTGTCGATATCAAAATGCAGGAAACACAGCGGCATTAACAACTCATTAAATGTCCAGAACACTTTAATTAATGACAATTTGCAGACTAAAGAAATGTCAGATATTTACAGATGAGCAGGAGACTGTTTTATTGTTAGTTCACAGCTGCAGGGGCCTGGACAGCCATCCTTACTCTTTAAACAGTTGAGTCCAGACTCTCTAAAGAGTCTGGTTCCTCTTACGAGCCGTTTGATTTCTAGAGGTCAGTCTCAACGTACAAAGTGCCGGCGACCAGCATTGACAAAGTCAAATTAGCATCTGACAAAGTCAGAGCAGAAAACCAGACTGGTAGCAACAAAAAACATCTGTCTTGTGTGCAGCGGAAAAGGAAAGGGGTTGTTCCGGTCGTTTAAAATGGAGGTGAGAAGTGTTTTGGTCTCAGTAGTTAGATTTCACGACATCAGAAAAATGATATAAAGCCACACATTGATTTGTAATTAGGGGTGTGGTCTTTTGATTAGCGACCAGCACAGGCAATGACTCGCAGTCATCACTTTAGCTACTTAGCACTGTATTGATTTGTGAGCTGTGAATAAATACCTAACAGAGAATCATTTTAAAAGGAATATCTCTGGTTGTGTTAATTTTACTAACAGACCAGCTTGACTGGTTGTGGGTTGGTCTGCAAGGGTCCCAGGATGAAGCTTAGCTAAGAACAGGCAGCTCGTGCTAACCGAACTTTGGCTAAATGCCACCAAAAACTGACCTATTCTGGATGGACAACTTTCACCTCAACCACAAAGGACTCACTGCCCTGGCCTCTCACCTGTCCACACATATCCCCTTACACACAGACTGATGTCATAGGTCCACTCCCATCTCCACCTCAACCTCACAACCATCTCACATCCCAGTCATCCCAGAATAATGACAAAAATCTACCGGGTACAGTACAGTACAGCATCCCATCTACTCACACCATTCAAGGCTCTGATTACACATGATACATTCCTATTCAGTGGACTGATAGCATTTGAAACGGATGGAAGAGTCTGTCGATGATTTTAAAGGCCGGGTTCACCTTTTTAATTTAGCTTTTAACTGAGTCACCTTCTACTTGTTTAGCACTACTTATTTATTTATTCTTTTATATCATTTTATTGTTCTTAATTTCCTCTTAAAGGTTTCATTATTTATTTATTTATTTATTTTCTTACTTATTTATTTTTCAATGTTGCTTCTACTGCCTTAGTGTCCATGAGTTATCTTTTATCTTTTATATTAACATTCATTTATGTTGTTTTTAGTATGTTTTACATTCCTTTTAGTTCTGTTTATGTTCTATCTTGTTTATTGTCTCTTAGTTTTCAGCTCCAGTGTTCTCCTCATGGGGTCCTCCACGCCGGGAGCTTTGTCTGCCTGTGGGGGGCTGTCCTGGATAGTTGGGGGTCCTGCTCCAGGGTCTGGATAGTTGGGGGTCCTGCTGTCCTGGCCTAGATAGTTGGGTGTCCTGCTGTCCTGGCCTGGATAGTTGGGGGTCCTGCTGTCCTGGCCTAGATAGTTGGGGGTCCTGCTGTCCTGGCCTGGATAGTTGGGGGTCCTGCTGTCCTGGCCTGGATAGTTGGGGGTCCTGCTGTCCTGGCCTAGATAGTTGGGGGTCCTGCTGTCCTGGTCTGGATAGTTGGGGGTCCTGCTGTCCTGGCCTGGATAGTTGGGGGTCCTGCTCCAGGGTCTGGATAGTTGGGGGTCCTGCTGTCCTGGTCTGGATAGTTGGGGGTCCTGCTGTCCTGGCCTGGATAGTTGGGGGTCCTGCTGTCCTGGCCTAGATAGTTGGGGGTCCTGCTGTCCTGGCCTAGATAGTTGGGGGTCCTGCTGTCCTGGCCTGGATAGTTGGGGGTCCTGCTCCAGGGTCTGGATAGTTGGGGGTCCTGCTGTCCTGGCCTGGATAGTTGGGGGTCCTGCTGTCCTGGCCTAGATAGTTGGGGGTCCTGCTGTCCTGGCCTAGATAGTTGGGTGTCCTGCTGTCCTGGCCTGGATAGTTGGGGGTCCTGCTGTCCTGGCCTGGATAGTTGGGGGTCCTGCTGTCCTGGCCTGGATAGTTGGGGGTCCTGCTGTCCTGGCCTAGATAGTTGGGGGTCCTGCTGTCCTGGTCTGGATAGTTGGGGGTCCTGCTGTCCTGGCCTGGATAGTTGGGGGTCCTGCTCCAGGGTCTGGATAGTTGGGGGTCCTGCTGTCCTGGTCTGGATAGTTGGGGGTCCTGCTGTCCTGGCCTAGATAGTTGGGGGTCCTGCTGTCCTGGCCTAGATAGTTGGGGGTCCTGCTGTCCTGGCCTGGATAGTTGGGGGTCCTGCTCCAGGGTCTGGATAGTTGGGGGTCCTGCTGTCCTGGTCTGGATAGTTGAGGGTCCTGCTGTCCTGGTCTGGATAGTTGGGGGTCCTGCTGTCCTGGCCTGGATAGTTGGGGGTCCTGCTGTCCTGGTCTGGATAGTTGAGGGTCCTGCTGTCCTGGCCTAGATAGTTGGGGGTCCTGCTCCAGGGTCTGGATAGTTGGGGGTCCTGCTGTCCTGGTCTGGATAGTTGGGGGTCCTGCTGTCCTGGCCTAGATAGTTGGGGGTCCTGCTGTCCTGGCCTAGATAGTTGGGGGTCCTGCTGTCCTGGCCTGGATAGTTGGGGGTCCTGCTCCAGGGTCTGGATAGTTGGGGGTCCTGCTGTCCTGGTCTGGATAGTTGAGGGTCCTGCTGTCCTGGTCTGGATAGTTGAGGGTCCTGCTGTCCTGGTCTGGATAGTTGGGGGTCCTGCTCCAGGGTCTGGATAGTTGGGGGTCCTGCTGTCCTGGCCTAGATAGTTGGGGGTCCTGCTGTCCTGGCCTGGATAGTTGGGGGTCCTGCTCCAGGGCCTGGATAGTTTGGGGTCCTGCTGTCCTGGTCTGGATAGTTGAGGGTCCTGCTGTCCTGGTCTGGATAGTTGAGGGTCCTGCTGTCCTGGCCTAGATAGTTGGGGGTCCTGCTCCAGGGTCTGGATAGTTGGGGGTCCTGCTGTCCTGGCCTGGATAGTTGGGGGTCCTGCTGTCCTGGCCTGGATAGTTGGGGGTCCTGCTCCAGGGCTGGATAGTTGGGGGTCCTGCTCCAGGGCCTGGATAGTTGGGGGTCCTGCTCCAGGGCTTTATAGTCGTGGTGTGGGGCCCTCTCTGTCTGGGTCGGGGGGGTCTCTGCGGCGGCGTCCCCTGTAGTCGTGGGCTTGGACGGCTCTCGGTGTGGATGGTTCCCATAGGACGGTGTTTCCTCACCTGGTCTAGCAGTGCTCAGTCATACTCCATTTTTATCACAAGGGTGGGGTGGGTTTGCCTGGGGTGTATGCATCTGTATAGTATGCTGTTTGTATGTGTGTGTGTGTGTGTGTGTGTGTGTGTGTGTGTGTGTGTGTGTGTGTGTGTGTGTGTGTGTGTGTGTGTGTGTGTGTGTGTGTGTGTGTGTGTGTGTGTGTGTGTGTGTTGTATGAATGAGGGTACGGGGAGTGGGGGGGTCAAGGGGCATTGTTTTTTTTCTGTTTTTAATTTAAAGCACTTTGTGTTGCATTTTATCTGCATGAAAGGTGCTATACAAATAAATAAAGTTTAAGTTTAAAATGTTTGTCTGCAGCTCCATGGCTCCTCCAGTGTTGATCAGTTAAAAGAGCCGGCAGCCACGGGGCACCGGTATGGTCTAAACCCCCGAACGGCAGGCCGAGTGTCCACAGGCCCTCGTGGAGCTCTGCTAGCCCTCGTTTCAGCTCTGGCAGCAATTGTTTCAGTTGTTTCAGTACTTGATCTGAAGATGTTTGGACACATTTGAGAATGAAAGTAAAGTAATATCGATCATATGTTAGCATTAGCTAAGTCAGGAAACTAAAATGAGGAAATAAGGTGGGTGTGTTTCACCTGTCACACAGTATGAAGAAAAAGAGGCTTCAAAATGCTCTTCAGAAACCTACGGGTGACATCACGGAGGATATATCAGCCGTGAGGAAAAACTGTCTCAGGGACTGGGGGGTATCAAACTAATTTTATGAGAGAGAATTTTCAATAAGCTAATAGTTCAAACATCTTTAAAAGACACTGCATGCACACTTGAGTCGTGATTTGAAGGTTAAACAGTTACATATTGTTGCTCTAATCCTCGGCAGTAAAGACTCACTGCCCCACTGCATTTTAACCTCATTTGTTAAAGAAATAATGGGACGCTCTAACACGTCGCTTTTCATCTGAGGTGAATTCATAACACCTGGGAAGAACCAGATGGTTATTTTAATCATGTTCTGATATGTAAAACCTTATTTATTGCTTTGTAGTGAAGGTGTTTTTGTGGTCTTTGTTACAACCCATGGACTTAGTGTTGGGTTTTGTTTTTTGTCTCATTTCAAGGTTTGATTTTTATAATTTGGGTCTTTGGGTTGCAGGACTGTTGGATTTTATTAACCCCGCTTGTCGCTTGTTGTTCAGTGATCCCGTCTCAGACTAATATGTTACCACTCATGTATGCACTCCTTTGTTGTCCTTGTTTTTGTCAGCTCTTAGTTGCTAATTCCACTTAGTGTGCTAAATGTGTTTCCAGACACATTCATTAAACACTTACCATGCTTAATCTATTAACTATTGAACCCTTGGAGTTACTAGCTGGTTAAACACCCATTTGGTAGAAATAACATTGACAAGCTCTTTCAGGATCTGGAATAAGAGCTTCAGAAGGGTTTCTAACCATTTGTCTGTCCATAGGAATGGACTGGACCGGGCCACTTAAAGACAGATTTTCTTCGTGTGAAGCTGTTCTGTGCAGGACTTGCGTCAGCATTCAACGTCCATCATCCTGCTGCCTAACCCGACTTCTGAAGTTCAACTAGCGGACACTAGTGAAACTAGGAATTCTCACCACATCTGGTCCAGATGCTGAGACAGTGGAGCAAGCCCAAACCATGATGTTCCCTCTACCGTCCCTCTAAGGTGGGATGGTGTTTGATGTTGGGAAGCTGTGCGCGTTTTTGACCAAAGTACCTACTATACTTCTACGTTCATTACATCAGTCTACAAGACTTTTACTCAGTAGTGTTGCATTGCTAAAGTGCCTTTTGGCAACTCTTCACCCCCTCCTCCTTCAACTCCTCCTGCACAGGCTTCCTCCATGGTCTTGCCCCATGGACATGCTGCCTGTTCAATGACACATGAACAGAGATATTTCTAGTTCCAGTGATGTCCTCACACCTTTAGCTGTACCTCGAGGGTTCTTCTTGACCTCATTGAGGATTTTGGGTTGTGCCTTTGGAGTCATCTTGGCTGCTTCCACTAATGGATGAGTGTCTTCCTGTGGACCGACAGATGCTTAATCCTTTTTGAGATGCGTGAGTCACGTCAGTGGATGCTTCTTAACAGTAATCTTCAAGTGTTTGCGTGTCTTTTATCAATTAAAGCATCTCTAAATCCCACATACAAACTAATTTTAGTAATTAGGCTCCAGATGCGTAAACTAATGACTCAAATTAGCTTTTGTTGATATAATTAGTCGATGGGTTCACAGCCTTTTTCCTCCAACACTGAATTCTTAATGGCTATGTTGAATAAATACATGAAAAACTGTAATTGTTTTATAACCTTTAGCAAATTGTGTTTTCCTAGTATTGAGCGTTAAATGAAGGTCAGAGCAAGAGTTGTTATAATGAAAACAGAAACAAAAAAAAAACTTGTGTGAACCAAAATGAAAATAAAGACAAAAGATTTTCATAAAACAAATGAAAACAAAAATGAACAATGCAAAACTAAGTGAAACAAAATAATAAAAGTATCCTCTAAATTTTTCTTTTGAGTTCTGTAAAACCTTTCATTATTCCAACAGAATATCCTCAAATATCTCAACCATATTATTTTTTGTGGGACTCGTGTAGGTTATAAATGTGCTCTACGTAGAGTAAGATTGTCCACTGGGTCCCACAGCAGCCCATCTGAGTTTGCTGCTGGGGTTGACCAATTTGAGTCCCAGAAAAAATGCCATGAGTCACCATGATCAAGAGGGTAAACATGCACTCAGAAATGACTGCCGCATTTCAGCGTTTCAGTATTTCAGGGTTTCAGAAGGTGTCGGATTATTACAACGTGCTGATTGTCGAACCTTTGGACAATCCCATATATTTTCCTCATACTGTACAAATGTTGACTTGGAAACATGACAGACATAACCACATTCTAAGATAACCAGCATCAAGTCCTCACATTCTTCTCAGCCAAAAGAAAAATAATGACTTTCAGCACCTTTCAGAAGATGGAGAATAATAAATCAGTAACTCTTAAGTTCTAATCTGTAATAAGAAAAAGCAATTAATAAAAAAAAACGGTATTGGAACTCACCGTTATCACAATTTTGTTATTTAGTTTAGTCTTTGTTTCAATTATGTCTTGACTTTCCTTGTTCCCATCTGCTCTGATTGTCTGCACCTGTGTCTCGTCAACCCTTCTGTGTATATGTTGTCTTGTCTTTCCCCTGCTCCCTGCTGGTCTGTACTGTTCCTTCCTCCATGTTTCAGGTCAGGTTTTTGTACTGTCATGTTCATGTTTATGTTTTTTATTAATAAATCACTGTTTTTGAAAATCCTGCATCTGGGTCCTATCCTCCATGACAACCACAGCACAGAATGTAGCAGAATTTCATGATTAAAAATACCTAATAAACTCTGCTGAGTGCATGTTTAGACCAATTCAATTAACCGTCCAATTAAGGTTTGTCATCATTACATCTGGACCTAGTCATTGGTGCTTCTGATGGTGTGGTTTGAAAGACAATTAATGCTGCACAGCACCAGCTGCAGTCGAAGGTTCTGACTCCCATCATGCTCTTGTTGAAGCTGCACATTAACGAGGTTGCGGTTGTTAATTCAACTAAGCAAACACAAGCTGGTAACTGATGTATAACTATAGCACGAGCGTAATGAATCCCTGTGTCATTGCCTGAAGAAGCTCCCTCTAAATTGGGGCCTATTCTCAGGCTTCTGCTCTTAAATGGCATGTGCCCCCGTTGCAGGGGGCTCTCGTTTTTAGAGGGTAAATAAATGAATTAACAGTTTTTTTTTATCTGCAGTTTCAAACATTAAGACGGGACTTTTATTGTGTCAAAAATGTTAGCAGGGGGAACACAACATTTATTTTAAACACTAAGCCGTCTGACATGTAATTATGCTTCCTTTCTTAGCCATTTGTGTTTGTTTAAGTGTAGGACAGTACAGAAGGAGCTCGCTTAAGTGCAGTTACAACAAAAGAGAGGAAAATAGTGAGTCTGTCTACTATTTCATCCAATGTATCCACGATCCACGAGTTCATAGACCTGGGTGAGCTCGTTGAGTTCGGGATCTGTCGTGTCTGGAACCAACATTACAGGTAACAGGCGGTCAGCTCGAACAGAAGATGGTGGGAGCTGGCAGTCGGTCCTCTGGATGCTGAAGAATAAGAAAGTAGTGACTAAATAATAGCCTACACAAATGCTCTGTATGTCCTACACAGAGCAGCCAGATTCCTCTGAGTTTGGGATTCAGGGCTCCTGAATCTGTCGACAGATCTGGATGATTAACTGGGATCTGCAGGGATGGACACACCTCTAATTGTCGATTCACTCTCTACCCTTCTGCAGGTTCAACCATCCTGTTCCTTGTTATCCTCTCTCGCCTCCTCTCGTTCTGTTCTGCTCCTGGAGCCCCACTTTGTTTCTGGCCTTTTATCCAGTGTTAGATAGACAGTCCTTTTTTACTGACTGGGCCGGCCTCTCAGCCCAGTCAGATCCAGGCTGGGTGGAACGGGGGAGAGGTCCACTCTCAGAGCAGCCTCCAGTGCTGCTCTGAGTCTGGTTCTGGCTTTGGTCCGACTTGTGGCCACCACGAAGAATCCTTATTCCCGCAGGTACGTAGTCGTGAATAGGAGAAGAGAGGAGTTTCGCAGCCCTCACACCTGGACATGGGTATATTTATCTAGAACGAGCCCAGGTCCAGTTTACCCCACTGCAACTTTAAAGTGGAAACTACCAGAAGCTGGGAATCCAGACGTGAGGCCAAAGCAACATCAGTTTCAGTGGGATCTAAAAAAAACGCCTCCAAAATCCACACGTGTCCCTCTGTGGGATCCTCAGGAAAGTATATCAAAGTTCTCTGCCAGGTGTGAGCGGTGCTGAGAGGTGCTTGAAACATGTCCGTCCTCTTAGTCCACAAAGCAAGGTTCCTCCTGAAAACTGGAACTTTGTCTGCAGCTAAAACTATGCTGTTGTTTCTCCCTTGAAGTGAGACATTCAGCCGGTTCAGCTGTGGGTCGTCACTAGGACTGGGTGATATTTTACCGTTCACGATAAACCGTCAAAAAAATTCCCCACGGTAAGAATTTGTCAAACGATAAATTGAGGAAATGAGAAAGAAAGAAAGAAAGAAAGAAAGAAAGAAAGAAAGAAAGAAAGAAAGAAAGAAAGAAAGAAAGAAAGAAAGAAATGAGCATGAAAGAAAGAAAGAAAGAAAGAAAGAAAGGAGCCTGAAAGAAGGAAGGAAGGAAGGAAGGAAGGAAGGAAGGAAGGAAGGAAGGAAGGAAGGAAGAAAGGAAGAAAGGAAGGAAGAAAGAAGAAAGAAGAAAGAAAGAAAGAAAGAAAGAAAGAAAGAAAGAAAGAAAGAAAGAAATGAGCCTGAATGAAAGAAAGAAGGAAAGAAGAAAGAAATGAGCCTGAAAGAAAGAAGGAAAGAAAGAAAGAAAGAAAGAAATGAGCCTGAAAGAAAGAAGGAAAGAAAGAAAGAAAGAAAGAAATGAGCCTGAAAGAAGGAAAGAAAGAAATGAGCCTGAAAGAAGGAAAGAAAGAAATGAGCCTGAAAGAAGGAAAGAAAGAAAGAAAGAAAGAAAGAAAGAAATGAGCCTGAAAGAAGGAAGGAAGGAAAGAAAGAAAGAAAGAAAGAAAGAAAGAAAGAAAGAAATGAGCCTGAAGGAAGGAAGGAAAGAAAGAAAGAAAGAAAGAAAGAAAGAAAGAAAGAAAGAAAGAAAGAAAGAAAGAAAGAAAGAAAGAAAGAAAGAAAGAAAGAAAGAAAGAAAGAAAGAAAGAAAGAAAGAAAGAAAGAAAGAAAGAAAGAAAGAAAGAAAGAAAGAAAGAAAGAAAGAAAGAAATATTCCCGTTGATGACACTTTTTGTATTTGTATTTTTTCTATCGTTATCGGGATAAATACCAGAAATTATCGTGATACATTTTTTAGTCCATACCGCCCATCCCTAGTTGTCACATAGGTCGGCAAGTTCAGCTGTGAATGTGGTGTTGGTATAGTAATGTGCAAGAGGACATTTTTTTTCTCAGTGAAAAAAGCAAAACCTCAACCCTCAGCTTGAACAAACGCTTGAGGACCAATCCCATTGAGTCGTCCCACCTCGCTTTGATGGAGCAGCTGGACGTGATCTGCTTCCCGGCCGACATCTGGAGTTCACAGCATTCGTTTTAGTTCCACCCATACATACATCACCTCGGGAACACTTTTTTTTTGGTTTTCACGGCGAAGAAATGGTCCCCAAGTATCTGCCAGATGGCGTCGCGATGCCTGCCGGTCGTTAACGCCGCACCATCACTGAACACTCCCACACAGTTCTGCTAGTCCGGGCCGTTTTTAGCTGTAACCGTTTCCTTTTTATTCTCTCCAGAAGCTGATGCTGCTTGTCTGAGACATAGGGTCTCAAGAGGGGTTTCTAGATGCCGCTTTTGATTTGAAAGCTCCAGTGCTTAAGTAAGTTTTAGCCTGCTCTCAACACACTGGGTCCTCGGCTATGCCTCGCTACCTCTCGTCACAGAACCGAGCTTAATAAAGACAGGGTTGTACCTGTGCACAAATTTACCCATGAAGAGTTGTTGGGATCGCTTTCATCTTCCTTTTGGTTTTAAAAACTTCTCTAACTTTAGTTTCAAGTTTGCAACCACACAGCGGGTGTCGTCTTATTCTTCTGCTTGGTTGTTCACTGCAACCTTGTGGTTGAAAGCCGTATTGCCGCCCCGCGGCCTCGTGGCCCTCTTAACCATCCCTCCCATAAGGAGCACCATGGTTAAGAGTCAGTACATTCAAACAAAACAATTGCCAGGTTTCTTCCTGTAGAGTGACTGGCCGGTTGGACAGTTGAAAGGATTTGCCTCAATGTGTAAACTCGTCTGGAAAGTTTAGACACTTAAGCTCAGTAGTTTATTTTTGTTTATATTGATTATTTTGTTTGCGGTGTTGAAATGTGCTCGTTACTGTGACATCACATAACATTTATTATTATTATAGCATCCAGGTATGCAATAAAAAGGTGTTTACCAGGACATGATTATCTATATATATTACATTAAAGGGGGCCTATTATGGCATCTAATCCCTATTTTAAACAGGCCTTGAATGTCTTAAAAACAAGCTTTTGATTGTTTTTGCTAAATAAATTAGAAATTCAGCCTCTGAGCCATGTCTTTATCATCCCAGTCTCTAACCTCATTATCTATGAGGGATTCTGAGTGGGCGGGGCTATGATAATGAGACACTGTGCTGATTGGCTGCCTGAATGACGTGATACACCGCTACGAAAAAATGGCGGAAGCTCCGGTCGGCGGAGTTACCGTGTCCTAACTGCATGCGATGCGAGCAAGCGTCAGCGACAAAATCAATTCCATTGTTTTATTTTCTATTGGACTGTCCTAACTGGCCGGAGCGCAGCGTGCCGTTTTGAGCTGAACATTTGTCGGACGCCCTGCTTCTATTTTCTTCCTGTCGCTCGCGTTAAAAGCCGGTTGAAAGCGCTGTAGGAAACGGTCATGGATGAGGAACGGCTGATCCAGTTAGTTGAAATGAGAAGTTATCTCTATAATACCTCCTCATTTCACTACAAAAACCTCAATAAAGTGGCAGCTGGCTGGAGGGAGATGGACAGAGAGCGTGTGATGTCACGCAGTGCGACGCGATAGTCGGACGCTCGCATGCACGGTTTTAAAGTTGTGGGCGTGGTTTGCATTTTGGTTACGTAACGAAAATCTGCAGAATCTGAACAGCTCGTAGAAGCCACATCACACTGGACGGCTCATCCGGGCGGCTGTACAGACACTGCAGAATTTAGTTGCTTTCCTCCTTCTCTGAGTTGGCCGGCTGAGGGGAGACCACTTTATATATGTTAAAGCAAGAAAATACTTGTTTTTCATAATAGGTCCCCTTTAAATTGGTAGAAAACGTTAATCCAGAAGAGCTGCGTTTTCATCGCTGGAAGCTGGGAGTTACCGTGTGGAAGCCTAACGACAATAAAGATCTTGGTTTGCCTTGATCTTCTCTATTTGTTGCCAGGACTGAACCCTGTGGGGTTTACCAGAGGGTTCAGTCCTGCCTAAATGGCGTTTTGTAGAAGCAGTGATGTAATGTAACACCACCTTTTGTTTGCAGTCGGTTTATTTGCTCCACACCAGATATGGGAAGCATTCCTGGTGTGCATTGCCTCTGCAGATTTACATTTCAAAAGCACAGCTTTTAAAGCTGTTTTTAACTCCATCATGATTCTTTTTGTGAGCTATGCTGCGCAGGTTTCCAGGAGAAACCCAAACAGCTGCAGGGACGGACATGTTCTCCGTTTGCTTCACGGCTCCTGCTGGCAGCGGCGGGGGAGCTGGGATGAAGCGGCCAGGACACGCGGACGCAATTCCCTGCAAAATTAGAGCTCTCTGCTGCCTGAAAATTGTCCAAAAACACTGACTGGAAGTAATGCTCCTGGGCTGAGTGAAAACAACGAGAGCACCTGGTTCTGTTATTTCCGCCAATTTGCAAGTGAATGAGTCGTGGCGGCTCTCGGGCCGTCGGCGCTCCCGCCCGACTCCCGGGGAGTCTCTTGGGGCCAAACTGTGCCACAGGGAGTCGGCCCTCACGGCTGCAGAGGAAATAAATGGTGCTCTGCTTTCATCTGAGCTGCATTTGTGTGAAAGTCACATTAACGTCATGAGAATAGTGGCGACACAGAGCCCGTAATTTAATAAATAAACTGCTGTCTCGGCGTGTTGCAGCTTGTGTGACATCAATGCAACTTGCTAATGTTTCAGCCTGGAAACAAGCCGATTTTAGTCAAAATACATCTCTGACAGTTATTTCCTCTCTGACAGACAGGGATTCTGTATTTTCTAAAGCCTTTTCACAGATACAATTATTCTTTAAAGGGATCAGAAACGTCTTTCATCACAATCTCACTTGACAGATGTTCTTATTCATCACAGGTAAGATTATCACCGTCAGTTATTCCTCAGTTAACAGGTTTCTACCCTGAAATAAACAGCTTCTATGGGACACTTAAGGTTTCCTTTCAGATAACTTTCCAGTGTCAATGCTCATTTTAATTAAAATCACTCCATCATAAGAATATAACCTTACAAGTGATGCATCTCCAAAGCTGACTTACACTTTACATGCTCAAGCAGCCATCTTGTTGTCATTTTTGTATCTGCATGACTCCACAGGGCCTCAGTTGCTTCATAGTGACATGTCTGTAAAACGAGAGGATGCTTCTTCCACCAGCTTTCAATCGTCTTGTGATTGGGTAAATTCCTAGAGGATCACATGACCTTTTGTAAGGTAACTCCAGTCTCTAACTTGGGACAGAACCAACAGTCACTGAAAGTCCTCATGATCCGGTATCTGTGAGATTTCTATCAACAAGCTCAGCTCCAGCTCATATGCTGTAGAGAGACTGTTGATGTTTTTAAAAAGAGGCTCAAGACCCATCTCTTTAATCAGGCTTTTAACTGACTCATTTAACTATTTAAAATTTCTTATGCTCACCCTTATTTTTATTGGATCTTACTGCTCTGTTTTATATTTAGTTTATCCTTTTTTATCATAATTTATTTTCATTGTTTTATCTTAATGTTTTATCTTTTCTATTATGTTCCAACTCCTCCCCTCTGGACGGCGTTACAGAGCACTGTACGCCAAAACCTCCAGACACAGGGACAGTTTCTTCCCGCAAGCGGTTGCTCTGATGAACTCCCACAAATAATAAGTCTCAGAGTAACCAAACACGTGCAATAAAAATCATCCAGCACCCTCTCTAATAATCATGTCTGCCTCACTCTGCTGCACCTCTCACTTTTGTACTTCCTTTTGTATAATTTTTTGTATTTTTTGTATAATTTGTCTGTTAAAATTGTATATAGGTTATACTTATACTTATTCTTATTTTTATTCAGAACTATCCTTCTTTTATCACTACCTCAAACTGCTGCACCTTAAAATGTTAAAATGTTTATACTGTAGATAGTAATACCACATTTGTTTATTGTTTATTTGTTTATTGTTTATTTTTTTACTACCAAAGAGCGAAATAACCGAATTCCTTGTTGGACAATGTTCGAACCTGGCCAATAAAGCTGATTCTGATTCTGATTCTGATTCTGATCTAAATATTTTAGTCGTTTTTTATGGTCTATTTTATACATTTTACTGTCTTATTCTTTTAGTTTTTAATGTCTTGCTTCCTAGACATACTTTTAGGATTTTACATTATGTTATACTTTTTAAACTCCTTTAGTGTATCTTATCTTGCTTTCTTGTAGCTTTTAGCTCCAGTGTTTCCTCATGGGGAGCCTCCATGCTGGGAGTGACTCTGGCCTGCAGGGGGTCGTTCTGGGGGTGGTTCTGGCCTGGATGGTTGTGGAGCTCTGCACCACGGCTTCACCGCTGTGGTGTGGACTCCTCTTTCCGTCCGGGCCGGGATGGTCTCTGTGGGCCCCCCCCCTTGTAGCTGCGGGCTATGAGACCTCCTGGCGTGGACGGCTCCCTGTTACCGTTTCCTCAGGGGGGAGGGGGGCAGGGCATTAATACATTTTATGTTTATGTGTTTTATGAAAAGCACTTTGTGTTACATTTTTTGTATGAAAGGTGCTTTACAAATAAAGTTTGATTTGATTTGATTTGATATGCACTTCGTGTCAGCTTATGCAGATGTAAAAGGGTTGTTTTATTTACAGGAAAGTAAAGAATAACAAAACCTGCTGCCCCTAAATCACGGCATCCACATCCTTTTTGAAGGGCGCCCTCACTGGAATCATCACACAGGTGGTGAAGGCACGGGACAGTCGCCAGTCTCTGGGCAGGCGTTAGCAACAGAGGGGGGCAGAGCCCAATCGCAAACCAGCACTGGAACATCCGCTTTGGAGGACACCAGCTGCGACCCAGACCAGTTGGGACT
Source organism: Cololabis saira (assembly GCF_033807715.1). Taxonomy (NCBI): domain Eukaryota; kingdom Metazoa; phylum Chordata; class Actinopteri; order Beloniformes; family Belonidae; genus Cololabis; species Cololabis saira. The sequence goes on along the minus strand of NC_084588.1, from coordinate 14,866,631 downwards.
CAGACCAGCTGCGACCCAGATCATCCGCTTCTGAGAGTCCCGAAGGCCATCTGTTGGGATACTTGAGGGGCAGATGACCATAACTCCGGCCCATGGCCATAACAAACACATCATGAACCAAATAAAAGCAGGAATAAATGTGCATTCAGACAAGAATATGTGCTATTTAACACCCAGACATCAATGATTAAAACACTAACCACATGATTAAAACTGAGTTTTTGTATCTGAGTCATCTGATAAACCACAAACTGGTGGAAATAAATGTGACCAGCCACCACAACACTGTACAAGACCCCCACAACCCTGCTCCCCCTGTGGTGCTGTTGGAAAGGTCAAGTCACAGGTGGTTTTGTCCTTCAGGGCCGGGTCCATCAGGTTAATTGTCCTGTTAGGCAGAGATACACCCAGATCTGACGGGACATAACAGCCAAGCTGATCAGATGTTTAAAATGCCTTAAATCTCAGTCTGCCGGCACCGTCAGGGTGACTGTTCAGGACGAGGTATTGATTAGAGGCTTTGATTTGCTTCGTGTTGCTGCATGACCAACTCCAGGAAGAGCAGAGACGCTTCTCACTTTCTTCCATTTCGCAGCCATCACAATGCCCAGGGTCTTGGTTTTTATTTCTTATATATAGTTTTATGTGATTGCCCATTGTTGGACTTGTCCGACTTGGATTTTATCTCGACATGGACTCGAGAAATGTAGACCTCAAACACCCGGGTTTGTCTGCCTTTCTAACCTTTCTAACCAGAGTCTATCACGTGTGAAACACGGAGACACAGACAGAGATAAAGAAGGGAAAACAAAACAAAATCTTGATGGGAACAGAAAAAATTGTATCAAATACCTGACAGAGAACAAAATGAGAGAGGGGAAAACAGAATAATAGATAAAGAGCAGGGAAGTGATAGCTAACAGTCATCAGATGAGACGAGAGGCGTGGTGAAATCAACACATCTGAAAACAAACCTCGCAAAAATTGCTCTGCAATACTTGGAAATAAAAAAAAGAAAAGAACCAAGCTATTTTTCAGAGAAATTACCCATTATTTCTAGAAATGATGCTTCCATGTCCACATGAAAAATGCAGGGGTGAGAAGCGAGAAGAGGCCAGGGTGTAAATGAGTTTCTTCAGGCGCTGAACCGTGCAGGTGTTTTTCAGCCGCTGCGGTTTCAGCTTCACCAGAGTTGCTCTGTTTCCCGCTGACGGGGAGTCCCTTTGAATTCACCTTTATTCCATTTTGCATAAACAAAAAACTATTTCATCAGCAAATTAATTAAGCCCTAAACGAGCTGCATTGATATCAACAGCGAGCACTTCCCTGAGTTTAAATTTCCCCTCTCGGTGAACCATGGCGGGCAGAGACTCCGGGGAGGCAAATACACACATCAGAGGTGATGTTAATTGCCTCAGTGATCAGGAAAGTAACGGGAAGTGATGTGAATAAGGTACCTGTTTGTGGACATATTAATGTATTATTAACCTGCTTTAAATTTCCTGAACTCGGATCAGACTGAAGCTTAGTCTTCGGACCCAAGCTCTTCAGGGAAACACAGTATAGTTGTGTAGTTTCATCGGGACTTTGGGAACCAGCTCCACTGTGGAGAACCTAGGAGTTACTTTTGAAAATGATTTTTTCATTCAATTCAAACGTGAAAAAAACTTTCAAGGACGGTCTTCTTATACTTTCTGGATATTCCCAAACCAGGAATATCCTGCCTCAGAGCGACACAGGAAAACTAGCTCAACTAAATAGCCTCTAGCTGGAGCAGCATCAAGAGGTCTGATGAGGAGCCCTACCTCACACCTGCGTTTCATTGCAGCAGAGCTTCAGTCTCAGACTGCAGACTTACTTGTGGTTCCTGGAGTTTCCAAGCAGAATGACACGATTCTGTCTTGTGGGTTCAGGCTCAAAACTTAACTTTTCGATAAAGTTTAAAGTTCTCACTCAGTGCACATCTAAATCAAGCTATTGGCAACTATATAGCTAAGGATTAAACTGGAGTTTCCGAAAAATCCAAGTATACATGCGCAAGAAGACAATCGATTATTGAGTGAGGTGCGTTCGACTCCGTGATGCTAGGTGGCACCACACGCACTTTTGCATTGGTGTTCTTCAAGTTAGTTCTTTGTTGTTTGTCTTCTTCTCCTACTGTGTTGATATTCTGGCTTTTGCGGTGCCCCTAGCGGCAGTCACTAGCTCGGCTAAGCGTGGGTTACGTATACATGCCGGAATAACTCGAATTAGGACCGGATTATCTGGCACTAAAAGCTCGATCTCAAGAGCTTCAGTTCGGTTTGACTACAGCCCCACTAAGGTGTATACATGGCTTTTAAAAATTCTACATCAGTCGGATTAAGGTGTTAGGATTTTATGAAATTGTTTAAAGATTTGAAAGGTTTTCCTATAAGATTATACACTGGTGGTTGCTCTCATGCAGGATCACCTCCTGTTTTTATGACTAGACTGTTAAGATTGTTCAGCTGTTTTCTCTTCTTTAGGTGAAGACAACGAAGAGAAACAGCTGTTTGGTTGACACCTCAAGTAGAAGGCAATCGACAGAGAAATAAGGCTGAAGGTGTGACATGTTTGGGTGTCTTTCCCTGCAGCTGTCTCCACAGATGGGGTTCACGTACAAAACACCTCCCTTTTCGGTATAAATACGACTGGGTCGATGACCACCGTGTGCATTTCTCTCCTATACCTCTGTAGTTTGAGAACAGTTTACCTCCGGTTGTAAAATATTGTGCATGATATAATAAAAGCTTGTAGTAACATTTGATTCTGTTCACTGGTTTTCTTATGGTGCACCGGACAAACAAACACGCGGATCTTTCAATTGCAACAATTCAACTTTCTGTTAGTGGATGTATATGTACTGACTGGTTCAGGTGACCTAGAGTCATCCATTCAGTCATGCTGCTACTGTTGGGGACCTCCCATGATGTAATGGACGCTCTCTATGCAGGAATGCCTTTATTCCTGACTTTTTTAAATGGGACCTACCGTATTATGGCATCTAATACCTAATTTAAACAGGTCTTGAATGTCTTAAAAATACGCTTTTGATTTTTTTTGCTAAATAAATTAGAAATTCAGCCTCTGAGCCATGTCTTTATCATCCCATTCTCTAACCTCATTATCTATGCAGGATTCTGAGTGGGCGGGGCTATGATAATGAGGCTCTGTGCTGATTGGCTGCCTGAATGACGCGATACACCGCTACGGAAAAATGGAGGAAGCTCCGGCCGGCGGAGTTAGTTGTGGGCGTGGTTTCATGTATCGGAGGCCAAACTATGTAAATCGCGCCCGTCGTTACGTAACAAAAGGGAGCAGAATCTGAGCGGCTCGTAGATCCACATCACACTGGACAGTTCATCCGGGCGGCTGTACAGACAGAATGTGTTTGCTTTCCTCCTTCTCTGAGTTGGCAGGCTGAGGGGAGACCACTTTATATATGTTAAAGCAAGAGAAAACGTGTTTTTCATAATAGGTCTCCTTTAAGTCTTCTTATTGTGCTATCACGATCTGTGGAGTAGCTTTCTATTTGTTCTATTTCTCAGCTCACTTACACCTGAGAAGATTGACAACTTTCCACCAAGCCTTCCATTTGTGAATCTTTGCAATTATAGCGCGCTGAACTCTATACTGTTTTTATATAAGCACTCCAAGGCTGATTAAAGACTGAACACTTAAAAACTCCTCCAACATGATTGCTTTCTCTTGAGCTGATGTGTACACTCACACCTGAATGTACCCGACCAGTAAAGGGCCAAACATCTGCCCCTGAGGAGCTCCACACCTCAGCTGCTGATTGGTTCAGAAGAGGCTGGTGATCAGTCTTATGGAAGAAGTACTTAGTGATGCCCACAGGATTTTATTTTTCTTTTGTTAAAAAAATAATAGCACAGTGGAAAAGTTGTATTGTTAATCAGATTATTCTTATCACGTTTTTATCCTAAAACAAAATAAGACATGGGCTTAAAGGCTGCACTACAAAATGTTCCACATGACTGCACAGAAGCTACAAGGCCCTAATACAACGTCAAATCAACAACACGTCGTTACTGAACAAAAACCTGGTCAAAATGCAGATGCAGTCTGGGAAAAACACAGTGCAGCTCATGACTCAGTAACTTGTACATCTGATTGCTTACAAAACTGACTCTCGAGTGTGTGTCTCACGCGCACACACACACGGACACACACACACACGGACACACACACACACACAGACACACACACACACACACACACACACACACACACACACAAACACACACACACACACACACACACAGAACTTGCTTCAAGAAATAAGCTGAACTTGACTCAGCCCTCCATAAATAAAACAACTGCTGAGGCACAAAGCAGTTTCTCCATATTCAGCCTAACATCTGAAACCTTAAAACAATCAATATTTTTTAACATTTATGACAAGAATCAATAGTCCCGCTCCAGCCCTCCCGTCTTAAATGTTATTTCCAGTTATCCTCTTACTCAGGGAGCAGATAAGGCCTCCCTGAGGTGGGAGGGGGAGGGGAAGTGTGTCGGGCCGAGGTGCAGGTCGATGGACATTGATTAGACTCATTATTTCACCCCATCGAACGTTCACCTTGGCCATTAACGGCTAAATAAAAAACAAATCTTCTCGGTCTCTAACTCAGTGATATCAGGATGCTCCGCTCTACCTCTTTTGTTGTTGTCTCTTTAGTTGTTTAAAAGCTGCAGAACTTAATTGACTTTTTGTTTACGTGCTGTAACTCAGTGTTTGGGCACGCTGGATTTGATTACTGGGCGTGTTAGCCTCGGCGGAGCTTCGGGCGGCGGTGAGGAGCAGGTGGGGTGGTGGTGGATGGAACCCGGCAGTAGAGCGCTCCCAATGGGAGAGCTGGAATCAGATTTCAACTCTCAACTTTCCACTTTTAGCCTCCTCGGGAGACTGGATCCCACCGGTAAAAGCACAGGCTAGAATTCTCCCAGTCCTCCCAAACGAGTCAGGGTCCAGTTGTTCTTTTTTCTGTTTGTTAACTGATCTTTTAATATAATAAAAGCGTTTCCAGCTTACAGTGTGATCTAGTGCAGCCGCCAGCCCAGATTTAACTACAACCTCTCAATCAAGTATGTTTCCAGACGTGTAACGGCTTGTAAAACAGCCTGTTTTCACTTATTCAGCCTAGTGAGAAAACATTTCCACCTTGTTTCATGGCCAGCCAGCATCACCAACCAGCTACGGTCATCTGACGGTTTTTGCTTCCTTCTTATCACTGAACTATGAAACAGCAGTTCATTAAAACATTTATTTTCAGACTCAAGCGTTTACGGAAGATGAAAATGTACGCGTACGGTAGCCTTTTGTGACTTGTTAGTGAAACCTTTCTGTATTATTGGCTATAAATGGATCTTCACAGAAGCGGACAAAACAGATGAAAGACATTTATAGTTACCTCTGGCTTTGTCTTTATTGAACACATAAAAATACAACGTTAGAGGAAGCATGAGCGAAGAAAAATTAATTTATTTTCTGAAAAGTAATAACACTTAGAGCCTGATTTACTAAGATCCTAAATAAAGAGTACTAAATTGCGTGTGCACTGAAAAAGTTTGCACGTGCTGTTGTTGTGTGTTTTGCGGGTGATCAACTAAGAATGCTTGCGCAATTGATAACAGGCGCAAACCGCAGTATTTAAATGAGGTGTTGCGCGTCTTACGGTTTGCGCCATGGAGTGTCTGGATGGAAAGCAAGATATAGTCGCAAGCGCAAAATGAAATTTGACGAGTTGGAGTTAGAGATATTAGTGGAAGAGGCAAATTGTTGTGCCGTATTTAGCACCCCTGCCGTGAAAAGCACCCCCTCGTATATTCAATGATAAGTAGACCAAGAAAAAAAACAACACGCTGACAATTCAATATATTTATATATACACACTCACACAAACACATACTTAGGAGTTTATATTATATATATTGACAAATATTATGGAAGACAACACAGTAAGCAGGCTATTAATTAATGACATCAATAACCATTTACCCGATTTTTGTTATCTGTGACTGTGATTGTGGGAAAGTATGACTATTGTGGAATCCATGAGCGCATTTAAACATGAATCATTAACACAAAACTGGACGCTAAACAGAACGTGACACGGAATGAGAATATCATTTTTGTCAGACGAGGGGGTGCTTTTCACGGCAGGGGTGCTGAATACGGCACAACACCGGGGTATGACTGCAGAACAAGTATAGGCACACAATAAGAAACACTTTTTTCTCCATGAAAACACGTGATTTATTTATTATCACAAATAAAAAAATGAATGTGCCTCCTGTGGCAACCTTTTGCTGAATAATACTCGATTTAACATTCAAATAAAATATTTCTCCTTTTGCATGTGGAGAATCCTCACCACAAGTTGAGCCATCCCCACCCCAGTCCTCAAATCAGCCCTTAACTCATTCAACAGCTCCAAGATGGAATCGCTAGATAGTCGATATGTTTCAACTATCTGGTTTTCATTCATTCCAAACAAATTTACACGAGTCCGAAAGACTCTCTCTCTGCGTATTCTTTGATGTTGGCGATGTCGCCTCCTTGCCACAATAACAACAAGCATCGGTGCGTAATGCTGAGCAGATTAGCACCTTCCTTTCAAACGTATTAAATACAGACGCAATCACAATCCACGCAAAAACTTTCAGGCTTGGTAAATCTCATTGCGTGTGGTAAATGGACATATTTGCATTTTCCCCTCCCAGTATTTAGCGCTTTCTGGCGGGTACGCCCCATATTGATTATTCATCAGGGCAAAAGTACTAAATGAACAGCGTGTGCTATTTTGCTCATTTGAGAGACGCAGTCCTCTTTGCACGCTGTTAGTAGATCAGCTTGCACATTGGTTTGCGGGTGATGTCAAGTTTGCACACGTTTTTACGCACGCAAACCTTTAGTAAATCAGGCCCTTAGAGTGTAATGAGACTTTTATTTTGAAAGAACTTTGTACAATTACTTTTATTTTCAAAAAGACTATGTGAGATTTCCATACTGAGAAAAAAATAGACTAGATTGGGAGCTGTTGGTCCGGAAGTTTAAATAAAAATAATAAACATTAAAACTGGACTCCTTGTGAGGTCCTCCTTAAAACGCCCCTTCAGAACCGCTCTTACACCACAGCTATACTCCAGTTACTGGAAAGCTCGGAAGTGTGGTTTAGAGCCTTTGATATAAGAAGTTCAATGACTCTACAGCTTCTCAAAGAAGACGTTGAGGAAAATTTTTTAACAGAGCATCCCGGCCCGGATAAAGTCAGGGTGTCTGCCCCCGGCTGAAGCTTCTTAGCAGTTAGGTGATACAGGAGGACAAAAATATTTAACTTTCAGCATTTGATATGTTGTTTTATCTTGTGAATAAATATGGGTTCATGTGATTTGCATATCGTTGTGTTCTGTTTTTATTCATGTTTTAAACAGTGACACAGCTTTTTGTTTTTGACTTGGGTTGGTAGCGGCAATGTCTGCGGATTTCCACAGAAAGAAAAACAAAATGTAAAGGTGACACAGAGGTTAAACTGTGGAATTAGTGCAACTCCAGCTTATTAAAGTGGTTATCTGTTTATGCCTGTGTTTGTGCTGGAAGACGGAGCTCGGTGTTTGCACCAAGATAAAGCTGAAAGCCATAATGGCTGGCATTTTTCTGCGATTCCAGCCGTGTTATTTGTGGAGCTGGATGAGAACTTTCATTTGAGATAAATCTGAGTGGTGCAAAAGCACTTTAAGCTGTACGAAGCCAGATAAAAATATCAGAAAATGGTAAACGCAGTGATAAGCTCAGCAGGTTCCTCTGCACATAAAGTCGTTTCCCTGTGATCAGGTGGGAAGTACGGGAAAAGATAACAGACATGAAAAAAAGAGCGACTGACAGAGCGGCGTGGCGCACGTCATTGACAAGCAGACAACATCTAACCCACGTTCGAGCTCACGAATCGAGGCAAAACTCACACGCACGTCATCAGTGTGAACGTGAGAGCAAACAGGTGGCTGTTACTTATGTGATCAAATATTTCCACAGGTACTCACACCGTCCCTCCTTCTCTGATTGGTACCTGATATGAAAGCTGTAGGATTCATAAACATGTCTATTCTCATAAAAACACCTCTATATTCATGCGTTTCTGAGTCGTCGTTCCAGGTAAAAGCTCCATATTGGCGAGTGGTCCAGGCACTGAAGCGGCGAAGAAAGCCCAAATCTATGGAGCCAAATCAAGGCCAAAAGTTTTGCTAAACCGAACCGAACTTGACACCAATCGCAGTATAAAAGCAATAAACTATGCAGGTGTACAGTTCAACAGCCACACTTTAAAGTTTGACATTTCCCACTTCCACATACTACCAAGTACGGTCTAAAACAGCTTTTTAAACAGAAATGTGTCACTAATATCAGTTTTTTCCACTGCCAATCACGTGAATATGGTGTATATACAGTGTTGAATCATACTTCTACTGATAACTTCTGCAACCTGATGTTTCCTGAAGGCAACATGACTGAGGAAGGTCCCCCGCCTTCTCTGTTCTGCTGTCACTCATGATGCCACGCCCCTCTCAGTTGATGCCACGCCCCCCACGCCAGATCGGGGCCAAAAGTCTGAACCTGAAAAAAAAAATTTGAAACTGAAAAAAAAAAAGATTTGAAACTGAAAAAAAAAAAGATTTGAAACTGAAATAAAAAGATTTGAAACTGAAAAAAAGATCTGATACTGAAAAAAATTAAATTGAAACTGTAAAAAAGATTTTCAGGTTCAAATTTTATTTTCAAATTAGCAAAACTTTTGGTCTTGATTTGGCTCCATACAAATCATGATAGTCCCTCCAGTGTACTCCACCTTCAGGATGATGTTTGATGTTGGCAAGTTTCACTTTTTGCAAAAAATTATGTTTGGTCCACAAAACATTTCCCCAGTAGCGTTGTGGGTTGAAAAGGTGCTCTGTAGCCAACTTCAGTGGTATTTTTTGATGAGGAACCGCAGCTTCCTACATGGTGTTCTTCCATAGACGTCCTACCTGCTCCGTGTCTTGGTTAAGCCGGAGTCGTGAACAGAGATGCTTCCAGTTCCAGTGATGTCCTCAAGTCTTCACCTGTCAGTGGACTGATGGATGCCTGAACATTTGACTCCGTTTTCTCCAGCTGCATGAAGATTAACGTCTCTTGATCGCATGTCTTCAAAGAGCTCTTTTTTGCAAGCAACGGTTGAGGAGCTTCTCATCTACAGCAAACTGGCTGAAACAAATGATCTCCCGTCCCCGTTATCACCAAACCCACCCGGCGACTCCTGTCCTGGTTGTCTCTTGTGAAACCTGCATGTTACTTCATGCCACTCTGTCCACGTCAACGACAGTGAAACCAGCTCACAGAGCTAGAGGACATGATGGTGAGGATAGAGGACGCAGGACAGAGCAGAAAGAAAGTAAAGATGGAGGAGGAAATGAGAGTAAGCAAGAGACCAAAAAAGTAAAAGTAAAAAAAAGTAAAAGTAAAAGTGGCTTCATGTCCATTCCTACGGGAATCCTCTGAGCTAAAACTATACACTGCCTTAGTGTTTGTTTCTTTTTAAAAAGGGTAGAGGAACTAATTTCGGTCCAAGGGTTCACTTACTTTTTCCTCCAGTGGTCTGATGTTTCATGCCTGTATTCAATAAAGACATGAGAAACCCTTTAATTTAAGCTTGTTGAGTTTTTATCAGACTGAATTTTTCACTGAATCAAACAGAAATGCTGATGTGACATGACACCTGTCCGGTTGTGATAATGATTGACATCATGCCTGCACATATCAGCAGAATCAAGGATCCTCTGTCTCTTCACTCCCCAGGCTCTCCCTTTCATGTTTTCCATAACCTGGCAAACCATCACTTTCTGGTTCCAGCCGGTACCAGTGAGCTGCGTGAGATGCCCGCCAGAGGGACGGCCAGAGATGATCCACGTGAAGACGGCATCCAAAGTGACAACGACAGTGGAGGAAGAGCTTCTGTGAATGACTGACTTCACTTTGAGTTGGTCGAGACAGAAAATAAAATGCTCTCACAGAATCTTATTTAATTTTTTCAACAACACATTTCCTCCATAATCAGTTAAACCAAATAGAAAGCAGCTGGATACAGCAAATGAGAATAGACCAGAATTAATTAATGAAAATAAAACAGAAACTGTTTTGAACGGTTAAGGGCTTCAGTCAGGATTGAGGATGCATCACTGGGAAGTTTAAGGAAGGTGGTAAAAGCTAAATGAGTTGCACTTGTAGGTGACAGAAGTGGTTTTCTTGAACAGGGAGGACCGATTCGTTCCTTTCACTCTGACTGGCATCCAGTTACCGCGGAAACACCGTCCCCTCCCGCTGCCGCCCAGCAGGACGCCTCCCGCGGGCCGCCCGTCAACACGCAGACATCCACTAAGTGATGGAGCTGTAATGTGTCAGGGAGGGAAGAGCTTTTAAAATTTTAAAGAATTGCTTTCTCCGCTGGGGTGGAACATGCTGTGATAAATGAACCCTGAGCTGGTCCTCTTCGGTCTGAGCTGAAGTGGAGGAGTTGTGTTTCTGTGTTTGGCTTGTTTAACTTCGGCTGTTCAGAAAAACCAGCTTGGTTTCAAGCTGCTTCTCTGCCCTGTAATGGTCTAAAAGCTGAAGATATTCAGATTACTTTCATAAAATGTATTGAAAAACTGCTAAATGTCACGGAATCAGAGGTTGATACTCAAAAATTGGGGAATAATTGATATTATTGCTTAAAGTGGATTTTTTATGTTTTGTTTTTTTGTGGATCGCAGTATATATCATTTCTTTCTGTTTAGAGCCTCTAACTCAAACGAAGATGTAAGACAGCCAGGTCTCTTTGTTTCGGGGTCACCCATGTCCTAAAAAACAACTTGACCTGAACCAGCCATTCAGATGTCAAGCGTACTGTGACATCACAGACAAAGATCAAAGGTACTTATCTCCATCTCCACTCATACCCAGATGCATGACATATCTCTAAACAGACAAACTCCTCAAAACAGGGAGGAGTGTAGTGAAGTGTTTGGCTCCTTCCCCAAAAACCATCTGCTGTGAAGACAGCCGACAGACGAGTCTGGAGCTGGAGCTGCGATGCAGTACAGAGGCTCCATCGTATTTTGACCAAAAATATGTCACAAACATTTTATGGAGAGTAAATGACCGATTGGTGGTTTTCTCATCTGCCTGATCTGCAGTCCTGCAGCAGTCCTGCCTCACTTCTGTCTGACGTTTCAGTCCATCTGTGTCCTTCAGACTCTGTGTGGATGCAAGAGCAAATGTCTCCCATGTAGAGCTTTATACTTCCTTTCATTCAAGATGGACGCACAAGATGTTGGCGGACCTCTTTTCCTTGGTGCCTGCGTGCTGTTGCACAAGTAGAGGGAGATAATCTGGAGCAGCAGAGATCGCCTGTCACACCCACAGACTTTGTTGGATTTTTACTGAATGAATTGGTAAATTCCTCGGTAAAATAAGTGTTTGGTCACCTACAAACAAGCAAGATTTCTGTTTTTCACAGACCTGTAACTTCTTCTTTAAGAGGCTCCTCTGTCCTCCACTCGTTACCTGTATTAATGGCACCTGTTTTAACTGGTTATCAGTATAAAAGACACCTGTCCACAACCTCAAACAGTCACACTCCAAACTCCACTATGGCCAAGACCAAAGAGCTGTCAAAAGACGTGAGAAACAACATTGTAGACCTGCACCAGGCTGGGAAGACTGAATCTGCAATAGGTAAGCAGCTTGGTGTGAAGAAATCAACTGTGGGAGCAATTATTAGAAAATGGAAGACATTCAAGACCACTGATAATCTCCCTCCATCTGAGGCTCCACGCAAGATCTCACCCCGTGGGGTAAAAATGATCACAAGAACGGTGAGTAAAAATCCTAGAACCACATGGGGGACCTAGTGAAGGACCTGCAGAGAGCTGGGACTAAAGTAACAAAGGCACGCCCGCCGATAGGGGGGGGGACAAACGGGTCCGTTGTCCCGGGCCCAGGGTGGGGGGGGGGGGGGGGGGGGGCCCAGAACTGAAAAAAAAAAGTTTTTTTTTTTTTCTTTTCTCATTAAATTATGGAATCATTTTTCAAAATGTTTCAAAATATGCCTATTTGTGGAAAAAATATATAGTATTTGAGTTACATAAAAGCTTGTTATTTGTTTTCTTGCTAATTGTCCTTGTGATCAAGAACCCCCAACACAAAAATGGTTTGGCCGCTGATCAAAATTTGATGTTATCATTTAATTCAACCATTAGAATGGTCAAAATGTCCGGTCAGCACAAGTCCGGTGCTCAGAAAAGAAGAGAACATAGAAGAAGAGAAGAAGAAAATAGAGGCCTCATAGATTCTCTACACAAATATTTTAAAAAGGGGGTGACGGAGAAGCTGGAATTAATAAAGTCAGCGTAGAGCAAGGTAAGAAACAGCACAGCCAACGTTTACCAACCTTAACTTAACCTAACTGGCTAGCTCTAATGTTAACGTCCATTAGCTTGTATAAAAACCTGAAGAGCAGAGGGAGAGGAGAGGAAGAGGGAGAAGGAGAGATCCGGGCGCAGGGGGGCCCATCTTAGATTATTTTGTCCGGGGCCCCGGCAAGACTGTCAGCTGGCCTGAACAAAGATACCATCAGTAACACACTACGCCTCCAGGGACTCAAGTCCTGCAGTGCCAGACGTGTCTCCCTGCTTAAGCCAGTACATGTCCAGGCCTGTCTGAAGTTTGCTAGAGAGCATTTGGATGATGCAGAAGAGGATTGGGAGAATGTTATTTGGTCAGATAAAACCAAAATAGAACTTTTTGTAGAAACACAACTTGTCGTGTTTGGAGGAGAAAGAAAGCTGAGTTGCATCCAAAGAACACCAAACGTACTGTGAAGCATGGGGGTGGAAACATCATGCTTTGGGGATGTTTTTCTGCAAAGGGACCAGGACGACTGATCTGTGTAAGGGAAAGAATGAATGGAGCCATGTATTGTGAGATTTTGAGTGAAAACCTCCTTCTATCAGCAAGGGCATTGAAGATGAAACGTGGTCTTTCAGCATGACTATGATCCCAAACACATCGCCCGGGCAATGAAGGATCGGCTTCGTAAGAAGCATTTCAAGGTCCTGGAGTGTCCCAGCCAGTCTCCAGATCTCAACCCCATAGAAATTATTCGGAGGGAGTTGAAAGTCTGTGTTGCCCAGCGACAGCCCCAAAACATCACTGCTCTAGAGGAGATCTGCATGGAGGAACGGGTCAAAATACCAGCAACAGTGTGTGAAAACCTTGTGAAGACTTACAGAAAACGTTTGACCTCTGTCATTGGCAATAAAGGGTATATAACAAAGTATTGAGATGAACGTTTGTTATTGATCAAATACTTATTTTCCACTATAATTTGCAAATACATTCTTAAAAAATCACACAATGTCTCTCATAGTTGAGATATACCTGTGATGAAAATTACAGGCCTCTCTTATCTTTTTAAGTGGGAGAACTTGCACAACTGGTGTGTGATCAAATATTTTTTTGCCCCACTGTACATCTGTGTAGCAGGAAGAGTTCAGGTCTGATCAATACTGTGATTGAGCTGCCGTCTGGCTCCGCCCTCAGAAAACCTTGGAGCAGTGTTGCCCTCCTGACATTAGGAGTCTTCATGAAATCTTCATCTCATTGATTCACCTCTAAAAATCCAAGAAACTCAAAGCCCACCCCCCCGCCAAAAAAAAAGGTAAAGAGAAAAATAATAATGTGCAGAGAAGAGCACATGCACGTATGTACGCTGGGGGCTCGTCTGCCGCGCTCGTTGATCCTCCGAGCAGTGGAGCTGGGTTACATGGGAGCTGGAATCAACGGAGCGGGAAATTAGCCCTTAATTAAGAAGTATTTGTATTCAAGTCATCAAGCGTCGCAGGAGGAGACACCTGTGTGCATATTAACCGCAACCTGACAGACACACGTGCACTGAATCCCAGCGGTGGCGGGGCTTCTGGCTGCAGCTGCACAGATGTTGGAATTCACCAGAAGAAAAACGGACCAGCCAGGAGTCCAGGAACGCTGGGATTTATCTGTCTCTGCAAGCGTCAGTGGCTGGCTTTATTATGCCAAATCTGTACAGTTCAAGAAAAAAACTCACATGACGGCACACCAAGAACAAGTTTTTTTATGCAGTTAAACTAAACTCTGCAAGAACAAATCAGAGCTGGGATTGGAGCTCTGTTTCACTTCAGTTAACAGTTATCAGAATGATAAGCAGTCAGTTTTCTTCACGGCCACTTATATATTTACAATTATTTTGGTCATTTATATTTTAATTTCTCCTCCTCCTGCTCCTCCTCCAGTGGTATTTAACACAAGACTCAATTAAAACTGGTCCCTTACTTTTGACTGTAGCTAGTTAGAGGGAAAAAAAATGTATTCACCATGAAATGAGACCTGATCTTCATCTAAGTCACAATATTAGACGCACGCAATGTTCTTTTAATGAACACTTACAGTTGTAAATACTTGTGTCCTCACATTGAAGTATAAGTGTTTTTCCACCAGCACTGTGAATGTTCGAAGAAAGTGAACTGAAGTCATTAGTTGTCACACCTGCAGTCCGATAAATATAATCTGAGCGTTGAAGTACGGTAGAGGCAGCATCATGACATGGGCTTGTTGACACATTCTTGGTCTGGTCCCACTTGCTGTCATGGAGCTGAAAATAAGCTCCTAAATTTATAAAAATGTTCCACGGCATCCTGTAAATGTACCAAAACGTTCTCGAGGTTGGCAGCGTAGTAGAAGTTGCTTGATACATCAGGACAACGACCTTAAAGTCTGGACTGTAATGTGTGTTTCACTGAGACATGGTTGCAAGAACATTTCTAGACCTAAAAACCTCTGTCTGTTTCTACAGGTTTCAGAGGCTTAAAGGAGCGGTGGGATGAGAGGAGGGGCCGGTGAAACGCGGCTGCGGGTTCCCTTCTAGTGTCACCCGGTGACGTCATCGGCGTCATCTCTGGGAATTTGAACCAGGCGTCTCCATCCGCTGACTCATCCAGTGACTCAGCAGCTTTTCCGAATGAAGATTTTTCTTTTCTTCCCACAATTTATACTGCAAGGATATAATTTCCCTTTGGGGGATTAACAGAATATTGTTCAACTCAGTCCAAGCTCTTCCATGTTCAACGCAGTTGTTAATGATTAGAATCAGTTTATCTGTTCGTTGGGACCCAGCGTGGAGGAGGACTCCACTCATGAGCTTCTGATATCTCTATCTCCACTGACAGATAACTGCCCTCTGAGATTCATGCTGCTCCAAAATGAAATAAGTGGTCTTATGTTTGTGATAGTAACACACCGGCTTGCGCTGGTAATCTTTTACAACCTACGGGAAGATGGATGCGAGAGAAGACAGAACATCAAGCATTTGTGGAGAGCCGAGGAGAGGGAGAAGCTGGGAGATAAATGGGAACTGGCCGGAGCGTGGGGTTCGGATAATATGAGACCAGGAGGAGTGTGCTGGAGCAGTTTCAGGCGATAATTCCCTGCAGGTGAATGTGATTTTAGACAGAAACACTGAGGTGAGATGAAAAAAGATCCAGGAGCAGCGGAGGCAGAGATGGAGTGGGTCGCGGTAATAGCAGATAGTGGGAGGAGATGGAGGAAGACGGAGTTCAAGGCAGCGGGTTGGAGAACACCAGAGGAATAGATGAAAAGTGAAACTTGTGGTTTCTGTGAACAGATAAAAGCTCCATCAATCTCCTGCAGAGTGACACATTTCAGAGAAGAGGGATGGATGGATATCAGACTTTTTCTTTTGTACTTGTGCTAAAGCTAACGTTTTTCCAGCAGTGGTGAAGAGGCCTGGCTGTTTTACACCATAGGCTGCTTGCAGCTGTCACTCATTAAACCACACCCCTAATTATGCATACACCTTTGCTTTTAACCCCCCAGTTATCAGAAAAACCCACGCGTCAACCACATATGTTGACAAAATGATATATTTTACTGCATAATTGTTGCCGGTGACCTGCTGGCTCATCTCATTTGGCTGGTCTGCAGCAGTCCGATGAGGAACCAAAACTAGAAGTGTACTTTCAGTGGACTAGCGTCTTGCATTCAATGCTGAAATAGGGCTGCAGTCATTTCAAATTAAATCATTTCTATAGGAGATTATATGTTAGAAATGCAGTTAAGCCTTAGAGGAGAAGACAGGCTTTTTCCTCTGAGCTGGTGGACTTGAAAATAATACTATATTTAAACATTAAATATTAAATGATGGTGGAAAGTCTGACTAATGGGGCTCTGAGTCATTGCAAAATCTGCAGAAATGACCAGAAACGCTGTTAAAAGCCTATAGCCTGTAGATGGCTGTTATGACCCAGCTCAGCCGGGGAAAAGAGAGGGCACATTAAACCAGAGTGGAATTGGTGGAAGGAAAAGTCATTTATTTAGATATAAATCCAAAAATGAACAACAAAAAAGGGCGAACTACAATGAAAATCACAAAGCTGGTGGGCATTAAAACAAAAACAGCCAAATTAGATCTTGTAGTCTGAAAAAAAAAAAAACAGTAAATAGGTCTCTGTTCTTTACCTAAACTCAAATACGATATGTTATCACCCCGGTGAGGGTGCTGCAACAAAATTAATAAGTCTGGTGCTATTTCAGGCACTGTAAAGTAATGTCTCAACAAAGATTTAATTAACACAGTCGAAGGCACTGGAGGGCTGCACCAAAAATGAGTCTGCTGGCTCTGTCAAATCCAAGCTGCATGGTAAAAACCACTTAATCCAAACACGGGATACGTAAACACAAGTACACAGAAGTACACATGAACAAATACTGGGAGCACTTTGACTGCAAAAGTGATGCAGATGAAGGCCGCCGGATGAAGATGATGAGCAGGCATGCGTCCTGGACAATCAAACACAGCAAAAATGTCTTAAGATGATGAGACCGACTGGAGCTCGTGGTGGACTCCTGGCCTGGTATGTCAGCTCCAGTCTTCCACTGCCTTCTTACCAGATTGTTGGTGGTCCTGTGTGGAACAGCCCAGGCCAAAGTACAACGTCTAATATGTCAAGCCCTCTATGCCCCTGACGCTTGAGGAGTTTGTTTTGATTCTGCCTCTTCTGAAAGTCCGGCAGGTGACGGGTTCCACCACTCCCAAGGACATCCACAGAAGCCACCAGAAAAGATGGAATTACAATGTTGACACAGTTCCTGTCCTCACCTTCCTCGTTCTTAGATGGTTTTTCGGGTTTCTGGATCGACGTCAAGAACATCAGTCCTCTCTGTTCAAAGTGACAATTACCTGCTCGTTTCTGGGTCTGGCCTGAATTCAACCCAAACCGTAACAGCATTAATACTCGTAAGTCGGAGTCGAGTTCTCAGATTTACTTTATACACCTTGAAGATGTGGTTTGTCTACATTGAGAACGTTTTTTTGCGTAAGACAAAAGTCCCTGCATACACCATGTTTAGGAACAAACTAATGTTGTTAAAATGCCAGGAGGTGTTGTTTCTGCTGGGCTGAATGATGGGCATGAATTAAAACTCATGTCCAGACTGTTAGCGTGCTGCTACGAGGCAGAACTGCAACCTGTCGATGCTAAAATGACGCCAACTGCTGCGTTGGCAGAGACGGTTTGTCAGTGAGTTGTGAAGTTGGACTTTCAGTTAAAGGAGCTTGAGGCAGGATTGAGGCAGGATTTATGAAAAAAATCTGTATACATTTTAAGTTTTCTAGTAATAATGTCAGATGAAGCGTTCCAAACCCAAAAGAATGAGCCCTCTAGTGTATCTCTCCTTTGCCTTGAACAGGCTGTGTGCTGCAAAATGTGCTGCAATTCGGGCCCAAATTTCCCGCGCTGTCCTGCGGATGTGACGTCACATGACGCTGCATGTGCGTTCTCCCCGTTCTCCCGTGCCGGCTTCGCTGTTGGCTGCAGTACCCCCAACTGTCGTCGTGGTGAAGGGTGGCGCTAGAGAGTCTCATTTCTTAAAAGGAGCCTCAAGCTCCTTTAAACTGTTCATCTGTAAATTGATGTGAATTTTACAGATCTAACTATAAGTCACTTTGGACAAAAAAATGCCATGGAGAGGAGGACAAGAACCATGAGCTTGAACAACCATCTCTCTGACGTAGCTTTTTTAAGCAATCCAAAAAAAAAAATCATTTGAGATGTGAACCAGCGTGAACCACAACACTTTTTACAGAATGTGTTGACTGGTTCATCAACCAAACGCCCAACCACAGCTCCCGCAGTCAGAACACCAAGGGTGCACTATTACAAGTCTAATTCTCAAAAAGACGGGATGCCGTGTAAGATAAACATAAAGAGTATGCAATAATTTACACATCTCATAAATCTATAATTTTTCAAATAATTGTATTTTTAAAAATGTGTTCATTTTGAATATAAAGTTGTTACGAGGGGTGGGGGGCGATTCAAACGCAGGAGGCGGCAGGAGAAACAAACCAAATCAGTTTATTTCAAACCAAAGGCCTTGCAGGAGCAGGAAATATATACTGAAATGTTTATACAGGTTTTAGAGGAACATAAACTCCCATCTATGACTGCTGAGCAGCTCAAACCTGATATCAGACAAGAATGGGACAAATGTTTTCCCAAAAGTTCATTCCCGGTTCTCAGACGTTCATAGACGGTCATTGAAAGAAGAGGAGATTCCAACACATCGTTAAACACCGCCCTTAGATATGTTGCTACCATCCGATCCATCTTAAGATACATTTCCTCAGTTCAAACATTTGATGTGCTTTTATTTGTTATATTGTGAATAAAATGGCTTATTTAGTGAATGGGAATGTCATGGGATTCCTGGATGGCAAGGGGAGGGGGTTGGGAGTGGTGTACGTGCTTTGTGTTTTGTTGCTGCTGTTGTTTTTGTTTTGTGTGTTCTGTTTTGTGTTTTTTTGTAAGATATGTATAAGTACCTATGTTTTTTTGTTCGTTTTTTTTTGTTTTTTTTGGCTCTTTGCATTTGGATCCATTATTTGTGGGGGGGGTATGGGGTGGGGGCGGAGTGGGATGGTGGGAGCGGGAGGGTGTGGAAAGGAAGGAGGAAGCAGCATCTGAGCAGGTGGTGTTTTGTTGTGGGTTTTTTTCTGGACTGTGGGGACGCTTCTCCTCTATATATATAAATGAAAAATAAATAAAAAGTTGATCACAAAAAAAAAATTGTGAATAAAATATGTGTTAAAGAGATTAGCAAATTACTGTTTAGTTTTTTTTATTTCTTAAATTTTGCATCCAAACTGTATCAGGATTGAAGATCTTGTTTAGGCTTTTTGGCATCACTATCTGAAGAAAAGGGTCTTTCACACCAGATTTTACAGCCTTCTGTGACTTTTTTCAAAAGTCACAAAGACTCTCCTGGGAATCCAAAGAGCATTGTTGACAAAGTGTTTGGAGAAGTGTTGCTACCAATTTAGACTCAAGGAGGTTTCTTTTTTTTCTCTCCACCAGTAAATACCTTGAGAGTGCAGTTTCAATCTCCTTATAACAGAACCGTCACCTGTTGGGGACAACACAAACTCTCACCTCGATATACACAAACACAAACAGAGGGTTTTTAGAGCCATTTCTATAGAGAGACATATATTTGTCCCGCCAGCATGATACAATTTTTCTGAACTTGAGGATGTGACTGAGAAATGGAGATGCATCAGTATGAAGCTGATGCATCTCCATTTTAGTGAGTTTAGTGAGTAGTTGGCTCTTATTTCCCTGGATGGAGACCGCTACTTCATAGACTATGAGAATAAGTATTTGTGTGTAATGGATGTCAAAGGCTTCTGTGAATGAGATGATTGGAGTCAGCAGCTCAAGTGAGTGAAAATAACCATGAAGAGTAGCTAATGGCCTCAGCTCACAGGACTCTGAAGCATGTCACTGGACAGAAAGCATGATGTGATTCCATCCAAGTGGCCCTGAGTGAGCTGATAAAGTGATAACCCTCTGAAGAGCCCTGACCGAGGAGGCCGGTTGGCCAGAGATGTGTCCGTGATGAGCCGATAATGTGATGGACAGAAGTGGACACTGAGTGTTGGTGTGTATATGGAGGCAGAATACCTGGGGAAATTGGAAAAGGGAGGATGGAGCTTGCAGGGATGAAAGCTGCTAACTGTGATCCACCTGAGGTGAATGACAGCTGGAAGGTGTCTGTCCTGCAGTGTCATGCTGCGCCGCCACTTATCCTCCAGCCTTCGCTCTTAATCTATCCTTCTCTCCAAAAGGTGTTCTCGTGTTATCTGGAAGTAAAAGAGAAGCTAGGAATGCGGATGTAAGACAGGTTAATGCGAAGATTTTAGCAGGTTTAAGATGAAGAAATTCCAATGATTTCAAACTGGGAATCTTGTGATCTAGTGGTAACACTGGGAACTCAAGTACACCATTACCATTAGTTTTTAATTTAGGTACTATTTTTCCAAAAGAAGCTTCCTCACCAGTAATTCCCAGATTTATTTTTATTTTTTGAAAATCTATTTTCAGCAGATGTTCTCTATTTTCATCTATTCTCAGGAGCATTTCAAAGTCTTCTAGGAAGCTTAAGCAAGGAAATATTCCATCTAAATATCATCAAACCTTAAGCATTAAACCTGTCTTGCGCTGAACTTGTCCTGTCAGACAGGTGGATAATAACTGCAGAAGCCCGTGTGATTTTAAAATAAGCTAAGTGAAGTGTGGCTTCACGGGTTGTAGTGCAGTAACTTTATGCTCTTCATCACTGACAAACTTAAAGCCACATTAAGAGTTGGAGGCATCTAGCTGATCTACATCAAAATATCCATTCATTAACTTCCACTTATCCCAGCGTGAGTCATGGGGTCAGCAGTGTAAGCACAAAGACCAGACCTCCATCTCCCCAGCGACCTCCTCCAGGTCTTCTAAGGGGATACTGAATAATTATTAAGCTATACTCTAGGAACTACGAGTAAACCTGCACTCTGAGAACGGAGAGCTCTGTTAGGAACATACAATATTATCAGGTCTTGCAAATGTCGCGGAGCTGAGCCGTTTCGGGCTTTAATACAAGTAATACAATTTTGAATTGGATTCTGAGTTTTACGGGTAGCCAGTGGAGCAACGCTAATACTGGAGAGACGTGGTCTCTCTTGCTGATTCCTGTCAGCACTCACGCTGCTGCATTTTGGATCAGCTGGAGGATATTCAGAGAATTACTTGGACATCCTGCTAACAACACATTACAGTAATCTAGTCAGAAGATACAAACGCATGAATTAGTTTTTCTGCATAACTCTGCGAGAGGATGTTCCTAGTCTTTTCAATATTACGGAGATGGAAAAATACTATTTTACAAACCTGATTAACATATGGTTTAAACGACAAATCCTAAAAAAAACACCAAGGCTTCTCACAGTTGCACTGGAAGCCATCGCAACACCATCTAATCCCTTCTTAAAATGCTTTGGAACAAAAATAATAACCTCTTTTTTTTCTGAATTTAGAAGTAGAAAATTTCCGGACATCCAGTCCTTGATGTCCTTAAGACATGACTGAAGGCTTCAATACATGGATTTCCATTACACTTTTTCATAAAACAAAAGGGATCATTCTGATATTGCGAAAACATAGCGCTGCGGTGAGGTCAGTGTTTCCTTTGAGCCATGTTTTTGCGAATGAGCGTAATTCGAAATGTCGTCCTGCAAGACTTGTTTTTATAATCATAGCTTTCACAGAGTATCTCATTCAAAACAAAGAAGAATAAGATCTTGACCTCAAGGAAGATGGAGAGACACAGCCTTAGCTGTGGACCAGTTTTTGTGGCTGAAGCTACCACTGTTACAAAGACAGTCAACAGAACACAGAGGCAGCAGATGATCATGGTCATCTGCTGCCTTTGATCATATGGTCATGTACATCACACCCAGGAAAAGCAGGAGACATGCAAATGCAAAAAAGTGTTTCCATTATGCCTTTGCACTTAGCTGGACTAGCGATAAGTCTGAAGAACCACCTCATGAAAGCGTAAAAGTTATACTTTTTTTTTTTAAATTATGAATGTTTCCATTACACATTTTTCTTTGTGATATTTAGGTTATGCTTGATTCTAGTGGTAATGGAAACTCACTAATTGTAGTTAAACGGCCTTCAATGTCACCCATTCTCAATTGAGTTAGAGCACCAGGCGAGTTTCATTGTGGGTGCAGCATCTGTGCGGTGTTCTGTTAATATGTACCAAGATCTGGATGAGGAATGCTTCCAGCATCTTGTTGAGTCTCTGCTGGAAGTGTAAAAGGCACTCGTAAAGACATAAGGGGAGCCAGCTGATGCTAGAAAGGTGCACCTCATGATATGACCACATTAGAAAAATGAATGTGTATTGTAATACACACTACATACTTAAAACTGAATTGAATTTACATCTAAAATCCAGGTAGACCCCACTGAGAGTTCAAACAGCCACAACCACCATGGATCCTGCAAACAAACCGGTATGGGACCCATTTTGCTGCCCAGTTTCAGCTCATATGGAGCTCCAAAAGTCCTATACTGGTCTATAAAAAATACAATCAAAGCTTTTGTTTGGGTCTGTTAATTCAGATTTAATTTAAATGAAATTTGAGGTAAGATAGTGTTATTTTTCTGGTCAGTGCATCAAGCAAAACACACATTTCTGTTAAAACACCTGCCCTGAAGTCACAGGTATTACAGTAAATGCCCACAGAGAATATCTGAGCTCCATTTTTATCCTGAGATGATTCCTCCCGCTGAGATACCATCATGTAAGTGATGCTGTGATCCCCTCACGCTGTCCCACCGTGAAATCAGTCTTAGTTGACATATGGTTTCGGAAACGTATGCAGATAATCCCCGGGGTTTTAGATCAGACGCTGGGGCTATTTACAGTCCAGCACTTTCTGTTGCTCCAGATTTGATTGGTTAAGTGGAGCTCAAAGATCTGGGCTCCCATCTCTCTCTCTCTCTCTCTGTCCACAGCTTGCTGCCAAGCTCTACTGCCTGCCAAGTTAGATCCATCTCATTAGCCAACACGCCTTCTCTACCCTCCCCACCACCCTGCATCTCCCGTCACTGTTTCCCAGTCTGTTGGTGACGCCTTCGTGTGTACTGGTAATTAGACTTCCAGTGCTGGATGAAGGAGTTTAGGAGTAAAAGAAAAAAAGGAGACACTAGCCCTACTATGAGCCAGCCCTCAAAATACTATTACAATTTACCATCCATTTCATTAATTCATTCCCTCACTGAAAGTAACTGTAAACTTAATCTTTTATGGATGTATAACTAAAGACAGAGGGAAAATGTCTAAAACAACCCAGCACACATAAAATACAAAGTGTCCTTCTGCTTTGGACCAATTAAAATCAGATTATGACTTCCCTCTTAAACCATTTCTAATAATGACTTAAACAGAATATAGATACTAAAAGCTGGAATAATTCTTATGATGTACAGCAGGGATATTCAATTGGCGGCCCGCGGGCCACATGCGGCCCGCCAGGAGCTTTTATGTGGCCCCTGATCATATTTCAAAAAAGGGGGTGTTTGATGACATTTTTTTTTTTTTTTAATAATATTTTTATAACTGGCTACTATGGACTAAAATGGTTGTGCTCAATGCTTAATATAATATTCAAATAAGGAAATCTTGGTGGAAAGTGGTGCTTTGTCATTATGGCGTGTTTTATTAAAAGTAGGTCAATATCAACTTCATTAAGTTTGCACAATGCATGGTTTCAAAATGAACTTGCATTCAAAATAATATTTCTTTATCTGAATATTATATTTAACATTCACAATTACTAAATCTGGAGACAATTAATACATAATTCATATGTAAACTAGATATATTAAAATGTATAATACAAATGTATTATATTTACATAAGTCTTCGTCTTTGAGTGCAAAATACATTTTGAAAACCCCCAAATTTTCAAATTGTGCGGCCCTCTCCATACAATCCTTTTGCAGATGTGGCCCCCGGCCGAATCTAGTTGAATACCCCTGATGTACAGTATTAATTCATCCTGCCATCCCAGTAAAACATCAAATGGACACAAAACATAACTGATGGGCTGAAGTTGTGATTTTTCTTGTGGACACCCATCAAAATGTAGTAAAATTGAGGGTCTAGGGTCCAGAACATCTGGCTTGAGGGGCCGGAGACGATCACACGACTTGGCTCCACCCCATTTTTCTGGTACAGCAAAAACAACATTACGTGACATTATGAAATTGTATGATGATGTAAATGGGGATCCTGGATACTTCTGCACTACTTTACTTATTTCAATGTACACAAAGAAAAAAGGAATTTCTCCAAATATGAATCAATGAGATAATGTTTCACGACAGTTTCATTCACAGCATGTGTTAAATAAATGTATTGAAAGATGGGCTGCGAAGGTGCCATAATTCAAGTATGCGTTATGTGAAGAAATCACTGAACTCTGCTGTCAGATAATCTTTTGTGCACCAGACAAAACATCTAGATCAATCCTGTTAATTTACTGTTTGAAATAATGGCCACAAAGCAGATGATTACCCGTTTCAAATTGAGACATAGATGAGTGTCTGTCTGAAATGTATCTAAGCAACAACAGTTCATTCTCATTTAGAAGATTCATATCTTTGTTTGTGAGATTTTATTGCTCTTCCCATTATTTACATCATCTGCTGGCTGATGTTTACTACTCTCTATGCTCATATTTGCATGTTAGCACTTCTAAACTCATAGTTTTACATATTAGTAGGTGATAATTGCTCTGGACAGAATAAACTGATCACATTAATAAACTATCTTTCAGAATTGCATCTCCTCTTACAGTAGTACCCTAAAACCTCCACCATTAGTTCAATACAAGTATATCTTTCACCGTTATGAGGGGCCAGTGGAGTATTGATGTTTGCAGACTTGTTTCAGCATGAATCCAGAGTTGGGCTCTGCTGGGGATAGAAACATGTTATTAGGAAATGATCAACAACAACAACAAGAAGTCTCCTATGTTTGGCCATTTTTAATTAAAACGTACACTGCAACACGGGGTTTAAATCTAATTAAAGCTGCAAGCAGCGATGAACGGGCCCTCGCACTCACGGCCACCGCCCCCCATAAGCATATCAGAAATGACACCACCCACGACTTCCTATGTCAAACCATTAAAAAGTTATAGCAGAAAAAAGGGACAACCAATCAGAAGAAGGGGCGGGGCTAATTAAGGCCAACGAAGCTTAAGAACTCATTACAGAATCTGATGGCACCACCCACGACTCTCTATGTCAAACCATTCCAAAGTTTTAGCAGAAAATCGGGACAACCAATCAGAAGAAGGGGCGGGGCTAATTAAGGCCAACGAAGCTTAAGAACTCAGCACAAAGTCCCATGACACCACCCACGACTTCCTATGTCAAACCATTAAAAAGTTATAGCAGAAAAAAGGGACAACCAATCAGAAGAAGAGGCGGGGCTAATTCTGGCCAATGAAGGTCAAGGACTCCATAAAGAATCTGATGACACCACCCAGGACTCTCTTTGTCAAACCATTCCAATGTTATAGCAGAAAATCGGGACAACCAATCAGAAGAAGGGGCGGGGCTAATTAAGGCCAACGAAGCTTAAGGACTCATTACAGAGTCCCATGACACCACCCACAACTTCCTATGTCAAACCATTCAAAAGTTATGGCAGATAAAAGTATTCTAGGGGGCGCTGTTGAGCCGTTAGGCCACGCCCATTAATGCAAACCATGAAATATCACATTTATTGCCAAGTCTGGCTTGCATGCAAAATTTGGTGACTTTTGGAGAACTATCAAAAATGGACCAATCAGATGAAGTGGGGGCGCGCCTTTTGGCGTCTAGCGTCGCCACGGTAACACTTTTGAAAGAGAAAAGTAATGCGTGGTGTCGCAGCATGTAGACGCACATTTTGATGTATAACACACCTGGGTGCACGTTACGGTTCGGGCTGAATTAACTGCCGAAGGAATGGCATAAATTTCGCCAAAATGACACAATTTATTCAAAATGGCCGACATCCTGTTCGGTTTCGGCCATGGCTCCAAGAGACTTTTCTTTAAGTTTTGCCATGATACAGGTGTGTAGCGATTTTCGTGCATGTACGTCAAACCGTATTGTGGGGCTTGAGGCACAAAGTTTTCCAGGGGGCGCTGTTGAGCCTTTTTTCCACGCCCATTAATGCAAACCATGACATATCAAATTTATCGCCAGGCCTGGCTTGCATGCCAAATTTGGTGCCTTTTGGGGAACTATCAAATATGGACCAATCAGATGAAGAGGGGGTGCGCTTGTTGGCGTCTAGCGTCGCCACGGTAACACTTTTGAAAGAGAAAAGTAATGCGTGTAGTCGCAGGATGGAGACGCACATTTTGATGTATAACATATCTGGGTTCACGATACGGTTCGGGCTGAATTAACTCTCGAAGGAATTGCATGTATTGCTCCAAAATTACGCCATTAATTCAGAATGTTCAAAATGGTCGACTGCCTGTTCGGTTTCGGCCATGGCGCCAAGAGACTTTTCTTTTAGTTGCGACATGATACAGGAGTGTACCAATTTTCGTTCATGTACGTCAAACCGTATTATGGGGCTTGAGGCGCAAAGTTTTTTCTGTCTGAACCAACCAGATGAAGGGTGGGCGCGCTTTTTGGCGTCTAGCGTCGCCACGCTAATGCTTTTGAAAGAGAAAAGTAATGCGTGTGGTCGCAGGAGGGAGACGCACATTGTGATGTATAACACACCTGGGTGCACGTTACGGTTCGGGCTGAATTAACTGCCGAAGGAATGGCATAAATTGCGCCAAAGTTACATGACTAATTCAAAATGGCCGACTTCCTGTTCGGTTTCGGCCATGTCGCCAAGAGACTTTTCTTTAAGTTGTTTACTGATACAGGTGTGTACCGATTTTCGTGCATGTACGTCAAACCGTATCGTGGGGCTTGAGGCACAAGGTTTTCAAGGGGGCGCTGTTGAGCCATTTTACCACGCCCATTAATGCAAACCATTAAATATCAAATTTTTCGCCAGGCCTGACTTGGGTGCAAAATTTGGTGACTTTTTGGGCATGTTAAGGGGGGCAAAAAGGCCATCACTTTGTCAGAAGAAAAATAATAATAATAATTAAAGCTGCAAGCAGCGATGAACGGGCCCTCGCACTCACGGCCACCGCCCCCCATAAGTATCAGAAATGACACCACCCACGACTTCCTATGTCAAACCATTGAAAAGTTATAGCAGAAAAAAGGGACAACCAATCAGAAGAAGGGGCGGGGCTAATTCAGGCCAATGAAGGTCAAGGACTCCATACAGAGTCTGATGACACCACCCACGACTCTCCATGTCAAACCATTCAAAAGTTATAGCAGGAAATAGGGACAACCAATCAAAAGAAGGGGCGGGGCTAATTTTCACCAATTATGGTCAAGGACTCAATACCGAGTCCCATGACACCACCCATGACTCTTTATGTCAAACCATTCAAAAGTTATGGCAGAGAAAAGTTTTCCGGGGGGTGCTGTTGAGCCATTTTGCCACGCCCATTAATGCAAACCATGAAATATCAAATTTATCACCAGGCCTGGCTTGCGTGCAAAATTTGGTGACTTTTGGAGAACTATCAAATATGGACCAATCAGATTAAGGGGGCACGCTTTTTGGCGTCTAGCATCGCCACGGTAACACTTTTGAAAGAGAAAAGTAATGCGCGTAGTCGCAAGATGGAGACGCACATTTTAAGGTATAAGTCACCTGGATGCACGTTACGGTTCGGGCCGTATTAATTGCCGAAGGAATGGCATTAATTGCGCCAAAATTACACAATTAATTCAAAATGGCCGACTTCCTGTTCAATTTCGGCCATGGCGCCAAGAGACTTTTCTTTAAGTTGCGACATGATACAGGTGTGTACCGATTTTCGTTCATGTACGTCAAACCGTATTATGGGGCTTGAGGCTCAAAGTTTTTTCCCTCTGAACCAATCAGATGAAGGGTGGGCGCACTTTTTGGTGTCTAGCGTTGCCGCGGTAACGCTTTTAAATGAGAAAAGTAATGTGCGTCGTTGCAGGACAGGGACGCACATATTGATGTAGAAAAAAAAAAATTGCTGACAAAAAAGTGTGGATACTGCGGGAATCGAACTCTGATCTCTGACTCCAAAGACGGGAACACTCTGGCTGAGCTAAGACTCAGCTTGTCATTTCTATTTGACCTACTGACTTATGAGAGACCAACATATCGATATTTAGTAATGTAAGTCTGGAGCTGTTTTTTCTAATTTTTTTAAATATTTGTAAGTTATAAATATTAGTAAAACCCTACTATTTTAATTATTACTTTTTCTGTAACCATTCTGCCAAGGTTGTAACCGGGCTGAGCGGGGAATATTTCTGACGTCACCACATTACAGGGAGCTGATTGGTCGGGGGGCGGGGCCGTCATCACCCTACTCGCCACCGATTGGTCGGGGGGCGGGGCCGTCATCACCCTACTCGCCACTGATTGGTCGGGGGGCGGGGCCGTCATCACCCTACTCGCCACCGATTGGTCGGGGGGCGGGGCCGTCATCACCCTACTCGCCACCGATTGGTCGGGGGGCGGGGCCGGCAGACGTTTGAATCAGGAAGCGGGAGTCAGCGCGAGAGCGACTGGCGGCTCGTGGCGATTTTATTATAAAAAAGGGACAACCAATCAGAAGAAGGGGCGGGGCTAATTCAGGCCAAAGAAGCTCAAGGACTCATTGCAGAGTCCCTTGACACCACCTACGACTTCCTATGTCAAACCATTCCAAAGTTATAGCAGAAAATCGGGACAACCAATCAGAAGAAGGGGCGGGGCTAATTAAGCCCAACGAAGCTTAAGAACTCATTACAGAGTCCCATGACACCAACCACGACTTCCTATGTCAAACCATTCAAAAGTTATGGCAGATAAAAGTATTCTAGGGGGCGCTGTTGAGCCGTTAGGCCACGCCCATTAATGCAAACCATGAAATATCAAAGTTATCACCAAGTCTGGCTTGCATGCAAAATTTGGTGACTTTTGGAGAACTATCAAATATGGACCAATCACATGAAGGGGGGGCGCGCCTTTTGGCGTCTAGCGTCGCCACGGTAACACTTTTGAAAGAGAAAAGTAATGCGTGGTGTCGCAGGATGTAGACGCACATTTTGATGTATAACACACCTGGGTGCACGTTACGGTTCGGGCTGAATTAACTGCCGAAGGAATGGCATAAATTTCGCCAAAATGACACAATTTATTCAAAATGGCCGACATCCTGTTCGGTTTCGGCCATGGCTCCAAGAGACTTTTCTTTAAGTTGTGCCATGATACAGGTGTGTAGCGATTTTCGTGCATGTACGTCAAACCGTATTGTGGGGCTTGAGGCACAAAGTTTTCCGGGGGGCGCTGTTGAGCCATTTTGCCACGCCCATTAATGCAAACCATGAAATATCAAATTTATCGCCAGGCCTGGCTTGCATGCCAAATTTGGTGCCTTTTGGGGAACTATCAAATATGGACCAATCAGATGAAGGGGGGGTGCGCTTGTTGGCGTCTAGCGTCGCCACGGTAACACTTTTCAAAGAGAAAAGTAATGCGTGTAGTCGCAGGATGGAGACGCACATTTTGATGTATAACACATCTGGGTTCACAATACGGTTCGGGCTGAATTAATTCTCGAAGGAATGGCATATATTGCTCCAAAATTACGCGATTAATTCAGAATGTTCAAAATGGCCGACTTCCTGTTCGGTTTCGGCCATGGCGCCAAGAGACTTTTCTTTTAGTTGCGACATGATACAGGAGTGTACCGATTTTCGTTCAGGTACGTCAAACCGTATTATGGGGCTTGAGGCTCAAAGTTTTTTCTGTCTGAAGCAACGAGATGAAGGGTGGGCGCGCTTTTTGGCGTCTAGCGTCGCCACGGTAACGCTTTTGAAAGAGAAAAGTAATGCGTGTGGTCGCAGGAGGGAGACGCACATTTTGATGTATAACACACCTGGGGGCACGTTACGGTTCGGGCTGAATTAACTTTCGAAGGAATGGCATAAATTTCGCCAAAATGACACGACTAATTCAAAATGGCCGACTTCCTGTTTGGTTTCGGGCATGACGCCAAGAGACTTTTCTTTCAGTTGCGCCATGATACAGGTGTGTACCGATTTTCGTGCATGTACGTCAAACCGTATCGTGGGGCTTGAGGCACAAAGTTTTCAAGGGGGCGCTGTTGAGCCATTTTGCCACGCCCATTAATGCAAACCATTAAATATCAAATTTTTCGCCAGGCCTGACTTGGGTGCAAAATTTGGTGACTTTTTGGGGACCTTTAGGGGGGCAAAAGGGCCATCACTTTGTCAGAAGAAAAATAATAATAATTAAAGCTGCAAGCAGCGATGAACGGGCCCTCGCACTCACGGCCACCGCCCCCATAAGCATATCAGAAATGACACCACCCACGACTCTCTATGTCAACCCATTCAAAAGTTATAGCAGAAAAAAGGAACAACCAATCAGAGGAAGGGGCGGGGCTAATTCAGGCCAATGAAGGTCAAGGACTCATTACAGAGTCCCATGACACCACCCACAACTTCCTATGTCAAACCATTCAAAGGTTATGGCAGAGAAAAGTATTCTAGGGGGCGCTGTTGAGCCGTTAGGCCACGCCCATTAATGCAAACCATTAAATATCAAATGTATCACCAGGCCTGGCTTGCATGCAAAATTTGGTGACTTTTGGAGAACTATCAAATATGGACCAATCAGATGAAGGGGACGAGCGCTTTTTCACGTCTAGCGTCGCCACGGTAACACTTTTTTTTTTTTTTTTTTTTTGTACTTTATTTTTCTATAATGTGCCACACCATAGTGACGTTCAGTATAACAACAAAAAGAAACAACAACTAATATACATATATAGACATAAGACAGACACCAACCTCAACATATACACGAAGAAAAAAAAAAAAAAAAAAAAAAAAAAAAAAAAAAAATTAAAAGGACATATCTAAACAACAAACACAAACAAAGCAAAGAGAGGCCTAACATGCCTTTAAATACCTTCTAACCCCCCTGTTACCTCCCTCCCCTATACATCCCTTACACTTCACTCTTTTATGTATTAGCCAAAATTCCTATTTTCACAAATCCTTATTTCCATTCTTATTTCATGAACACAATACAGCTAGAGGGAGAGAGACGCTCCATGAGAGCAAGTAAGCAAACAAGCACATAACAGTACCTCCAAAGATAAAAAGATAATAATAAAAATAAATAAATAAATAAAAATAAATAAATTAAATTAAATTAAGTTAAAGAGAAAAAAAAACAAAAAAAAAAAACAAAAAAAAAAAAACATTAAGTGCTCCCCGTTCAGTTGTTGACTCCTCCATATTATTATTATTATTATTATTATTATTATTATACTCCTCCATATCCGTCAAATAATCCATTGACCGCCTCAGTATTAAGAGTAGTAAGCTTTTAGGTGCATTTAGATCTCTTCATGTCTTATGCTATCTTAGCATTTTACCCCCATTTTTTATATAGCTCTCCCACTTAGCCCACAGCATGTGTCTCATCCCAAGATTTCCTCTGATTTTACATGTTAACTGCTCCATTTCTTTTACTTGTTCCATTAGGTCTCGCCATTTCTCTAAAACTGGACTTGATTTCTGAAGCCAGTTTTTTGTTATGAGTTTAAGAGCTGTTATTCTTAAAATTCTTATAAGGTACTTATCCTCAGTTTTAACCATCTCTTTTGGCATTTTTCCTAACAAAGCAAACTCATAATCGATATTTAAGTCCAACTTCAAAATACAACAGATTTCTTTACTAATACTTGACCAATACATTTTCAGAATAGGACAGGACCAGAAGATGTGACTGTAATTAGCATGGTTTTCACCACAATCCCGCCAACATTTTGATGTTACTGATTGCTGGAATTTAGCTTGTTGGACAGGTGTTAGAAAATATCTCATCTGAATCTTCCATGCATATTCTCGCCAGAACAGAGATGCAGTTGTTTTATGTGAGGATAAACTTATATCTTCCCAATCGGGTTCAGATATAATAAGATCGAGTTCTTCTTGCCAACTTATTTTTTGTCTCAGTTCTTCTGGTTCGTCATCACTTTCTAGGATATTATATAATACCGATATATGATGTTTAACATTCACACATTTATAGTTCTTAACTAAAAATTGAATTAAAGGATGAAAGTCTCTAATTGTTTTCTTCTGTATATCATTGTTTTCCAGATAACTTCTAACTTGTAAATAACCAAAGAAATGGGAGGATGGCAGACCATGTTCTTGTTGTAATAATGTAAATTCCACAATACCCTTTTTATCTATTAACTGTCCGAATATACTCAATCCTTTTTTGCTCCAAATTTTAAATATACCCACTTCCTTGTTCGGTCTAAAGTCCGGATCTTTACTTATTTCTCTCAATAGTAACAGTTCATTTTGAATCTTTAGATCTCTTCTTACTTTATTCCAAGCAGTAAGTGTATTTTGAAACCATTTATTATCTATTTTTTGTTTGTTTGTTTTTGCTAAGAATGGAAGAAGTTTCCCCATCTCTCTACATTGAAACAGTTCTATAGACCTCCATTTTGCTTTTATATCGTCATTTAGTAATGTTTGTAATGACTGTATTTGGGCTGCATAAAAATAATTCTGCAAATTTGGGAGAGCCAGCCCCCCAAATCTTTTGGCCAATTTAAGTGTTTTCATTTTAACCCTCGGCTTTTTACTGTTCCATATAAATTTAATTAACATTCGATCCCAACATCTAAACGTAACTGGACTAACATATAAGGGTAATGACTTAAATAGGAATAAAAATCTAGGGAGTATATTCATCCTGATAGTATCAATCTTTCCAAATAACGACAAAGGGACTAAACTCCATCTATTTAGATCCTGTTTGATTCTTATTTCAAGTTTATCATAGTTACACTTATATAATTGTTCTATATTCTTAGGTATTTCTATTCCTAAATATTTAATTTTCTCTCTATCCCATTTCCATGGGAATCCATTTTTTAACTCTATAGGAATGGGTTCTCCTAAGCTAATCGATTCACATTTTTGCATATTCAATTTATACCCAGATACTGTACTATAATCCTTAATATTAGTCATTAGAGCCGGAAGAGTTCTTTCTAATTTAGTTAAGTATAAAATAATGTCGTCTGCATACAATGCTAATTTATGGTGTGTACCTGCAATTTCTACCCCTTGTATTTCCTCATTCCTCCTGATACTAGCAGCTAGTGGTTCAATACATAAGGCAAAAATAAGTGGTGAGAGAGGGTCTCCCTGTCTCGTACCTCTTCTAAGTTCGAAGGAGCTTGATAGTGTTCCATTAGCTCTGACTTGTGCTTTTGAGATTCCATACATAGTCTGTAACCAAGAAATAAAAGTATCACTAAAACCAAAGCTTTGACAGGTCTCAAAAATAAAAGGCCAGGCTACTCTATCAAATGCCTTTTCTGCATCTAAGGTGAGTATGAGTGCCTGCCTTTCATTTTTATGTACTTGTTCTATTATATTCAATGTACGTCTAACATTATCTGATAATTGTCTATTTATAATAAACCCTGTCTGGTCTAAATTTATAATATCAGGTACAATTTTAGCTAATCTGTCGGCTATGATACTGCTTAGCAACTTTTGGTCCACATTTAATAAAGTTATAGGTCTGTATCCTTCACATTGTGATGGGTCCTTACCTTCCTTGTGTATAATTGTTATTATAGAGTTACACCATGTATCTGCCCATATTCCCTGTGTAAGTGCCCAGTTAAATGTTCTATGCAAGATAGGAGTAAGTTGGGTTTTGAATATTTTATAAAATTCTCCAGTAAAGCCATCGCTGCCTGGGCTCTTGTCTAACTTTATTCTCTGGATAACTTTGGATATCTCTTCCACAGTAATTGGTGCAGTGAGGCTTTGATTCTGTAAATCTGTCACTTGTGGAAGATTCAAGCCTTGCAAATAATCTCTCGACTGATACTGAGTTTCTCCCTTGTCTGAACTATATAATTGTTTGTAATACTCAGCGAATTCTTCTACAATCTCCTGTTTACTTGTTAGCTTCTTATTTGTAACTTTATTCTTAATAAAGACAATATTAGATTTTGTCTGCTGTTTTTTCAATTTGTAAGAAAGTATCTTTAGTGATTTTACGCCTCCATCGTAATATTTTTGTTTAGTGAAAGTCAGGGCTCGTTCTACTCTCTCAGTTAACAGATGATCTAGTTCTTTTCTTGTTTTCTTTAATTCTACCATGATAGAGGCACCCCCTGTTGCTTTATGATTTTTTTCTAATTCCTTTATCTTAAGTTCAAGATATTCAACTTTTCTCTCTCTTTCCTTTTTTTTCCAGGACACGGTAACACTTTTGAAAGAGAAAAGTAATGTGCGTCGTCGCAGGAAAGAGACGCACATCTTGATGTAAAAAAAACACAAAATTTGCTTACAAAAATTTCAGCATCCTGCCAGGCTCGAACTCCCAACCACCGGCACCAAAGACCGCAACGATCTGGTTGAGCTATATCTCAGCTGATACCTCACTTTGACTTACTGGGTTAGGACAGACCAAGATAGCGATATAATGTCTGGAACTTTTTTTTTCAAATTTTTTAAATATTTGTAAGGTATAAATATTAGTAAAACACTACTATTTTATTATTACTTTTTCTGTAACCAACCTACCGAGGTTCTAATCGGGCTGAGCACGGGACTATTTCTAACGTCACCACATTACAACAGCTGATTGGTCGGGGGGCGGGGCCGTCATCACCCTACTCGCCACTGATTGGTCGGTGGGCGGGGCCGTCATCACCCTACTCGCCACTGATTGGTCGGGGGCGGGGCCAGCAGACGTTTGAATCAGGAAGCGGGAGTCAAACCATTAAAAAGTTATAGCAGAAAAAAGGGACAACCAATCAGAAGAAGGGGCGGGGCTAATTAAGGCCAACGTAGCTTAAGGACTCATTACTGAGTCCCATGACACCATCCACAACTTCCTATGTCAAACCATTCAAAAGTTATGGCAGATAAAAGTATTCTAGGGGGCGCTGTTGAGCCGTTAGGCCACGCCCATTAATGCAAACCATGAAATATCAAATGTATCGCCAAGTCTGACTTGCTTGCAAAATTTGATTACTTTTGGAGAACTATCAAATATGGACCAATCAGATGAAGGGGGGGCGCGCCTTTTGGTGTCTAGCGTCGCCACGGTAACACTTTTGAAAGAGAAAAGTAATGCGTGTAGTCCCAGGATGGAGACGCACATTTTGATGTATAACACACCTGGGTGCACATTACGGTTCGGGCCGTATTAATTGCCGAAGGAATGGCATAAATTGCGCCAAAATTACACAATTAATTCAAAATGGCCGACTTCCTGTTCGGTTTCGGCCATGGCTCCAAGAGACTTTTCTTGAAGTTGTGCCATGATACAGGTGTGTAGTGATTTTCGTGCATGTACGTCAAACCGTATCGTGGGGTTTGAGGCACAAAGTTTTCCGGGGGGCGCTGTTGAGCCATTTTGCCACGCCCATTAATGCAAACCATTAAATATCAAATTTACCGCCAGGCCTGGCTTGCATGCCAAATTTGGTGCCTTTTGGGGAACTATCAAATATGGACCAATCAGATGAAGGGGGGGTGCGCTTGTTGGCGTCTAGCGTCGCCACGGTAAAACTTTTGAAAGAGAAAAGTAATGCGTGTAGTCGCAGGATGGAGACGCACATTTTGATGTATAACACATCTGGGTGCACGATACGGTTCGGGCCGTATTAATTCTCGAAGGAATGGCATATATTGCTCCAAAATTACGCGATTAATTCAGAATGTTCGAAATGGCCGACTTCCTGTTCGGTTTCGGCCATGGCGCCAAGAGACTTTTCTTTAAGTTGCGACATGATACAGGTGTGTACCCATTTTCGTTCATGTACGTCAAAGCGTATTATGGGGCTTGAGGCGCAAAGTTTTTTCGGTCTGAACCAATCAGATGAAGGGTGGGCGCGCTTTTTGGCGTCTAGCGTCGCCACGGTAACGCTTTTGAGAGAGAAAAGTAATGCGTGGTGTCGGAGGATGGAGACGCACATTTTGATGTATAACACACCTGGGTGCTTGTTACGGTTCGGGCCGTATTAACTGCCGAAGGAATGGCATAAATTTCGCCAAAATGACACAATTAATTCAAAATGGCCGACATCCTGTTCGGTTTCGGGCATGACGCCAAGAGACTTTTCTTTAAGTTACGTCATGATACAGGCGTGTACCGATTTTCGTGCATGTACGTCAAACCGTATCATGGGGCTTGAGGCACAAAGTTTTCAAGGGGGCGCTGTTGAGCCATTTTGCCACGCCCATTAATGCAAACCATTAAATATCAAATTTTTCGCCAGGCCTGGCTTGGGTGCAAAATTTGGTGACTTTTTGGGCACGTTTAGGGGGGCAAAAAGGCCCTCCTTTCGTCAGAAAAATAATAAGAATAATAATAATAATAATAATTAAAGCTGCAAGCAGCGATGAACGGGCCCTCGCACTCACGGCCACCGCCCCCATAAGCATATCAGAAATGACACCACCCACGACTTCCTATGTCAAACCATTCAAAAGATATAGCAGAAAAAAGGGACAACCAATCAGAAGAAGGGGCGGGGCTAATTTAGGCCAATGAAGGTCAAGGACTCCATACAGAATCTGATGACACCACCCACGACTCTCTATGTCAAACCATTCAAAAGTTATAGCAGAAAATCGGGACAACCAATCCGAAGAAGGGGCGGGGCTAATTTTCACCAATTATGGTCAAGGACTCAATACCGAGTCCCATGACACCACCCACGACTCTTTATGTCAAACCTTTCAAAAGTTATGGCAGAGAAAATTATTCTAGGGGGCGCTGTTGAGCCGTTAGGCCACGCCCATTAATGCAAACCATGAAATATCAAATTTATCGCCAGGCCTGGCTTGCGTGCAAAATTTGGTGACTTTTGGAGAACTATCAAATATGGACCAATCAGATGAAGGGGGGCACGCTTTTTGGCGTCTAGCGTCGCCACGGTAACACTTTTGAAAGAGAAAAGTAATGCGTGTAGTTGCAAGATGAAGACGCACATTTTGATGTATAACACACCTGGGTGCATGTTACGGTTCGGGCCGTATTAATTCTCGAAGGAATGGCTCATATTGCTCCAAAATTACGCGATTAATTCAGAATGTTCAAAATGGCCGACTTCCTGTTCGGTTTCGGCCATGGTGCCAAGAGACTTTTCTTTAAGTTGCGACATGATACAGGTGTGTACCGATTTTCGTTCATGTACGTCAAACCGTATTATGGGGCTTGAGGCGCAAAGTTTTTTCTGTCTGAACCAACCAGATGACGGGTGGGCGCGCTTTTTGGCGTCTAGCGTCGCCACGGTAACGCTTTTGAAAGAGAAAAGTAATGCGCGTGGTCGCAGGATGGAGACGCACATTTTGATGTATAACACACCTGGGTGCACGTTACGGTTCGGGCCGTATTAACTGCCGAAGGAATGGCATAAATTGCGCCAAAGTGACACGATTAATTCAAAATGGCTGACTTCCTGTTCGGTTTCGGCCATGTCGCCAAGAGACTTTTCTTTAAGTTGTGTACTGATACAGGTGTGTAGCGATTTTTGTGCATGTACGTCAAACCGTATTGTGGGGCTTGAGGCACAAAGTTTTCCAGGGGGCGCTGTTGAGCCATTTTGCCACGCCCATTAATGTAAACCATTAAATATCAAATTTTTCGCCAGGCCTGACTTGCATGCAAAATTTGGTGACTTTTTGGGCACGTTTAGGGGGGTAAAAAGGCCCTCCTTTCGTCAGAAGAAAAAAGAAAAAAGAAAGAAAAATTCCTACAGATACAATAGGGCCTTCGCACTGAAGGTGCTCGGGCCCTAATAATAAAAAAAATACAAATAATTCCTACAGATACAATAGGGCCTTCGCACTGAAGGTGCTCGGGCCCTAATTAAAGCTGCAAGCAGCAATGAACGGGCCCTCGCACTCACGGCCACCGCCCCCCATAAGTATCAGAAATGACACCACCCACGACTTCCTAGGTCAAACCATTGAAAAGTTATAGCAGAAAAAAGGGACAACCAATCAGAAGAAGGGGCGGGGCTAATTCAGGCCAATGAAGGTCAAGGACTCCATACAGAATCTGATGACACCACCCACGACTTCCTATGTCAAACCATTCCAAAGTTATAGCAGAAAATCGGGAAAACCAATCAGAAGAAGGGGCGGGGCTAATTAAGGCCAACGAAGCTTAAGGACTCATTACAGAGTCCCATGACACCACCCACGACTTCCTATGTCAAACCATTCAAAAGTTATAGCAGAAAAAAGGGACAACCAATCAGAAGAAGGGGCGGGGCTAATTTAAGCCAATGAAGGTCAAGGGCTCCATACAGAATCGTATGACACCACCCAGGACTCTCTATGTCAAACCATTCCAAAGTTATAGCAGAAAATCGGGACAACCAATCAGAAGAAGGGGCGGGGCTAATTAAGGCCAACGAAGCTTAAGGACTCATTACAGAGTCCCATGACACCACCCACGACTTCCTATGTCAAACCATTCCAAAGTTATAGCAGAAAATCGGGACAACCAATCAGAAGAAGGGGCGGGGCTAATTAAGGCCAATGAAGCTTAAGAACTCATTACAGAGTCCCATGATACCACCCATGACTTCCTATGTCAAACCATTCAAAAGTTATAGCAGAAAAAAGGGACAACCAATCAGAAGAAGGGGCGGGGCTAATTAAGGCCAACGAAGCTTAAGGACTCATTACAGAGTCCCATGACACCACCCACAACTCTCTATGTCAAACCATTCAAATGTTATGGCAGAGAAAAGTATTCTAGGGGGCGCTGTTGAGCCGTTAGGCCACGCCCATTAATGCAAACCTGGAAATATCAAATGTATCGCCAAGTCTGGCTTGCATGCAAAATTTGGTGACTTTTGGAGAACTATCAAATATGGACCAATCACATGAAGGGGGGGCACGCCTTTTGGCGTCTAGCGTCGCCACGGTAACACTTTTGAAAGAGAAAAGTAATGCGTGGTGTCGCAGGATGTAGACGCACATTTTGATGTATAACACACCTGGGGGCACGTTACGGTTCGGGCTGAATTAACTGCCGAAGGAATGGCATAAATTTCGCCAAAATGACACAATGTATTCAAAATGGCCGACATCCTGTTCGGTTTCGGCCATGGCTCCAAGAGACTTTTCTTTAAGTTGTGCCATGATACAGGTGTGTAGCGATTTTCGTGCATTTACGTCAAACCGTATTGTGGGGCTTGAGGCACAAAGTTTTCCGGGGGGCGCTGTTGAGCCATTTTGCCACGCCCATTAATGCAAACCATGAAATATCAAATTTATCGCCAGGCCTGGCTTGCATGCCAAATTTGGTGCCTTTTGGGGAACTATCACATATGGACCAATCAGATGAAGGGGGGGTGCGCTTGTTGGCATCTAGTGTCGCCACGGTAACACTTTTGAAAGAGAAAAGTAATGCGTGTAGTCGCAGGATGGAGACGCACATTTTGATGTATAACACATCTGGGTTCACGATACGATTCAGGCTGAATTAACTCTCGAAGGAATGGCATATATTGCTCCAAAATTACGCAATTAATTCAGAATGTTCAAAATGGCCGACTTCCTGTTCGGTTTCGGCCATGGCGCCAAGAGACATTTCTTTTAGTTGCGACATGATACAGGTGTGTACCGATTTTCGTTCATGTAGGTCAAACCGTATTATGGGGCTTGAGGCACAAAGTTTTTTCTGTCAAACCAATCAGATGAAGGGTGGGCGCGCTTTTTGGCGTCTAGCGTCGCCACGGTAACGCTTTTGAAAGAGAAAAGTAATGCGTGTTGTCGCAGGATGGAGACGCACATTTTAATGTATAACACACTTGGGGGCACGTTACGGTTCGGGCTGAATTAACTTTCGAAGGAATGGCATAAATTTCGCCAAAATGACACGACTAATTCAAAATGGCCGACATCCTGTTCGGTTTCGGGCATGACCCCAAGAGACTTTTGTTTAAGTTGTCCCATGATACAGGTGTGTACCGATTTTCGTGCATGTACGTCAAACCGTATCGTGGGGCTTGAGGCACAAAGTTTTCAAGGGGGCGCTGTTGAGCCATTTTGCCACGCCCATTAATGCAAACCTTTAAATATCAAATTTTTCGCCAGGCCTGACTAGGGTGCAAAATTTGGTGACTTTTTGGGCATGTTAAGGGGGGCAAAAAGGCCTTCACTTTGTCAGGAAAATAATAATAATAATAAAAATTCCTACAGATACAATAGGGCCTTCGCACTGAAGGTGCTCGGGCCCTAATAATAATAATTAAAGCTGCAAGCAGCGATGAACGGGCCCTCGCACTCACGGCCACCGCCCCCCATAAGCATATCAGAAAAGACACCACCCACGACTTCCTATGTCAAAACATTCAAAAGTTATAGCAGAAAAAAGGGACAACCAATCAGAAGAAGGGGCGGGGCTAATTCAGGTCAATGAAGGTCAAGGACTCCATACATAATCTGATGACACCACCCACGACTCTCTATGTCAAATCATTCCAAAGTTATAGCAGAAAATCGGGACAACCAATCAGAAGAGGGGGCGGGGCTAATTAAGGCCAACTAAGCTTAAGGACTCATTACAGAGTCCCATGACACCACCCACAACTTCCTATGTCAAACCATTCAAAAGTTATGGCAGATAAAAGTATTCTAGGGGGCGCTGTTGAGCCGTTAGGCCACGCCCATTAATGCAAACCATGAAATATCAAATGTATTGCCAGGCCTGGCTTGCATGCAAAATTTGGTGACTTTTGGAGAACTATCAAATATGGACCAATCACATGAAGGGGAGCGCGCCTTTTGGCGTCTAGCGTCGCCACGGTAACACTTTTGAAAGAGAAAAGTAATGCGTGGTGTCGCAGGATGTAGACGCACATTTTGATGTATAACACACCTGGGTGCACAATACGGTTCGGGCTGAATTAACTGCCGAAGGAATGGCATAAATTTCGCCAAAATGACAAAATTTATTCAAAATGGCCGACATCCTGTTCGGTTTCGGCCATGGCTGCAAGAGACTTTTCTTTAAGTTGTGCCATGATACATGTGTGTAGCGATTTTCGTGCATGTACGTCAAACCGTATTGTGGGGCTTGAGGCACAAAGTTTTCCGGGGGGCGCTGTTGAGCCATTTTGCCACGCCCATTAATGCAAACCATGAAATATCAAATTTATCGCCAGGCCTGGCTTGCATGCAAAATTTGGTGCCTTTTGGGGAACTATCAAATATGGACCAATCAGATGAAGGGGGGGTGCGCTTGTTGGCGTCTAGCGTCGCCACGGTAACACTTCTGAAAGAGAAAAGTAATGCGTGTAGTCGCAGGATAGAGACGCACATTTTGATGTATAACACACCTGGGTTCACGTTACGGTTCGGGCTGAATTAACTGCCGAAGGAATGGCATAAATTGCGCCAAAGTGACACGATTAATTCAAAATGGCCGACTTCCTGTTCGGTTTCGGCCATGTTGCCAAGAGACTTTTCTTTAAGTTGTGTACTGATACAGGTGTGTACCGATTTTCGTGCATGTACGTCAAACCGTATCGTGGGGCTTGAGGCACAAAGTTTTCAAGGGGGCGCTGTTGAGCCATTTTACCACGCCCATTAATGCAAACCATTAAATATCAAATTTTTCGCCAGGCCTGACTTGGGTGCAAAATTTGGTGACTTTTTGGGCATGTTAAGGGGGGCAAAAAGGCCATCACTTTGTCAGAAGAAAAAAAAAAAAAATAATAATAATAATTAAAGCTGCAAGCAGCGATGAACGGGCCCTCGCACTCACGGCCACCGCCCCCATAAGCATATCAGAAATGACACCACCCACGACTTCCTATGTCAAACCATTCAAAAGTTATAGTCAGAAAATATGGACAACCAATCAGAAGAAGGGGCGGGGCTAATTCAGGCCAATGAAAGTCAAGGACTCATTACAGAGTCCCATGACACCACCCACGACTTTCTATGTCAAACCATTCAAAAGTTATAGCAGAAAAAAGGGACAACCAATCAGAAGAAGGGGCGGGGCTTATTCAGGCCAATGAAGGTCAAGGGCTTCATAAAGAATCTGATGACACCACCCACGACTCTCTATGTCAAACCATTCCAAAGTTATAGCAGAAAATCGGGACAACCAATCAGAATAAGGGGCGGGGCTAATTAAGGCCAACGAAGCTTAAGGACTCATTACAGAGTCCCTTGCCACCACCCACGACTTCCTATGTCAAACCATTCAAAAGTTATAGCATAAAAAAGGGACAACCAATCAGAAGAAGGGGCGGGGCTAATTCAGGCCAATGAAGGTCAAGGGCTCCATAAAGAATCTGATGACATCACCCACGACTCTCTATGTCAAACCATTCCAAAGTTATAGCAGAAAATCGGGACAACCAATCAGAAGAAGGGGCGGGGCTAATTAAGGCCAACGAAGCTTGAGGACTCATTACAGAGTCCCATGACACCACCCACAACTTCCTATGTCAAACCATTCAAAAGTTATGGCAGATAAAAGTATTCTAGGGGGCGCTGTTGAGCCGTTAGGCCACGCCCATTAATGCAAACCATGAAATATCAAATTTATCGCCAAGTCTGTCTTGCATGCAAAATTTGGTGACTTTTGGAGAACTATCAAATATGGACCAATCAGATTTCAAAATGGCCGACTTCCTGTTCGGTTTCGGCCATGGCTCCAAGAGAATTTTCTTTAAGTTGTGCCATGATACAGGTGTGTAGCGATTTTCGTGCATGTACGTCAAACCGTATTGTGGGGCTTGAGGCACAAAGTTTTCAGGGGGGCGCTGTTGAGCCATTTTGCCACGCCCATTAATGCAAACCATGAAATATCAAATTTATCGCCAGGCCTGACTTGCATGCCAAATTTGGTGCCTTTTGGGGAACTATCAAATATGGACCAATCAGATGAAGGGGGGGTGCGCTTGTTGGCGTCTAGCGTCGCCACGGTAACACTTTCGAAAGAGAAAAGTAATGCGTGTAGTCGCAGGATGGAGACACATATTTTGATGTATAACACATCTGGGTTCACGATACGGTTCGGGCTGAATTAACTCTCGAAGGAATGGCTCATATTGCTCCAAAATTACGCGATTAATTCAGAATGTTCAAAATGGCCGACTTCCTGTTCGGTTTCGGCCATGGCGCCAAGAGACTTTTCTTTAAGTTGCGATATGATACAGGTGTGTACCGATTTTCGTTCATGTACGTCAAAGCGTATTATGGGGCTTGAGGCGCAAAGTTTTTTCTGTCTGAACCAATCAGATGAAGGGTGGGCACGCTTCTTGGCGTCTAGCGTCGCCACGGTAACGCTTTTGAAAGAGAAAAGTAATGCGTGGTGTCGGAGGATGGAGACGCACATTTTGATGTATAACACACCTGGCTGCACGTTACGGTTCGGGCTGAATTAACTTTGGAAGGAATGGCATAAATTTCGCCAAAATGACACGACTAATTCAAAATGGCCGACTTCCTGTTCGGTTTCGGGCATGACGCCAAGAGACTTTTCTTTCAGTTGCACCATGATACAGGTGTGTACCGATCTTCGTGCATGTACGTCAAACCGTATCGTGGGGCTTGAGGCACAAAGTTTTCAAGGGGGCGCTGTTGAGCCATTTTGCCACGCCCATTAATGCAAACCATTAAATATCAAATTTTTCGCCAGGCCTGACTTGGGTGCAAAATTTGGTGACTTTTTGGGCATGTTAAGGGGGGCAAAAAGGCCATCACTTTGTCAGAAGAAAAATAATAATAATAATTAAAGCTGCAAGCAGCGATGAACGGGCCCTCGCACTCACGGCCACCGCCCCCCATAAGTATCAGAAATGACACCACCCACGACTTCCTATGTCAAACCATTCCAAAGTTATAGCAGAAAATCGGGACAACCAATCAGAAGAAGGGGCGGGGCTAATTAAGGCCAACGAAGCTTGAGGACTCATTACAGAGTCCCATGACACCACCCACAACTTCCTATGTCAAACCATTTAAAAGTTATGGCAGAGAAAAGTATTCTAGGGGGCGCTGTTGAGCCGTTAGGCCACGCCCATTAATGCAAACCATGAAATATCAAATGTATCGCCATGTCTGGCTTGCATGCAAAATTTGGTGACTTTTGGAGAACTATCAAATATGGACCAATCACATGAAGGGGGGGCGCGCCTT
The DNA here is from genome assembly GCF_033807715.1 of Cololabis saira. Classification (NCBI taxonomy): domain Eukaryota; kingdom Metazoa; phylum Chordata; class Actinopteri; order Beloniformes; family Belonidae; genus Cololabis; species Cololabis saira. The sequence goes on along the minus strand of NC_084588.1, from coordinate 14,822,249 downwards.
TTGATGTCTAGCGTTGCCACGGTAACACTTTTGAAAGAGAAAAGTAATGCGCGTTGATGTATAACACACCTGGGTGCACGTTACGGTTCGGGCTGAATTAACTGCCGAAGGAATGGCATAAATTTCGCCAAAATGACACGATTAATTCAAAATGGCCGACTTCCTGTTCGGTTTCGGGCATGACACCAAGAGACCTTTGTTTAAGTTGCGCCATGATACAGGTGTGTACCGATTTTCGTGCATGTACGTCTAACCGTATCGTGGGGCTTGAGGCACAAAGTTTTCAAGGGGGCGCTGTTGAGCCATTTTGCCACGCCCATTAATGCAAATCATTAAATACCAAATTTTTTGCCAGGCCTGGCTTGCGTGCAAAATTTGGTGACTTTTGGGGAACTATCAAATATGGACCAATCAGATGAAGGGGGGCGCGGTTTTTGGCGTCTAGCGTCGCCACGGTAACACTTTTGAAAGAGAAAAGTAATGCGTGTAGTCGCAGGACGGAGACGCACATTTTGATGTATAACACATCTGGGTTCACGATACGGTTCGGGCTGAATTAACTCTCGAAGGAATGGCATATATTGCTCCAAAATTACGCAATTAATTCAGAATGTTCAAAATGGCTGACTTCCTGTTCGGTTTCGGCCATGACGCCAAGAGACTTTTCTTTTAGTTGCGACATGATACAGGTGTGTACCGATTTTCGTTCATGTACGTCAAACCGTATTATGGGGCTTGAGGCACAAAGTTTTTTCTGTCGAACCAATCAGATGAAGGGTGGGCGCGCTTTCTGGCGTCTAGCGCCGCCACGGTAACGCTTTTGAAAGAGAAAAGTAATGCGTGTTGTCGCAGGATGGAGACGCACATTTTGATGTATAACACACTTGGGTGCACGTTACGGTTCGGGCTGAATTAACTTTCGAAGGAATGGCATAAATTTCGCCAAAATGACACGACTAATTCAAAATGGCCGACATCCTGTTCGGTTTCGGGCATGACCCCAAGAGACTTTTGTTTAAGTTGTGACATGATACAGGTGTGTACTGATTTTCGTGCATGTACGTCAAACCGTATCATGGGGCTTGAGGCACAAAGTTTTCCGGGGGGCGCTGTTGAGCCATTTTGCCACGCCCATTAATGCAAACCTTTAAATATCAAATTTTTCGCCAGGCCTGACTAGGGTGCAAAATTTGGTGACTTTTTGGGCATGTTAAGGGGGGCAAAAAGGCCTTCACTTTGTCAGGAAAATAATAATAATAATAATTAAAGCTGCAAGCAGCGATGAACGGGCCCTCGCACTCACGTCCACCGCCCCCCATAAGCATATCAGAAATGACAGCCCCCACGACTCTCTATGTCAAACCCTTAAAAAGTTATAGCAGAAAATAGGGACAACCAATCAGAAGAAGGGGTGGGGCTAATTCAGGCCAATGAAGGTCAAGGACTCCATACAGAATCTTATGACACCACCCACGACTCTCTATGTCAAATCATTCCAAAGTTATAGCAGAAAATCGGGACAACCAATCAGAAGAAGGGGCGGGGCTAATTAAGGCCAACGAAGCTTAAGAACTCATTACAGAGTCCCATGATACCACCCATGACTTCCTATGTCAAACCATTCAAAAGTTATAGCAGAAAAAAGGGACAACCAATCACATGAAGGGGGGGCGCGCCTTTTGGCGTCTAGCGTCGCCACGGTAACGCTTTTGAAAGAGAAAAGTAATGTGCGTCGTCGCAGGATGGAGACGCACACTTTGATGAAAAAAAAACACAAAATTGCTGACAAAAATTTCGGCATTAAACAGGCTTGAACTCCCGACCTCTGGCACGAAAGACGGCAATGCTCTGGGTGAGCTATGTCTCAGATATACCTTTCACATTGACTTACTGGGTTAGGACAGACCAACATAGCGATAAAATGTTTGGAACTTTGTTTTCCTAACTTTTTAAAATATTTGTAAGGTATAAATATTAGTAAAGCACTACTATTTTATTTATTACTCTTTCTGTAACCATTCTACCGAGGTTGTAACCGGGCTGAGCACGGGACTATTTCTGACGTCACCACATTACAACAGCTGATCGGTCGGGGGGCGGGGCCGTCATCACCCTACTCGCCACTGATTGGTCGGGGGGCGGGGCCGTCACCACCCTACTCGCCACTGATTGGTCGGGGGGCGGGGCCGTCACCACCCTACTCGCCACTGATTGGTCGGGGGGCGGGGCCGTCACCACCCTACTCGCCACTGATTGGTCGGGGGGCGGGGCCGGCAGACGTTTGAATCAGGAAGCGGGAGTCAAACCATTAAAAAGTTATAGCAGAAAAAAGGGACAACAAATCAGAAGAAGGGGCGGGGCTAATTAAGGCCAACGAAGCTTAAGGACTCATTACAGAGTCCCATGACACCACCCACAACTTCCTATGTCAAACCATTCAAAAGTTATGGCAGATAAAAGTATTCTAGGGGGCGCTGTTGAGCCTTTAGGCCACGCCCATTAACGCAAACCATGAAATATCAAATTTATCGCCAAGTCTGGCTTGCATGCAAAATTTGGTGACTTTTGGAGAACTATTAAATATGGACCAATCACATGAAGGGGGGGCGCGCCTTTTGGCGTCTAGCGTCGCCACGGTAACACTTTTGAAAGAGAAAAGTAATGCATGGTGTTGCAGGATGTAGACGCACATTTTGATGTATAACACACCTGGGTGCACGTTACGGTTCGGGCTGAATTAACTGCCGAAGGAATGGCATAAATTTCGCCAAAATGACACAATTTATTCAAAATGGCCGACATCCTGTTCGGTTTCGGCCATGTCTCCAAGAGACTTTTCTTTAAGTTGTGCCATGATACAGGTGTGTAGCGATTTTCGTGCATGTACGTCAAACCGTATTGTGGGGCTTGAGGCACAAAGTTTTCCGGGGGGCGCTGTTGAGCCATTTTGCCACGCCCATTAATGCAAGCCATTAAATATCAAATTTATCGCCAGGCCTGGCTTGCATGCCAAATTTGGAGCCTTTTGGGGAACTATCAAATATGGACCAATCAGATGAAGAGGGGGTGCGCTTGTTGGCGTCTAGCGTCGCCACGGTAACACTTTGGAAAGAGAAAAGTAATGCGTGTAGTCGCAGGATGGAGACGCACATTTTGATGTATAACACATCTGGGTTCACGATACGGTTCGGGCTGAATTAACTCTCGAAGGAATGGCATAAATTGCTCCAAAATTACGCAATTAATTCAGAATGTTCAAAATGGCCGACTTCCTGTTCGGTTTCGGCCATGGCGCCAAGAGACTTTTCTTTAAGTTGCTACATGATACAGGTGTGTACCGATTTTCGTTCATGTACGTCAAAGCGTATTATGGGGCTTGAGGCGCAAAGTTTTTTCTGTCTGAACCAATCAGATGAAGGGGAGGTGGGCTTGTTGGCGTCTAGCGTCGCCACGGTAACACTTTTGAAAGAGAAAAGTAATGCGTGTAGTCGCAGGATGGAGACGCACATTTTGATGTATAATACACCTGGGTGCACGTTACGGTTCGGGCTGAATTAACTGCCGAAGGAATGGCATAAATTTCGCCAAAATGACACGATTAATTCAAAATGGCCGACTTCCTGTTTGGTTTCGGGCATGACGGCAAGAGACTTTTCTTTAAGTTGTCCCATGATACAGGTGTGTACCGATTTTCGTGCATGTACGTCAAACCGTATCGTGGGGCTTGAGGCACAAAGTTTTCAAGGGGGCGCTGTTGAGCCATTTTGCCACGCCCATTAATGCAAACCATGAAATATTGAATTTTTCGCCAGGCCTGACTTGGGTGCAAAATTTGGTGACTTTTTGGGCATGTTAAGGGGGGCAAAAAGGCCATCACTTTGTCAGAAGAAAAAAAAAAATAATAATAATAATTAAAGCTGCAAGCAGCGATGAACGGGCCCTCGCACTCACGGCCGCCGCCCCCCATAAGCATATCAGAAATGACACCACCCACGACTTCCTATGTCAAACCATTCAAAAGTTATAGCAGAAAAAAGGGACAACCAATCACAAGAAGGGGCGGGGCTAATTCAGGCCAATGAAGGTCAAGGACTCCATACAGAGTCTGATGACACCACCCACGACTCTCCATGTCAAACCATTCAAAAGTTATAGCAGGAAATAGGGACAACCAATCAAAAGAAGGGGCGGGGCTAATTTTCACCAATTATGGTCAAGGACTCAATACCGAGTCCCATGACACCACCCATGACTCTTTATGTCAAACCATTCAAAAGTTATGGCAGAGAAAAGTTTTCCGGGGGGTGCTGTTGAGCCGTTAGGCCACGCCCATTAATGCAAACCATGAAATATCAAATTTATCACCAGGCCTGGCTTGCATGCAAAATTTGGTGACTTTTGGAGAACTATCAAATATGGACCAATCAGATTAAGGGGGCACGCTTTTTGGCGTCTAGCATCGCCACGGTAACACTTTTGAAAGAGAAAAGTAATGCGCGTAGTCGCAAGATGGAGACGCACATTTTGAGGTATAAGTCACCTGGATGCACGTTACGGTTCGGGCCGTATTAATTGCCGAAGGAATGGCATTAATTGCGCCAAAATTACACAATTAATTCAAAATGGCCGACTTCCTGTTCAATTTCGGCCATGGCGCCAAGAGACTTTTCTTTAAGTTGCGACATGATACAGGTGTGTACCGATTTTCGTTCATGTACGTCAAACCGTATTATGGGGCTTGAGCCTCAAAGTTTTTTCCCTCTGAACCAATCAGATGAAGGGTGGGCGCACTTTTTGGTGTCTAGCGTTGCCGCGGTAACGCTTTTAAATGAGAAAAGTAATGTGCGTCGTTGCAGGACAGGGACGCACATATTGATGTAGAAAAAAAAAAATTGCTGACAAAAAAGTGTGGATACTGCGGGAATCGAACTCTGATCTCTGACTCCAAAGACGGGAACGCTCTGGCTGAGCTAAGACTCAGCTTCTCATTTCTATTCGACCTACTCACTTAGGAGAGACCAACATATCGATATTTAGTAATGTAAGTCTGGAGCTGTTTTTTCTAATTTTTTTAAATATTTGTAAGTTATAAATATTAGTAAAACCCTACTATTTTAATTATTACTTTTTCTGTAACCATTCTGCCAAGGTTGTAACCGGGCTGAGCTGGGAATATTTCTGACGTCATCACCCTACTCGCCACTGATTGGTCGGGGGGCGGGGCCGTCATCACCCTACTCGCCACCGATTGGTCGGGGGGCGGGGCCGTCATCACCCTCCGCGCCACTGATTGGTCGGGAGGCGGGGCCGTCATCACCCTACTCGCCACCGATTGGTCGGGGGGCGGGGCTGGCAGACGTTTGAATCAGGAAGCGGGAGTCAGCGCGAGAGCGACTGGCGGCTCGTGGCGATTTTATTATAAAAAAGGGACAACCAATCAGAAGAAGGGGCGGGGCTAATTCAGGCCAAAGAAGCTCAAGGACTCATTGCAGAGTCCCTTGACACCACCTACGACTTCCTATGTCAAACCATTCAAAGTTTATAGCAGAAAAAAGGGACAACCAATCAGAAGAAGGGGCGGGGCTAATTCAGGCCAATGAAGGTCAAGGATTCCATACAGAATCTGATGACACCACCCACGACTCTCTATGTCAAACCATTCAAAAGTTATGGCAGAGAAAAGTATTCAAGGTGGCGCTGTTGAGCCGTTAGGCCACGCCCATTAATGCAAACCATTAAATATCAAATGTATCACCAGGCCTGGCTTGCATGCAAAATTTGGTGACTTTTGGAGAACTATCAAATATGGACCAATCACATGAAGGGGGGGCGCGCCTTTTGGCGTCTAGCGTCGCCACGGTAACACTTTTGAAAGAGAAAAGTAATGCGTGGTGTCGCAGGATGTAGACGCACATTTTGATGTATAACACACCTGGGTGCACGATACGGTTCGGGCTGAATTAACTCTCGAAGGAATGGCATAAATTTTGCCAAAATGACACAATTTATTCAAAATGGCCGACATCCTGTTCGGTTTTGGCCATGGATCCAAGAGACTTTTCTTTAAGTTGTGCCATGATACAGGTGTGTAGCGATTTTCGTGCATGTACGTCAAACCGTATTGTGGGGCTTGAGGCACAAAGTTTTCCGGGGGGCGCTGTTGAGCCATTTTGCCACGCCCATTAATGCAAACCATGAAATATCAAATTTATCACCAGGCCTGGCTTGCATGCCAAATTTGGTGCCTTTTGGGGAACTATCAAATATGGACCAATCAGATGAAGGGGGGGTGCGCTTGTTGGCGTCTAGCGTCGCCACGGTAACACTTTCGAAAGAGAAAAGTAATGCGTGTAGTCGCAGGATGGAGACGCACATTTTGATGTATAACACATCTGGGTTCACGATACGGTTCGGGCTGAATTAACTCTCGAAGAATGGCATATATTGCTCCAAAATTACGCAATTAATTCAGAATGTTCAAAATGGCCGACTTCCTGTTCGGTTTCGGCCATGGCGCCAAGAGACTTTTCTTTTAGTTGCGACATGATACAGGAGTGTACCAATTTTCGTTCATGTACGTCAAACCGTATTATGGGGCTTGAGGCACAAAGTTTTTTCTGTCTGAACCAACCAGATGAAGGGTGGGCGCGCTTTTTGGCGTCTAGCGTCGCCACGGTAACGCTTTTGAAAGAGAAAAGTAATGCGTGTGGTCGCAGGAGGGAGACGCACATTTTGATGTATAATACACCTGGGTGCACGTTACGGTTCGGGCTGAATTAACTGCCGAAGGAATGGCATAAATTGCGCCAAAGTGACACGATTAATTCAAAATGGCCGACTTCCTGTCGGTTTCGGGCATGACGGCAAGAGACTTTTCTTTAAGTTGTCCCATGATACAGGTGTGTACCGATTTTCGTGCATGTACGTCAAACCGTATCGTGGGGCTTGAGGCACAAAGTTTTCAAGGGGGCGCTGTTGAGCCATTTTGCCACGCCCATTAATGCAAACCATTAAATATCAAATTTTTCGCCAGGCCTGACTAGGGTGCAAAATTTGGTGACTTTTTGGGCATGTTAAGGGGGGCAAAAAGGCCTTCACTTTGTCAGGAAAATAATAATAATAATAATTAAAGCTGCAAGCAGCGATGAACGGGCCCTCGCACTCACGGCCACCGCCCCCCATAAGCATATCAGAAATGACACCACCCACGACTTCCTATGTCAAACCATTCAAAAGTTATAGCAGAAAATCGGGACAACCAATCAGAAGAAGGGGCGGGGCTAATTAAGGCCAACGAAGCCTAAGGACTCATTACAGAGTCCCATGACACCACCCACGACTCTTTATGTCAAAACATTCAAAAGTTATAGCAGGAAATAGGGACAACCAATCAGAAGAAGGGGCAGGGCTAATTTTCACCAATTATGGTCAAGGACTCAATACCGAGTCCCATGACGCCACCCACGACTCTCTATGTCAAACCTTTCAAAAGTTATGGCAGATAAAAGTATTCTAGGGGGCGCTGTTGAGCCATTTTGCCACGCCCATTAATACAAACCATGAAATATCAAATTTATCACCAGGCCTGGCTTGCATGCAAAATTTGGTGACTTTTGGGGAACTATCAAATATGGACCAATCAGATGAAGGGGGGCCGCGCCTTTTGGCGTCTAGCGTTGCCACGGTAACACTTTTGAAAGAGAAAAGTAATGCGCGTAGTCGCAGGATGGAGACGCACATTTTGATGTATAACACATCTGGGTTCACGATACGGTTCGGGCCGTATTAATTCTCGAAGGAATGGCATATATTGCTCCAAAATTACACAATTAATTCAGAATGTTCAAAATGGCCGACTTCCTGTTCGGTTTCGGCCATGGTGCCAAGAGACTTTTCTTTAAGTTGCGACATGATACAGGTGTGTACCGATTTTCGTTCATGTACGTCAAACCGTATTGTGGGGCTTGAGGCACAAAGATTTTTCTGTTTGAACCAATCAGATGAAGGGTGGGCGCGCTTTTTGGCGTCTAGCGTCGCTACGGTAACGCTTTTGAAAGAGAAAAGTAATGCGCGTAGTCGCAGGATGGAGACGCACATTTTGATGTATAACACACCTGGGTGCACGTTACGGTTCGGGCCGTATTAACTGCCGAAGGAAGGCATCAATTTCGCCAAAATGACGCGATTAATTCAAAATGGCCGACTTCCTGTTCGGTTTCTCGACATGACGCCCAGACACTTTTCTTTAAGTTGTGCCATGATACAGGTGTGTACCGATTTTCGTGCATGTACGACAAACCGCATTGTGGGGCTTGAGGCACAAAGTTTTCAAGGGGGCGCTGTTGAGCCATTTTGCCACACCCATTAATGCAAACCATTAAATATCAAATTTTTCGCCAGACCTGGCTTGCATGCAAAATTTGGTGACTTTTTGGGCACTTTTAGGGGGGCAAAAAGGCCTTCCTTTTGTCAGAACAATAAGAAGAAGAAGAAGAAGAATTCCTGCAATTACAATAGGGCCTTCGCACTGCAAGTGCTCGGGCCCTAATTAAAGCTGCAAGCAGCGATGAACGGGCCCTCGCACTCACGTCCACCGCCCCCCATAAGCATATCAAAAATGACACCACCCACGACTCTATGTCAAACCATTCAAAAGTTATAGCAGAAAAAAGGAACCACCAATCAGAAGAAGGGGCAGGGCTAATTCAGGCCAATGAAGGTCAGGGACTCCATACAGAGTCTGATGACACCACCCACGACTCTCTATGTCAAAGCATTCAAAAGTTATGGCAGAAAATCGGGACAACCAATCAGAAGAAGGGGCGGGTCTAATTAAGGCCAACGAAGCTTAAGGACTCATTACAGAGTCCCATGACACCACCCACAACTTCCTATGTCAAACCATTCAAAAGTTATGGCAGAGAAAAGTATTCTAGGGTGCGCTGTTGAGCCGTTAGGCAACGCCCATTAATGCAAACCATGAAATATCAAATGTATCACCAGGCCTGGCTTGAATGCAAAATTTGGTGACTTTGGTGACAAAAATTGCTCACAAGACATTCAGCATTCAGCTAGGCTCGAACTCTCAGCCTCTGGAACCAAAAACCGCAATGATCTGGCTGAGCTACATGTCAGCTTTGCTATCGATGTGACTTACTAGATTATGACAGACCAAAATAGCGATAAAATATCTGGAACCATTTTTTCCTAATTTTTTTTAATATTTGTAAGGTATAAATATTAGTAAAACACTATATTTTATATCATTACTTTTTCTGTAACCATTCTACCGAGGTTCTAACCGGGCTGAGCACGGGACTATTTCTGACGTCACCACATTACAACAGCTGATCGGTCGGGGGGCGGGGCCGTCATCACCCTACTCGCCACTGATTGGTCGGGGGGCGGGGCCGTCATCACCCTACTCGCCACTGATTGGTCGGGGGGCGGGGCCGGCAGACGTTTGAATCAGGAAGCGGGAGTCAAACCATTAAAAAGTTATAGCAGAAAAAAGGGACAACCAATCAGAAGAAGGGGCGGGGCTAATTAAGGCCAACGAAGCTTAAGGACTTATTACAGAGTCCCATGACACCACCCACAACTTCCTATGTCAAACCATTCAAAAGTTATGGCAGATAAAAGTATTCTAGGGGGCACTGTTGAGCCGTTAGGCCACGCCCATTAATGCAAACCATGAAATATGAAATTTATCGCCAAGTCTGGCTTGCATGCAAAATTTGGTGACTTTTGGAGAACTATCAAATATGGACCAATCACATGAAGGGGGGGCGCGCCTTTTGGCGTCTAGCGTCGCCACGGTAACACTTTTGAAAGAGAAAAGTAATGCGTGGTGTCGCAGGATGTAGACGCACATTTTGATGTATAACACACCTGGGTGCACGTTACGGTTCGGGCTGAATTAACTGCCGAAGGAATGGCATAAATTTCGCCAAAATGACACAATTTATTCAAAATGGCCGACATCCTGTTCGGTTTCGGCCATGGCTCCAAGAGACTTTTCTTTAAGTTGTGCCATGATACAGGTGTGTAGCGATTTTCGTGCATGTACGTCAAACCGTATTGTGGGGCTTGAGGCCCAAAGTTTTCCGGGGGGCGCTGTTGAGCCATTTTGCCACGCCCATTAATGCAAACCATGAAATATCAAATTTATCGCCAGGCCTGGCTTGCATGCCAAATTTGGTGCCTTTTGGGGAACTATCAAATATGGACCAATCAGATGAAGGGGGGGTGCGGTTGTTGGCGTCTAGCGTCGCCACGGTAACACTTTTGAAAGAGAAAAGTAATGCGTGTAGTCGCAAAATGGAGACGCACATTTTGATGTATAACACATCTGGGTTCACGATACGGTTCGGGCTGAATTAACTCTCGAAGGAATGGCATATATTGCTCCAAAATTACGCAATTAATTCAGAATGTTCAAAATGGCCGACTTCCTGTTCGGTTTCGGCCATGGCGCCAAGAGACTTTTCTTTTAGTTGCGACATGATACAGGAGTGTACCGATTTTCGTTCATGTACGTCAAACCGTATTATGGGGCTTGAGGCACAAAGTTTTTTCTGTCGAAGCAATCAGATGAAGGGTGGGCGCGCTTTTTGGCGTCTAGCGCCGCCACGGTAATGCTTTTCAAAGAGAAAAGTAATGCGTGTTGTCGCAGGATGGAGACGCACATTTTGATGTATAACACACTTGGGGGCACGTTACGGTTCGGGCTGAATTAACTTTCGAAGGAATGGCATAAATTTCGGCATAAATTTTGACACGACTAATTCAAAATGGCCGACTTCCTGTTCGGTTTCGGGCATGACGCCAAGAGACTTTTCTTTAAGTTGCCCCATGATACAGGTGTGTACCGATTTTCGTGCATGTATGTCAAACCGTATCGTGGGGCTTGAGGCACAAAGTTTTCAAGGGGGCGCTGTTGAGCCATTTTACCACGCCCATTAATGCAAACCATTAAATATCAAATTTTTCGCCAGGCCTGCCTTGGGTGCAAAATTTGGTGACTTTTTGGGCATGTTAAGGGGGGCAAAAAGGCCATCACTTTGTCAGAAGAAAAATAATAATAATAATTAAAGCTGCAAGCAGCGATGAACGGGCCCTCGCACTCACGGCCACCGCCCCCCATAAGCATATCAGAAATGACACCACCCAAGACTTCATATGTCAAACCATTCAAAAGTTATAGCAGAAAAAAGGGACAACCAATCAGAAGAAGGGGCGGGGCTAATTCAGGCCAATGAAGGTCAAGGACTCCATACAGAATCTGATGACACCACCCACGACTCTCTATGTCAAACCATTCAAAAGTTATAGTAGAAAATCGGGACAACCAATCAGATGAAGGGGCGGGGCTAATTCAGGCCAAAGAAGGTCAAGGACTCAATACAGCGTCCAATGACACCACCCACGACTCTCTATGTCAAACCATTCAAAAGTTATAGCAGAAAAAAGGGACGACCAGTCAGAAGAAGGGGCGGGGCTAATTCAGGGCAAAGAAGATCAAGGACTCATTACAGAGTCCCATGACACCACCCACGACTCTCTATGTCAAAACATTCAAAAGTTATAGCAGAAAATAGGGACAACCAATCAGAAAAAGGGACTGGGCTAATTGTCACCAATTATGGTCTAGGACTCAATGCCGAGTCCCATGACACCACCCACGACTCTCTATGTCAAACCTTTCAAAAGTTATGGCAGAAAAAAGTATTCTAAGGGGCGCTGTTGAGCCGTGAGGACACGCCCATTAATGCAAACCATGAAAAAAAAAATCAGATCACTCAAATGAACGACGATCATACAGTACAGCTGTATCTCATGGTCCAGAATGTATGATATTATATTAATCTATTATACCATATTATATTACATGTTGTTATTTCATATTAGCGTACCCAGTAATATAGCATATTGTATTATTGCATTGTATGTTGCTTCATTTCATATATTTTTGACTGTATTATATTGTAAAATTATATATCATAGCGATTGCATTATTATATAATTTCAATTTATAACACTAATATATAATTCCTCACACACACACTCCTTCCAAATGTTTCTTTTTTTTCTCCATTATGACAATTGTATGCTGTCATCCGTTATGTTTTTTGTTTTTAAGCTTGTTATGTCTGTTATTCAAATATATTTATACATTCATTAATATGCTATACTGTACTTTGTATTGTGTATATTGTGTGTGTGTGTGTGTGTGTGTGTGTGTCTCTGTGTGTGTGTGTGTGTGTGTGTGTATATATATATATATATATATATATATATATATATATATATATATATATATATGTGTGTGTGTGTGTGTGTGTGTATACCTGAAGTGTGACTACCTGCAGAACGTATTTTAGCATGAAAGCTTGCATATTTAACGCACATCAAGCATCCTGTATCATAGCTACATGTCTGCCGTTTGTAACAAAGCAAACCGCGTGAAAATCGGTTGAAAATCAAGTGAGTTATAGTTATTTTACTTATGCAGACACCTCCTTCCACAATAGAAGTGAACGCTCTAGAGTTAAAGCGATACCGATCCAAGATGGCGGCCACGCCCGACGTTCTCAGGCAGTCAATGCGGCGCCTCGACCAAGATGGCGGCCGCGCTGAACATCAGCCCCTCCCCCCGCAGGAGCTGCGCGCGCAAACTCCACTCAAATTCAAAAGTTATGGCAGAAAATCGGGACAACCAATCAGAAGAAGGGGAAAGAGAAAAGTAATGTGCGTCGTCACAGGACAGAAACGAACATTTTGATGTAAAAAAAACACAAAAATTGCTGACAAAAATTTTGGCATATCAAGCCAGGCTTGAACTCTCAACCTCTGGCAGCAAAGACCGCAATAATCTGGCTGAGCTAAGTCTCAGCTATTCCTCTTATTTGACCTACTGGCTTAGGACAGACCAACATAGCGATAAAATTCTGGAACTTTTTTTTCCTAATTTTTTAAATATTTGTAAGTTATAAATATTAGTAAAACCCTACTATTTAAATTATTACTTTTTCTGTAACCATTCTGCCAAGGTTGTAACCGGGCTGAGCCGGGAATATTTCTGAAGTCACCACATTACAGGGAGCTGATTGGTCGGGGGGCGGGGCCGTCATCACCCTACTCGCCACTGATTGGTCGGGGGGCGGGGCCGTCATCACCCTACTCGCCACTGATTGGTCGGGGGGCGGGGCCGCCATCACCCTACTCGCCACTGATTGGTCAGGGGGCGGGGCCGGCAGACGTTTGAATCAGGAAGCGGGAGTCAGCGCGAGAGCGACTGGCGGCTCGCGGCAATTTTATTATAAAAAAAGGACAACCAATCAGAAGAAGGGGCGGGGCTAATTCAGGCCAATGAAGGTCAAGGACTCCATAAAGAATCTGATGACACCACCCACGACTCTCTATGTCAAACCATTCAAAAGTTATAGCAGAAAATCGGGACAACCAATCAGAAGAAGGGGCGGGGCTAATTAAGGCCAACGAAGCTTAAGGACTCATTAAAGAGTCCCATGACACCACCCACGACTCTCTATGTCAAACCATTCAAAAGTTATGGCAGAGAAAAGTATTCTAGGGGGCGCTTGTGAGCCGTTAGGCCACGCCCATTAATGCAAACCATGAAATATCACATTTATCGCCAGGCCTGGCTTGCATGCAAATTTTGGTGACTTTTGGAGAACTATCAAATATGGACCAATCAGATGAAGGGTGGGTGCGCTTTTTCGCGTCTAGCGTCGCCACGGTAACACTTTTGAAAGAGAAAAGTAATGCGTGGTGTCGCACGATGGAGACGCACATTTTGGTGTATAACACACCTGGGTGCACGTTACGGTTCGGGCTGAATTAACTGCCGAAGGAATGGCATAAATTGCGCCAAAATTACACAATTAATTCAAAATGGCTGACTTCCTGTTCGGTTTCGGCCATGGCTCCAAGAGACTTTTCTTTAAGTTGCGACATGATACAGGTGTGTATCGATTTTCGTGCATGTACGTCAAACCGTATTGTGGGGCTTGAGGCACAAAGTTTTCCGGGGGGCGCTGTTGAGCCATTTTGCCACGCCCATTAATGCAAACCATGAAATATCAAATTTATCGCCAGGCCTGGCTTGCATGCCAAATTTGGTGCCTTTTGGGGAACTATCAAATATGGACCAATCAGATGAAGGGGGGGTGCGCTTGTTGGCGTCTAGCGTCGCCACGGTAACACTTTCGAAAGAGAAAAGTAATGCGTGTAGTCGCAGGATGGAGACGCACATTTTGATGTATAACACATCTGGGTTCACGATACCGTTCGGGCTGAATTAACTCTCGAAGGAATGGCATATATTGCTCCAAAATTACGCAATTAATTCAGAATGTTCAAAATGGCCGACTTCCTGGTCGGTTTCGGCCATGGCGCCAAGAGACTTTTCTTTTAGTTGCGACATGATACAGGAGTGTACTGATTTTCGTTCATGTACGTCAAACCGTATTATGGGGCTTGAGGCACAAAGTTTTTTCTGTCTGAACCAATCAGATGAAGGGTGGGCGCGCTTTTTGGCGTCTAGCGCCGCCACGGTAACGCTTTTGAAAGAGAAAAGTAATGCGTGTTGTCGCAGGATGGAGACGCACATTTTGATGTATAACACACTTGGGGGCACGTTACGGTTCGGGCTGAATTAACTTTCGAAGGAATGGCATAAATTTAGCCAAAATGACACGACTAATTCAAAATGGCCGACTTCCTGTTCGGTTTCGGGCATGACGCCAAGAGACTTTTCTTTCAGTTGCGCCATGATACAGGTGTGTACCGATTTTCGGTCATGTACGTCAAACCGTATCGTGGGGCTTGAGGCACAAAGTTTTCAAGGGGGCGCTGTTGAGCCATTTTGCCACGCCCATTAATGCAAACCATTAAATATCAAATTTTTCGCCAGGCCTGACTAGGGTGCAAAATTTGGTGACTTTTTGGGCATGTTAAGGGGGGCAAAAAGGCCTTCACTTTGTCAGGAAAATAATAATAATAATAATAATAATAATAATAAAAATTCCTGCAAATACAATAGGGCCTTCGCACTGCAAGTGCTCGGGCCCTAATAATAATAATAATAAAAATTCCTGCAAATACAATAGGGCCTTCGCTCTGAAGGTGCTCGGGCCCTAATAATAATAATAAAAATTCCTGCAAATACAATAGGGCCTTCGCACTGAAGGTGCTCGGGCCCTAATAATAAAAATTCCTGCAAATACAATAGGGCCTTCGCACTGCAAGTGCTCGGGCCCTAATAATTAAAGCTGCAAGCAGCGATGAACGGGCCCTCGCACTCACGGCCACCGCCCCCCATAAGCATATCAGAAATGACACCACCCACGACTCTCTATGTCAAACCATTCAAAAGTTATAGCAGAAAAAAGGGACAACCAATCAGAAGAAGGGGCGGGGCTAATTCAGGCCAATGAAGGTCAAGGACTCCATACAGAATCCGATGACACCACCCACGACTTTCTATGTCAAAACATTCAAATGTTATAGCAGGAAATAGGGACAACCAATCAGAAGAAGGGGCAGGGCTAATTTTCACCAATTATGGTCAAGGACTCAATACTGAGTCCCATGACACCACCCACGACTCTCTATGTCAAACCATTCAAAAGTTATGGCAGAGAAAAGTATTCTAGGGGGCGCTGTTGAGCCTTAGGCCACGCCCATTAATGCAAACCATGAAATATCAAATTTATCAAAATTTGGTGACTTTTGGAGAACTATCAAATATGGACCAATCAGATGAAGGGGACGCGTGCTTTTTGGCGTCTAGCATCGCCACGGTAACACTTTTTAAAGAGAAAAGTAATGCGCGTAGTCGCAGGATGGAGACGCACATTCTGAGGTATAACACACCTGGGTGAACGTTACGGTTCGGGCCGTATTAATTGCCGAAGGAATGGCATAAATTGCGCCCAAAATACACAATTAATTCAAAATGGCTGACTTCCTGTTCGGTTTCGCCCATTGCGCCAAGAGACTTTTCTTTAAGTTGCGACATGATACAGGTGTGTACCGATTTTCGTGCATGTACGTCAAACCGTATTGTGGGGCTTGAGGCACAAAGTTTTCCGGGGGGCGCTGTTGAGCCGTTAGGCCACACCCATTAATGCAAACCATTAAATATCAAATTTATCGCCAGGCCTGCCTTGCATGCAAAATTTGGTGACTTTTGGGGAACTATCAAATATGGACCAATCAGACGAAGGGGACGCGCGCTTTTTCGCGTCTAGCGTCGCCACGTTAACACTTTTGAAAGAGAAAAGTAATGCGCGTAGTCGCAGGATGGAGACGCACATTTTGATGTATAACACACCTGGGTTCACGATACAGTTCGGGCCGTATTAATTCTCGAAGGAATGGCTCATATTGCTCCAAAATTACGCGATTAATTCAGAATGTTCAAAATGGCCGACTTCCTGTTCGGTTTCGGCCATGGCCGCAAGAGACTTTTCTTTAAGTAGCGACATGATACAGGTGTGTACCGATTTTCGTTCATGTACGTCACACCGTATTCTGGGGCTTGAGGCACAAAGTTTTTTCGGTCTGAACCAACCAGATGAAGGGTGGGCGCGCTTTTTGGCATCTAGCGTCGCCACGGTAACGCTTTTGAAAGAGAAAAGTAATGCGTGTTGTCGCAGGATGGAGACGCACATTTTGATGTATAACACACTTGGGGGCACGTTACGGTTCGGGCCGTATTAACTGTCGAAGGAATGGCATAAATTGCGCCAAAGTGACACGATTAATTCAAAATGGCCGACTTCCTGTTCGGTTTCGGGCATTACGCCAAGAGACTTTTATTAAGGTTGCGCCATGATACAGGTGTGTACCGATTTTCGTGCATGTACGTCAAACCGTATTGTGGGGCTTGAGTCACAAAGTTTTCCGGGGGGCGCTGTTGAGCCATTTTGCCACGCCCATTAATGTAAACCATTAAATATGAAATTTTTCGCCAGGCCTGACTTGCATGCAAAATTTGGTGACTTTTTGGGCACGTTTAGGGGGGCAAAAAGGCCCTCCTTTCGTCAGAAGAAAAAGAAAAAGAAAAAGAAAAAGAAAAAGAAAAAAAATTCCTACAGATACAATAGGGCCTTCGCACTGAAGGTGCTCGGGCCCTAATAAAAATTCCTGCAAATACAATAGGGCCTTCGCACTGCAAGTGCTCGGGCCCTAATAAAAATTCCTGCAAATACAATAGGGCCTTCGCACTGCAAGTGCTCGGGCCCTAATTAAAGCTGCAAGCAGCAATGAACGGGCCCTCGCACTCACCGCCACCGCCCCCCATAAGCATATCAGAAATGACACCACCCATGACTTCCTATGTCAAACCATTCAAAAGTTATAGCAGAAAAAAGGGACAACCAATCAGAAGAAGGGGCGGGGCTAATTCAGGCCAATGAAGGTCAAGGACTCCATACAGAATCTGATGACACCACCCACGACTCTCTATGTCAAACCATTCAAAAGTTATAGCAGAAAATAGGACAACCAATCAGAAGAAGGGGCGGGGCTAATTTTCACCAATTATGGTCAAGGACTCAATACCAAGTCCCATGACACCACCCACGGCTCTTTATGTCAAACCATTCAAAAGTTATGGCACAGAAAAGTTTTGTAGGGGGCGCTGTTGAGCCGTTAGGCCACGCCCATTAATGCAAACCATGAAATATCAAATTTATCACCGGGCCTGGCTTGCATGCAAAATTTGGTGACTTTTGGAGAACTATCCAATATGGACCAATCAGATGAAGGGGGGCACGCTTTTTGGCGTCTAGCGTCCCCACGGTAACACTTTTGAAAGAGAAAAGTAATGCGCGTAGTTGCAAGATGGAGACGCACATTTTGATGTATAACACACCTGGGTGCACGTTACGGTTCGGGCAGTATTAATTGCCGAAGGAATGGCATAAATTGCGCCAAAATTACACAATTAATTCAAAATGGCTGACTTCCTGTTCGGTTTCGGCCATGACGCCAAGAGACTTTTCTTTAAGTTGCAACATGATACAGGTGTGTACCGATTTTCGTATATGTATGTCAAACCGTATTGTGGGGCTTGAGGCACAAAGTTTTCCGGGGGGCGCTGTTGAGCCATTTTGCCACGCCCATTAATACAAACCATGAAATATCAAATTTATCGCCAGGCCTGCCTTGCATGCAAAATTTGGTGACTTTTAGGGAACTATCAAATATGGACAAATCAGATGAAGGGGGGCGCACTTTTTGGCGTCTAGCGTCGCCACGGTAACACTTTTGAAAGAGAAAAGTAATGCGCGTAGTCGCAGGATAGAGATGCACATTTTGATGTATAACAAACCTGGATGCACATTATGGTTCGGGCCATATTAATTCTCGAAGGAATGGCTCATATTGCTCCAAAATTACGCGATTAATTCAGAATGTTCAAAATGGCCGACTTCCTGTTCGGTTTCGGCCATGGCGCCAAGAGACTTTTCTTTAAGTTGCGACATGATACAGATGTGTACCGATTTTCGTTCATGTACGTCAAACTGTATTATGGGGCTTGAGGCGCAAAGTTTTTTCTGTCTGAACCAACCAGATGAAGGGTGGGCGCGCTTTTTGGCGTCTAGCGTCGCCACGGTAACGCTTTTGAAAGAGAAAAGTAATGCGTGTTGTTGCAGGATGGAGACGCACATTTTGATGTATAACACACTTGGGGGCACGTTACGGTTCGGGCTGAATTAACTGCCGAAGGAATGGCATAAATTGCGCCAAAGTGACACGATTAATTCAAAATGGCTGACTTCCTGTTTGGTTTCGGCCATGTCGCCAAGAGACTTTTCTTTAAGTTGTGTACTGATACAGGTGTGTAGCGATTTTCGTGCATGTACGTCAAACCGTATTGTGGGGCTTGAGTCACAAAGTTTTCCGGGGGGCGCTGTTGAGCCATTTTGCCACGCCCATTAATGTAAACCATTAAATATCAAATTTTTCGCCAGGCCTGACTTGCATGCAAAATTTGGTGACTTTTTGGGCACATTTAGGGGGGCAAAAAGGCCCTCCTTTCGTCAGAAGAAAAAAGAAAAAAAATTCCTACAGATACAATAGGGCCTTCGCACTGAAGGTGCTCGGGCCCTAATAATAAAGAAAACCTGTCAGCGGTCCTGATGCTGGCTTCAGGGAGGCGGGGTCTCGTCTGTAGAGATATGTTTGTGTGGGTGAACATGCTGCTGATGTAACCTGCTTAAAACTCTGATTCATTAAAACCTGTTTGCATTATTTGTTCATTAGTGGAGTTAATTTGCCAAAGGAATTCCTGTTACAGGTGCGAGGCCGCCACCCGCGTTTCGCCTCCCCTAGTTTGATTTCATTGACATGAACTGTTAATGTAACATCATGTTCATTTCTCTGCAGCTGCTCATTTATCCTCATTAACGCTTCTGCTGTCGAAAACAGCAAACAGAAGAAAATCAGCGTCCTCGTCCCTGTTGTGAAAAACGGACACTTGGGCGAAACACGCTTGTCCTTCCAGCGTGTGTTTAGAGACTCCAGTAACTTTATCATCTGGTCTTTTTTTCAAGCCAACATTTTCACTAAAGCAATTATAGAAATAAATGACAAGTCAAAAATGTAGTTCCACTTACAGAACTCAACAAACTTCAAGGTTGGCGTTTTGTTGTCTCTTAAAGGTATAGTCTGTAATCATATTCAAAAACATTTATTGTTATACTGGGTGAAATGGTCCTTCCATCCTGAGAGTAGCCAGTGAATAATGTGTTCAGAAAAAGGAAAGAAAAAAATCCGACCTCTCGGACAGCTTTAATCCTGTAAAAACTCTGACCAATCTGTTTTTTGCGACCCGAGTGGCACGGATTGGTCAGAGGACCAGAGAATTGGCAGGGGGGAAAGAACCAATCAAATGCCTTCATTTTAAGTCCCGCCCATGCCCCCCTCTGTCCCATGCGCACACTCGTCACGTCGAAAATCTTGCCGGAAAACTTCCAACACTCGAGTCACGTTTGCTGAAGAATGGTGCAGAAAACGCAGCCAAAAATACCACCTCCCCAGTGTGGGGGTCCGTGGGGATGGAGGCGTCTCCATCCCGGCGAGGGCGGAGAGCGGCGGTGCGGGTGGTGGTGCGCTTCGGTGCCGTGCAGGCTCTGTTGCCACGGCTACGCCGTAGGGTACGCCGTAGCCTACGACGTAGGGTACGCGGCGACGCGCACCATTCTGCGTTGGTGTAACGCGGAACCATAAATCAGCCTTCAGTGTGTGCTCTGTGTGCTGTTCTGAACACGCTGGGACGTCGGGTCCCTCCGCCGAGACACAACTTTTGCGGTATGCGTTCATTGTTGTGTCTAAAAATGATGTGCAGAGCCCACCCAATCAGAAACGGTACAGATATTCTGTGATATTTTTTTATAATTATAAAAAAATAAATGTTCCCCATAACTTTGATTGGGTGGGCAGGATGCACGTTTGGGTGGGCACAGCCAACCCTTGCCCGCCCCTAAAACCGGCCTCGCTTACAGGTGAATGAGACATGGGGTAGTTTTGTTGAAAATGTGCTGTCCAAAATGTCCTGGAAAACTCGACTCCTACAAATGCGCGTTCCCCAAAGTTTGTGGGGGCGTGGCTTTGGATGGAGCGCTGACGGGAGGGGGGGACGGGGTGGGGCTTAGAGGAGGTGCCACTTTCAAATCTTGCTAGCTCTCCAACATTACTGACCATACCTTTAAGTGTGATAAACACAGCTGACCTATAGCTAAGCCCCCTTAGTTACTGTTGCTAACCCAGACAATCTTACAGCGTTGTTCACAGCTTTACTGCCTCTGTGAAAATATATTCTAGGCAAATTGATGAAAGGACCACTTGAAATAAACAGCAATTCAAAAGGTATTTACATGTTATGGATGGGCATGTAGAACATCTAAAGATCTGGCAATAAGGTTCAATTGGAGGTGAGGGTTAACAGAGGCCTCATGTTACTGTCGCCATAGTTACAGAGGACGACACCCAAAACTGTTCATGCACCGCACTTCTTATTACTTCTTATTAGTTTAATAAGGGAGGCATAACTTTAAATCTGCTTGGCTACAGAACTTCACTATGGGTTCTACAAAGCAAATAGTAGATGGAAGCTTTAGTACCACATATCTTAGCTACCTAATTAGTGTTAAACTTTGCGTCTGGTGCTCATTAGCTCCATAATCTGAGGTAAACCCACGATATTAGTATGGATTCATGTTGACTAATTGTAATAGCGACCTAACTTATCCGAAACAAAGTCTGTTTCTCCACAACAATTGTAATTAAATAAGTAACGTTAAATGCATTGTTGCTATGATTGATCTTAGAACAAACGTAGATGTCCTTGTTGATCTTCTGGACATTAAGTTGGCAGTTTAATCAAAAGCAGACATTTAGCTCTGTTTTAAGTAGTATAGACGCATTGATTAAAAATGTGTTTTTATCATCAACTCCATAAAACAGGTGAGAGTTCAGGATTATTCAGGGTTATTCTGTGGAGCTGAAAACGACAGATGTCCGAGTCCTGGTCCCTGTGGAACTGATACTCAACACTCATTACCTCACCTATGCTTGAGGGCGGGGCTTATCAATAGATATATTTTATGTCATTCTCTGAGAGTCTCATTGTTTCATGGCAGTACGTCCCCTTTCAGAGGCTGACTCGCTCAACTCTCTTCCATCGTTCGGACATGTTGTTTCTAAGGCAGAAATAAAATTCATTTATTTATAACTTGATTTCTTCAGGGCTGAACTGAATTTTTTTCCCTGTCTTAACCAAACAAACCTGAACCCCTGCAGTCTGTTTAAAATGCAGCTAGGAACCATCTGTCTAACTCCAGGACGCGAGGCCATATTACTCTGAGTTTAGAAACTCTTCATTGGCTTCTCGTCAGATTTAGGATCAATTTTAAAGTTCTTGTTTAGCCTTGCGAAGCTCTCAGCTGGTCGACACCCCAGAATGTCTCTGAGCTCTTCCGTCCTCTGCAGTTGTTCTCCGAGGTCTTCTGAGCAGAGATCTGCTGGTGGCTCCTTCTCATTTTAAAACTCATTGTTTCTGCACTGAGCCACCATCGCTGTCTTTATCTTTTCAGAGAATGTTTTTAAAAAACATGCGGAAACATATCCATCCGGGCAGACTTTCAGGTGATGTTTTATAT